>NW_024424452.1:18385328-18426237 GCF_017311325.1 Ursus maritimus | reverse complement strand
ACCCACTTCCCGCTCGGGCGCCGGCGCGGCGAATGGACCCGGGGCGCGCAGGTAGGACGCGGGGCTCGCGCGCGGGGCGGAAGCGGGGGCTCGGCCCGGGGAGGGGCGCGGCCGCCGGCGGGGCCCGGGACGGCGGGGACCTCCGGGGCCGCCCTGACCCCATCGGGGGCCGCCCGGAGCCCGCCCCTCCCCGTCCCTCGAGCGGCGGCCGGCTCGGCCCGGGTCTACGGGGGCAGCGGGCGCGCGGTGCCGGGGACCCCCCTCCCCGGCGCGCCCCCTCAGACTCGTGCTGACCCGGAGACCCCAGCGGAGACGGCACCTCGGGGAGTCGGGGACGTCGCAAGCGTGGGGTCAGGCGGGGCTCGGGCCACGCAGCCCCCTGGTTCCGACGGTCACCCCCTGCCCCGAGCGCAGGAAGTGGGCGAGGACCGGGGTGGGGAGGAGGAGGGGGAGTTCCGAAAACTGAACTTGGTGACCAGGTCGAGTCGTCTGGGGAAACCGGGTCCTGTCGACCCTTTCCCTCCTTATTTGAAATACTGGATGGACCCAGTTATAATAGAGAGCAAATATTTACAGGACTCATTTTGCACAGGTTCTTTCTGGAACTTTGAAAGTATTCTGAGTTAAATCGCAAAACAACCATTTTGGTCGGTGCGATGTGTGGATCAGTCCTTTTTTCAGATGAGGACGCTGAGGCCCCCCGGGCAGTTTAGATAGTTTGCCCTAGGTGACTCCTGCCTGCAAAGTGTGTGGCAGGATTCGAACCCGGGCGGTCTGACGCGGAAGCCTGCTGTCTTCCACCTGTCCACGACATTGGTCAAACTATCCCTTAAAGGAATTATTCAGGGGGTTTTAGTAAAAGACAGATTCCCAGGCTGCCTTCAATGAGATTCCGATTCAGTAAATCCAGGAATCTGCATTTTAAAACACACACACACACACACACACACACACACACAGAGTCTGGATTTCTTAGTTCAAGCAAGACTGAGGACAGGCCAACTCCGTGTCCCTACTGCTAGGATTTGCCGATGGCTCCCGGGCCAGCACTGATCCTGCTAGAGTCCTAACTTCTCCTCTGTTCTTCCCCAGCCCTCTGTGAGGCCCCACCCCTGCAGCTCCTCCCCTAAGGGTGGCCTTTTAGAAGTGTGGGCATCTGCTGGGACATCAGTGCCTTTATTAAAATCCTAAAGTCTGACGGGGAGACTGAGGGTGAGGCATACATTTGTCTAGGGTGTCCCCCACCGTCAGGGCATTCAGAGTCCTGCAAAGGCCCCCAGAGCACTGTTCACCTGCCCCACGGTGGAATGGGAGGCAACCTGTCCTGGCCATCCGCTTGTTCAGTAGCACCCACTGGGCTCCTGCCGGGCATGGCTCCAGTGGTGCTGTGGAGGAGGGAGAAGCCAGACATGGATGGGATGGGAAGGTGGGTCTGGCCACGTTGTGGAAGGAGCGTGGCCCGGTGCACTTCGCCTTGCCTGAGCGCCCCCCCCCAAATCACAATGCAGATTCCTGGGCCCCACCCAGGACCTCCAGAGCCAAATTCAGAGGAAGGCCATGGGAAAGGAGCGAGGAGGAAGAACGGCTAGTGAGTCAGTCACCCTGGCTACCATACGACAAGTTACCAGCAGGTCTGGGATGACCTGAGGATTTCCAGATTCTGGGCAGTGGCTCAGTAACTGAGTCACTTATACAGCACAATCCCAGGGGTGCAGAAAAGCCAGGCGGGGCAGGGAGGTGGTCCCCAGAGGCAGTCAGTTTCCTGCTGTTCTGATTTAGAAAGGAGCTGAAATGCCCCGTCAAAGAAGTGAGGAGTGAGCCTGTCCTGGACCCCTCCTCTCCCTACATCACTACCCCTCTACCCCCAGGACAGAGGAGAGAGTTTGGGGTCAGCTGGCCCACTGCCCTCTGCTGCCTTAGATGGCACCTGGGAGCGAGGCAAGACAGAAGCTCCCCCGCCCCCCACCCCCGGGTGCTTCACATTCGTCAAGTTGGACTATATGAGGCTTGAGGGCATCACGTTTTTTGAAGATACTTGACACAATTTCCAACACGTACATCGCAACACATGTCCATGCCTCTTTTTGCCCGTTAAGAAGTACAGCTTGGAGGTTAAGATCATGGACTCTGGAGCCAGATTGCCCAGGTTCAAACGCTGGATTTACAATTTACTAATTTCTCAGGACCTCGGTCTCCCCATTTGTGAAATGACAGTGACTACTTTATACCACTGTAGTGATGATTCAGTGAACGATTAACTGTCAAGCATCTAGAACCGTGCTTGGCCCTGAGCGAACACTGTGTGTTTGTTAAGTAAATAAATGAACCCCATTGGATGGGATTTAATCTACCCATTTTGCCAGGGAAGAAGCCGACCCAGGGATGTGTGCAGTGACCTTGGTGGAGGCGGTATATCTAGGAGTGACAGGGATTTGAATCTGCTTTTCTTCCCAGCCTGCGTTCCTTCCCACTGTGCCAGTTCGCTCGGGTTGCCAGGGGGGACATCTTTCTGAGCATTCCTCGTGGCCGGAGACCTGGCCGGTCGCTTCTGGCCAGAATGACCTTGGCTAGTCTGGAAGAGAGGCCAGTGGCTTGCCTGCACGTCGTTTGAACTTGCCCTCGCAAGAGTGTGGACCAGAAGCCCAGCGGGGACTGAAGGGTCTTGCGGTGGCCGGGGCATCCCGCATCACACAGGTCGTGTCCCTGATGTGACTTCCAGGAAGTCGCTACTTCTCTGAGCCTGAGGCAGAGAGAAGAGCACAGGCTTGCAGACGGGGGGGCCCTGGGTTCAAATTTAGACCTTGCTATTTCCTATCTGTGTGATCTTGAGCAAGTTGCTGAACCTCTCTAAGCCTCAGTTTGCTTGTCACTAAAATGGGTATTTTCATAGGCACCTTGCCCGTGGCTCAGATAGCTCTTTCTCTTCTTCTTAGGACAATCAGTCCTCCATACCCAGCCGCTGGGTGTTCATTTCTTTGAGTATTTATCAATCACCTGTACGTTCCAGGAGCTCCCGGTAGAGCCGTGGACGAAGTCTTTGTTCTCCTGGAGTTTCAGTTCTAGTTGAGAAGACAGACAATACACAAGCAAATAAATAGAGACAGATCTGCCCCCCGCCCCCCGATTTCTAATGCTGAAGTCTGCAGGCTCTGGAAACCGAAAGTTTTTCCGTAACCTGATGGGAAGCAAGACCTGGGGTGAACGAATCACGAGGCACTTTGGTGTGTTCGTTTATATTCCCTGACGCGAATGCTTGTGTGTCTCGATGCAGAGGAATTCATGGGATCAATCCAGGGAGTGCTGGACACACTGGGGGGGAGGGGAGGGTGGTTATGTCAGGTGGCATTTTATACCAGATGACCCTTCTATAATCTGAGTTTCTGTGAATCCTGAGACCCGCCTGGCCCCCCGGATTTCACACAGGAGAACAGGGACCTGTGGTAACCCGTCAGGACTAGGAGGGAAAGGAAAGCAGGAGGAGAGTGGACTCTGGGGGAGCCTCTGTGAGGAGGGACGTTTAGGAAGTCGAGGGGCAGGGGTCTGGGGAAGAACGGGCCAGGTGGCGGGAACCACAGGGAAGGTCTCGTCCACCCCACCAACCCCACTTCCTAGCCCGTGGCTTATCCCTGGCCCTGGGCGCACAGATCTGTCGAAGCACGCATGTGTTTGCCTTTCCAAGAAGTGGCCATGCCTCTGAGATTTCAGGTTTGGCTCCGACTGACTCATTCTCGCCCTTGGGGCCTGCATGGCCTTCTCGAGGTTACTTTAGAGATCCACGGGCTTCGCTCAAGCAGGCCTGGGCGCCGACTCATTGGAGCTGGATCTAGTCCCCCCACTCCTCCCCGCCACAGGGAGAGGACATGCGTCCATGTAAGGGGAAGAGAGCTTGGCCCCCTGAGTTTGGTGGAACACTTCCTAAAGGGGAAGGACTTAGTTCTGAGCAGCAGGTTTATAAAGGGACTGACTGCGCCCCTTAAAGTAACGGGTACCCACATGTCTTGAGTGTCAGCACCAGGCTTACACTCACTCAGCGAACATGTTAGGGACAGGGGACACAGCAGTGACACAGAAGCAAGAGCCCTCTTGGAGTGGACAGTCTAGTGGGGGGGGGTGACTTTTGAGCTGAGACCCGAGGTGAAAGGACATGTGGATATCCCGGGAAATGAGAGTGATTCCCACAGAGGCAACAGCACGTGCAAAGGCCCTGAGGTGGGAACAAGCTTGGTGTGTCCGACCCCCGAGGAAACTGCTGTGGTCGGATGGAATTGAGCAAGGCAGAGGTCAGGGAGGTAAAACAGGAACCAGAGGCCTGCAAACCTCTCATTCACCTTGTAAAATAAGCTTACAGAGTAGGAACTGCTCTCATCCAGACTTTACAGATGAAGAAACAGGCACAGGATCGTTGAGTAACTCGTCCGGGGCCACACAGGGGGCAGAGCACGGCTGCGAACCCGGCAGCTCCAGCATCCTCGGGCTTTACCGCGGTGTTTGAACACATCGCGTGGGTGTGGGCAGGCCAGGATGGTGTTGCAGATGACCCAGTTGTTGTATGCATCATTTTACAGGTCATTTTACCAACGAGCGCCTTCCCGGCCACAGACAGCGGAGACACAGCAAAGCACGGGTGGAGGGGGCGGTTGTGGAAGAGGGTGCATGGAGGCCCCTCTCCATTTCACGCACTGAGCTGGGTGAAGGTGGGTAGATGAGAGGGCACCTCCCCTTTTCCCTGAGGAGGAAACTGAGGCTCAGGGTGGGGACTGGTCGGAGTGACAAAACTCCAAAGAGGCAGAGTCTGGGTTCAACCCCGAGGCTGCTGAGCCGGGAGCCTGTGCATTGAACGGCTGTTCTGAGCCAGCCCGCCCAAGCAGGAGCGTCTAAAAGGACTACCTTTCTTGGTCCGAAGTGAGGGAGTACAGTCACCAGCAGCCATTTTGGAGAACCGATGTAGCCCTGAGGTTTTCCTGGGCCAGGAGAGGGTTCTGCCTTTTAGAAAGAGGAAACGGAACTTTTCTGGAGAGGAAAGACACCAGATCTCTGGACAGGCAGCCCTCCAAGCCCATGGAGCCGCAGCCTCTTAACAGTCTTACATCTGGAGATGGACAGTAGGCCTTCCAGAAGCCACATTTTCACAGCTGGACAGCTCTAACGGGGAGAAAATCTTTCCTGAGATTTAGCCAAATGAACTTTCCAGTAGCAGTCACGTTCTGGCTCTGGTTCTGCCCCTTGGAAGTTGTAAACCATCTCCCTCCAACCTGAGCCCTGTATTTCTCTTACCCGGAATATATAGTCATAGTTCTTTCGGTCATTCTCCCTGACTCAGGGAATTGTAAAGAATTCAGTCTGGCTTTAGACATGATGCAGTTGGTCAAAGTCAAACCCATTGCCTACACACACACACACACACACACACACACACACACACACCCCGGCAAAGCCTACCCAGTCACGGGGGAGGGAGACTATCACCTCCTTGGATTTGGAGCCCATACCTCTGTTGATACAACCTGTAGTCATGTTTCTGTGTGGCCTCATCCCCCTTTGAGTTCACATTGGGCTTGCCAGCTAAAACCTCCAGATCTCTGTTCTGCATTGCTGTCCATCAAAGTTTCTTCCGTTCTGAGACTCCTTCTTTGAGGCTAACATTTGTTTTCAGGCTTTCTTGTTTTCTAGTAAATCTGCTTCAGGCTAAGTGGCTACAATTTTTTTTTCTCTTTTTGCTCCTTTGGCTTCATTCCATGGGTCTTATTATACAATGTCATTCACTGCTAAAATAACTTATAATTTACCTTTTGATTACAGGTATTATGCACTTCAAACTTTTTTTAAGATGCATGGATTTTTTTAAAGTTATCTTTGTATTGTTGGAGTCTAAATTTATTGCATTGTGGTCAATATTTATGGCTTGTGTGATATCAATGATGGAGAATTTGTTGAGATCCTTGTAAGATTCCTCTGGTCAGTTTTTCTGTATGTTCTTCTTGTATTTGAAAGGATGTGTATTTTCCGGTGGGTGTAAAGTTTTAGAAATCTATGAGATCAGACTTGATCATTACATCATTCATATTTTCTGTTTTTGTGTGTTTTTCTCTATCTGATTTATCTCCCACTCTGATAGAGGATCTGTTCATTTCTCCTTGACCTTTTCTTGTTTTTTGTTTTGTTTTGGTTTTGGTTTTGCCTTATTTTTAAAGCCATATTGTTCGGTGCATATAAATAGAATATATGAGTAGAAAGAGGTTCATGATTTTTATACCCCCTTGGTGAATTGCTCCTTTCATCATGAAACAGCCACCTTTCTCTCTTTTATACTTTGTTGCCCTTGAATTTCATTTTATTCAGTATTCATCTTCCTATTCCTGTTCTCTTTGTGTGCATTTTTCGTGACTTTTCTTTGACCCTAGTCTTCGAGCCACATAAATTGAAAAAAAAAAACAAAAAACAAACAATGTACATCTCCGTCTCAGCTCAGCAGCCCACTTGCTCTGTAACCTGGGGCAAGTCCTTTTGCCTGTTTGGGTCTTATTTTTGACATCCATAAAATGGGGCTATAACTCACCTTGCCTCTCCTCGCCAGTTCCCGTGAAAATAGCTAGAATCGTGGATAGGAAAGGTGCTGCCGACATCCTTGTGTGCGGGTTAGTCACTGGGAGTGAGTACGGGCTGGCGTTCCAGGCAGTGAGGAGGGCGTGAGCGGAGGAGGACCTGGAGGGGGGACCGCACCCAGGGGTGAAGGTCAACTTTACTGCGGCCGCCCCTGGTCGGCTGCCTCCTCTGTTCGCACAGATGCATGAGTAAGACACAGTCTCTGGCCTGGAGGAACTTCCAGTCTGGAAAAGGAGAGGAAAGAAGGCAAAGCTCACTACCCCTGAGACTGGCGGGGATGTTGGGACGGAGGCACAGCCAGGGGAAGGGCTGAGGGAAGAGCAGGGCTTGAGCAGCGGTGTCCCGTGGGGTGGGCACTGAGAGGGGAGACTGTGGCCCGTTTGGGGACAGGTGGAGCGGGACTGGGAGAGGGCAGGGTTGGCAGGGGCGCGTCCTGTTCCGTGAAGGAGGAAGGCAGGGGGCTTGCAGAATTTTGAGGATCCCCCCCTTGACCCCGAGTTGCTGCTCAGCCACAAAGAACAGGCGTGGGGGGGGTGTCTCCAGCCCCTCTCCCTTCTCATCACCATGACAACCACATCCCGTAGCGAGCAAGAGGTAATAGGGACAGAGGGCAGGGGATGTTTGCCTTTGGGGGTGCTGGTGCCCAGGGAAGCTGCGGGGTCCCACCTGTTGCTGCTTGCGCATCTTGATGGTGGCGTCTCGGGACACCCACACACCCCAGAGGACATCAGCGGGTGGTCGGAAGCCAAAGGGGGGCCACAAATGGGCGGCGTGGGTTTTGAAACTGGAACTGTTTTCCAAATTTTAAAAATCAGGAAAATCGGTGTAAAAATCTGGATTTCTAGCTTCTCTTTGAAACGTCGAAAGACCTAGCAGTGCCCAGGCCTTCGCGGATGTGGCAAAGAGCAGCTGAGTGGAGTGGCGGCTGCCCCTTGGGACTGGCCCTGGGCCCACTGCGCTGTCCTGTGTCATGTCATATGGGTCTGTCATTGTCATGTGTCTGAGTTCCCTTAGATCCTGGAGTCGACTCTGGGGTGGGGGGTAGCTATGAGCAGTGAGAGCAGAGGCAGGTGCTTAGAGGGTCAGTGGCCCCAGGAAAGGCCGAGGGGGGCTGGAAGTGCTGTCCGGCCCTGAGCCCGGAGGCCGCAGCCTCTCTCCTCCTTCTCTCTTCCTTCTTTCCCCCTTTCCTCCTTAGCGCGGCTTCTGTGCACACGGGCGTACAGCTTTGTGCTTTTTCCCGACGTGTGCACATGTGTTTAGAACGCAGCCTAGAAACAGAGCTTGACCAGGGCCCCAGAAGCTTCCCTCCTGCTCCCCCACCCCCCGCCAGGGACACTTTCCCTGACTTCTGACCCCAAGATCGGTTTGTCTCCTTTGGAACTTCTCATAAATGCGGTCGATTTGCCCTTTGGAGCCCAGCTTCCTTCTTTCCTCCCTTCCGTGTGCCCCTGTGAGACCTGACCGTGGCTGTCATGGGCACCGGCATGTACTCAGGGTCTCAGAGCCTTTGCCTCGTGCTTGGAGGTGACCTTTTGCCACCTGCTCCATCCCCGCTGTCCCAGGGCCTCTTCCGCCCCGCCATCGTCTCCTTGTCGCCTTACACCACCATGAGGCAAGTGGTCCTGCCCTCACTTCACAGATAAGGAGACGGAGGCCCTGAGAGGACCCCCAGCTTGCCAAGGCCTGTCAGACCGTCAGGCCCAGAGTTAGGCTTTTGTGTCTCCGATGTTCCAGGATCCCTGCCCATGTGAGTAGCCCCACACGTTCGTGTGTCCCTGACCATGCCAGGAATAATATGGGGGGGCGGAGGACAACAGGAACTGCTCCAGGGAGAGACCCCTCTCCCCAGTGCCCGTCTGCGGACAGAAAGTGAACAGGGAGCTCTTCCCTGTGCAGACCTGGTTGGCCCGGCTTTGGGTTAGCCCGGGGGGCAAAGTCCTGGTCACTGTTGAGACAAGTTCACAGATGACGGCTGGGCAAACAGGGCCAGAAGGCACATTCTAGCCCAGTCGGCTTCCTGCCTTGTCACCTTGGGTGATTTCGGAATGCCTCTGAGCCTCGGTTTCCCACTCTGCAGGGGCAGTGTTGGACCACATCTTCTACGTGGGGCTTGCCATGAGGGACAAACAGATGTGCCCAGAAGGAGTGAGCTGGTGCCAGGCTCTGGACCGCAGACTCCAGGGCCAGAAGGTCTGGGTTCAAATCCAGGCCCCCCGCTTACTAACTATGCGTCATTAGGCCGGTTGCTGAACCTCCGGGCCTCAGTTTCCCCGTGTCTGCGGTGGGGATGATACTGCCCCGGCCACATTCTTTGGGTTGATGTCAGGGTTAAGCGAGTCGGTGAAGTTCAAGTGCAGAGCAGAGTCTGGTGTGACCGAGACTGAGGCCGGTCAGTCTGGGAGGTGGGGGTGGAAGCCACGGGCAGAGGGGCCCAGGGCACGGTCTCTAATGGCTGGAGGACCTGGGTACATGCAGGGGCATTCATGGCGACCTTGGCAGACCTCAGGAAGCAGGCCTGCTGGGAGCCACGACTCTCACTAAGACAGCCGAAATCTAATCAGTGTCCCAGGGCCGAGCCCATAATCATGGTAATGCCCCAGTTACCAGCTCTCTGCGGTCAGTTTCCCGGGTGGCCAAGTTCAGGGCCTGCACTGAGGAATCTAAGGACGTTTTGAGCCAGAATTGGTCTGTTTATCTGGCTGTGAGAGGTGGGTCATTCCAGCTCGGGGGGCTGTGTCTCCCTCCGTCTTCATCAGGGGTGGCTGCCCAGGCTCCCTGCAGTCAGCAAATACCCCTGGCCCCTCCGCTGTGTGCTGAGCGCTGTACTAGGCCCTGGGGCCCCAGCAGCCAACAGGGTGGACACAGCCTCCGGCGTCGTGGGCGCTGGCGTCCTGGGGGGCCCTTGGACAGTGCTCAGCACGGTGTGCCTGTGGTAAGCCGCAAGGACTAAGTGCTGAGTGGAGAAATGGGCTTGCAAGTGACAGGGATCAGCTGCTGCTTTGGACCACGTGGTGTCCGGGTGCTCGGCTCGCTCAGGCTCCACCTCCTCCGGGGCCTCGGGGACCTTCTGAAGCTAGGTGTGGCTTCCAGCTCCTCCGTGGGGCCTCCCCGCCTCGGCAGGGTTCCCACTGGCAGCTTGGACTCCATGTAGGTATGGCCAACATGGGTGTCCACGGTGCCATAAAGTGGCCAGCGTGTCCCCAAGACGGTAGCCCCTCCAGCCCTGTCCCGTGGAGGAGGTCCGGGCTCCAGTGCCCTCCTGGCCCTCTCAGGCAAGGCTCTATCTCTCTCTGCACAGCCCCCTCGGCCTCAGACACAGCTGAGGACCCTCAGGCCCGTCTTTAGCCTGAGCCTTCCTTCTGAGCTCCAGGCCAGTGGAACGTACTGCCTCTCGGACGCCCCCCAGGGGCCCACCACCTGCTTGGACTCACCGTGTCCATAACGTGGCGTGGCACGTGATCTTCCTGGCCCCACTGCCGGCCATCAGCAGGGTCACCATCTCTGCCTTCCACACAGGGCTGAGTCTGCCCCTCTCGTCCAGCAGCACCTGCCCTCCTAACCCAGCCACCTCGGTCTCGAACCCACAGCGCTTCCCCACGCACGAGCTGGAGTGGACTTTCTGGCAGGGGTACCTGCTTCCCCTCTCCTGCTTAACAGCCTTCAGTGGCTCCCCACTGCCCTGGGGACAGACGGAGTCTGAAGCATGTACTGTGCCTGCTTGACCTCTCCTTTCTCTCCATCGCTGCAGCCCAGGGCCTGCCTTGTGGGGTAGGGCCGCGCCCTCCCTTCTCCCTGGCCATTCCCGCATTCCTTGTTCTCCCTTCCTCCTACCTTTCCCTCTCCTAAGACTCATCAGGACTGACAATGGCTTATTATTGTAGTCCCCTCAGAGGAAGGGTTTAAAGCATCTAGAACAGTGCCTGGCCCTAAGGGAGTGCTATGTAAGTGTAGAAACAAGAATAAAATAGAAGACACATGGTCGTTTATTGAGGGGGGTGGAGGGGAGCTCTGGGCCAGGCGTGGTGTTCTGCTTACAGAGGATGAGACGTTGCCTGTCCTCATGAGCCCACAGCGCCTCCCACACACTCACCCCTGCCCTCTCCTGGGGAGTTCTCGTTCGTTCCTGCAGGGACGCCTGGCCCTCAAGGACCAGCATGGATCTTCCCCAAACAGTCTCTTACCTTTCCTGATGCTCCTTCCCACAGCCTCCCTGCCCCTCGCAGGCCTCTTTCTCACACGGGGCCCTCCCACACCCCACAGCATCCTGCCACACGGCACCTCCAGCCTTCTGGTGGGTTGGGAACAAACGAGGGTCCTGCTCAACTCCTATTCATTCTCTTCCCAAAGTCCATTCTGTCAGCGAATCTTGTTGGCTCTGCCTTCAGCCCGTCTAGAAGTCAGCCCATTCTTGCTGTCCCTTCCCAGCACCTGCTGCCTGGACTTCACCGGTCGCTGCTTCTGCCCTTGACCCCACGGTCCTTTCAGACCACACAACCAGAGGGATGGTTTGAAAAGTCTCATAGGGTCACATCTCTGCTCCAAAACCTCCAGTAACTTCTCTTTTCAAGTGTGTGTCAAAGGGAAGGAGGAAGAAATGAATGAATGAATGAGTGAATGAATGAATGGCTTTTCCCACGTCTGTAGTTGCTGGCACATAGTAGGCACTCAGGAAACACAGCAAGAACACACGTGGGCGCGGGCAAGTGGGCGAGGAGTGGGAGCGCACAGTAGGTCCACAGGAGTCTGCTGGACTCTGCTGGCCGAGGCTGCTGATTCTCGCCCCCAGTAGGAGTAGGACCAGCTGGCCGCCACCCCTCCCCTCCACTCGCTGGGCTGCGAGCCGAGGAGGCAGAGGCCAGGCCATGTTGGGGCCCTGGCCTGGCCTGCATCACCAGCTGGGTGGGGCTGCTGACGCGGCTGCCAGTTCTGGGAACCCCAGCCGGGCAGCAGTTCTGGGAAGGCTGCTGCTCCGGGGAGAAGTGTGTCCCTGGCCCCCCGCCAGGGCGGCCCAGCTGTCCCGGAGGACAGAGGAAGCTCCAGGCCGGCTTCAGACTGGAGTTTCAGGGTCCAGCAGCTCCCCAGGGAGGCCACCCGGAGCCCCTGCTGTCACTGGCTTCCTCTTCACGTGCGCTTGTCATGGGACTGGCTGCATCCTGTCTGCCCATCCAGCCCCCCTTCAAGCCGGTTTGCGGTCAAGAGAGGGAAGAGGAGCGGGGCCCAGGAAGAGCCTCACGGTCACCTCCCGACCGCTGCTGGCCTCTGACATTTCAAGACTCGCCACTCACGTCCTCCCAAATAAAAACAGTAAGTGAAGAGCACCTCACGGCCTGCAGGAGGGTTTTCCCATGTCTCTCTGGCTCAGACTTTCGCTGGTCGCTACTTCCTCCCTCCCTGACCTTGAATTTGTCGCATGCCGTCTCTAGACCTCAGTTCTGGCCCATAGCACCACATGCCAGGATGGCAGGCAGAGGCTGCATTTCAAAAGGAGCAAAATCAGTGGCCAGGCACGTGGGATCTGGAGTGAGGCTGCCTGGGTTCAAATCCTACCCGTGCAACCTCTCTGTGCCTCAGTCTCCTCATCTGTAAAATGGGGGTTTTAATGGCACCTGCCTCATAGAGTTGTGTGCATAGCAATTACCATAAGCAGAAGCTTGGTACCCCATGTTTAAAAACAGATTCTAGAATTTGCTATTCTTGAGTTTTACCCAATCACGCATTTAATAGATGTTTCTGGAACACACACTATGCATGTGTTAGGCACTGTTTGGGTCCTGGGGACAAAGCAATGGCTGTAAATCCCAGCTGTCCTTTGGCTTGGGGCTGTGTTCTCATGGCGGGGAGACAAACAGCACATACATAGACAAATAATTTAAATGTGATGCGCGATCTTTGATACTCCCGACGTCAGGAAGTAGCCGCAGAACGAGAGGGGCTGTTTCATATTTTGCCAAGATGGAATACTTTTTTGGGTGAATTACTTAGGTCCTTTGCCTATTTTTCTTAAAGGGATGTTTGTCTTACTAATTTGTAAGACCTCTTTATATATGAAGACCATTAACCCTTTGCAGTATAGATTGCTATCTTCTGGTCTTTGCTTGCTTTTTTCTTTTTCTTTCTTTTTTTTTTTTTAAATGGTGTATTTTGACCCGGGGAAGTTGCAAACATTTTTGCAGTCGGATCCTTCAATCTTTGCCATCTACATCCTGAAATAAAATAAACATTCACACGTGTAACCTCAGCGATATGATTAGAGATGGCGATAAGTATATGACAGAAATAAACAGGGTGCTGTGAGAAGCAGTAACAGAGGGAACCCTTATTAGGTGGGCTTTCTGGGTGGAAAGGCTCTGGGCGTGTCAAGGTGCTCAGAGGCCAGTGGGATCAAAGACTTGTAGGGTCGGGGAGGCGTAGGAGGGAATGGTGGACGTGTGGCAGGAGCCAGATCATCAGGGGACTTTAGGGGTTTTTTGTGTGTTTTTGTTGGGTTTGGGTTTTGCATTTTCTTACACTTTTTATTTTAAGAGAATTGTAGACTCACTGAAAGTCATAAGAAATGATAGAGGCAGGTTCCCCCAAGAGTACCCTCTTACGGAACCGCAGTACGATACCCCCACCGGGATAGCGGCCCTGGGATCATCCACGGAGCTCGTTCAAAAGGCGCCTGTTCTACTCGCACGCGTTCGCGCCCGTGCGTGTTTGTGCGCATGTGCGTGCGTCATTCTGCGCAGTTTTATCACACGCTCAGGTTTGTGTCTCCCGCGCAGCAATTGCGATGCCGGGAGCCGCGTGTTGCCTTTTATAGCCACGCGGACCTCCCTTCCTACCCGCCAACCGTGAATCTGTTCTCCATGTCTATAATTTTGTCATTTCAAGAATGTTACATAAATGGAATCACACAGTGCGCGCCCCTTTGGATTGGCTGTTCGCACTCTCGGGCTTGGATTTTATTCCGAGTCGGAGACGCTCCTCCTGGTTGGGCCGTGAAGTGCAGGCATCTCTCTTTGTGCCCCTGGGTGAAGACACCCTTTGGGAGCCAGAGGCCAATGAAGGGCATGAGCAGGGAGTTCGTGGCCTGGTTGGCGATTTTTAAATGACTCTGCCTGCAGCGCGGAGAAGAAATGAAGTGAGTCATGTCTGCAGGAACCCCTAACTTCCCCCCTGCCCGGCCTGTCATTCTTTCAGCCCCAAACTGAGCTTTTGGAAAATCTTGTCACCGTTCACGCTCTTAAAAACTGCTCATTGCCTAGAAGGGGGGCTTTGACCTGGAGTCCTTTCTTTGGCTACGGAGAGATCTATAAACCCCTAAAATGGAATGCAAAATTTAATGGGTGCGCTTTTCTAGAAGGAGGGTTTGGAGTTTGCATCAGATATTCAGATGGATCCGTGATCTCCAAAACACTAAGGACTGTGGCTTCTAGACAGAGATAGGGGTTGAGAGAGAGCCTGTAGGGTGTAGGGGGGAGAGTCTTTCGGCAAAGCCTTTCTAGGCCCTCTGGGATTTTCAGGTCCTCTCTGTGTATCCTCTAGCCAAGCTTCATTCAGATCAGCAGGGTTTCTTCCAAAGGGATGCACGGGCGTGATTGGGCACTGTCACCTCCCTTGTCCTGGCTCTCATATCTCTGTTAATATGACTTTCACTGGGTTTTTTTGTCTGATTTTTTAAGCTGCTGCCTCACCTCTGGCTTATGGGGAGTTGGTAGACAACAAAAGCCCTAGGTCTTTCCTGCTGTTCCTGGTCCTGTGCTGGGGCAGCTGGTATTTGAAATTGACAAGCAGGAGGGCCAGCTCTTCCGGGCTTATTTCATTCATCAAGTTGGGTTCATTCTGTGGTTCGAGGAGAAGGTGAAGACACTGATGTATTGGAATGCACTTTGGGCTCAGAAGCCTCACTCTCTCCTCTTGCCAGCTGTGGGACCTGACGGGCAAGTTCCTTGACCTCTCTGGCCTCAGTTCCCCCAGGTGGAAAGTGGGACTAACAGGCCATCCTGCAGGGTGCTTGGGCAGATTCAATAAGGTCATGCTCCTACTGCGCTTTGCTAAGTGCCAAGCACCATGTAAGTACTTGACAGGCGGGATTTTGTTTACATGAATCTTTGGCTCAACCTAAGAAAACGGTTTCCAGTCGTTAGTTCTGCTCAGCCGAGACCTGGAGATGAGCGTCTGTGGAGGAGGGGAACAGACGCTGGACTCCAGCCTGTCAGAGAGAGAGAATGTGCAGGGCATCACTGTTTGGGTTGGCAGTAGAGCCAGGGGCTGCCTGCCAACTCAACAGGTCAGGAATCCCATGATTGAGAGTGTGACCTTGAAATTATTTTCTCTTGTCATATGCATGACCCACACACTTGGTAATTATTCTTTTTATTTCTTCCATTTATCTGTGTCTTTGTCCTCCATCCCTATGATATTCACGGAGGCTCTCCCATTACTGCACGTTGTGGGCCGTGATTTCCCCTGAAGACAGCACCTGCTTGTCCGTGAAGCCAGCTGGCGTGTGCGTGTGTGTGTGCGTGCACGTGCACGCACGTGGTTATGGGCATACGCGAGTGCATATTTGGTTGTGCCCTCTGAAACAGATCGAATTCAGCAACCCTGACTGCTGTAGATGTGACGGTTTAGTCTCCCCTGCCTGGGTGGCTTGACTTTATCATAAAAGCCCTTCTGCTGTGTGACCTTGTACGTGTTATTTTGCCCTCTCTGTTTCTCTTTATTCAGAATCGGAGCTAAGGTGACACCTTTGCCATTTCTGCCGCAGGATGCTGTGGGCATGTGTGAACCTGTCAGTGGAAAAGTTACCGGGACTTTGTAGAGAGAGGACACCAGCGTCCTGGGTCCGACACCACATTCCCACCCTTTCTTCCTTGCTCTTCACTGGGACTCCTCAAGGGAAGCGAGTCGGGGCTTTGCGCAGGTCCCGAGTGCTCCCTGGGGAGAGTTTCTGGTCCCGTGCTGAGCGTATTAGCGGCCCCACATCATGTCCAAGGTGATATTCACAAGCACTAACTGAACAGGTGCTCTGCGCCAGGTAGCCTGTGGGGACTAGGAAGCCAGCAGTGAACAAGACAAAGGCTGGCTCTTGGGATGACAGACAATTGGAAGAGAGCAGCCCTCCCACACTGTCCTCGCCTTTTGCCCCCACACCCCACCCCACCTGCTGGCATGTTTTGAAGAACACAGGCCAGTTCTTTTCTAGACTGCCCCTTGGTTGGGTTTGACGCTTCCTTGCAATCTGTGCACTTGGGGCAGGAACACCAGAGAAGCAATGCTGTGTTCTCAGGGGATAGTTTCAGAAAGCTCCTGACCTTGATTTGTTCCGTTCCTGACGACCGGTGAAGGCGGTACCTGCCAGGTTTCTGGATGGAAAGTTATATACGATTATATTTCTCTATAAAGTATTGTGTGTAAAGTATCGAAAGTTCTTAAGTTAGTAAGTATTTTCACTCCTCAATTAATAAGCAATACAGGTCTTGGGGGGAGGTACTTAGAGGCTGCCATGGAGACATGGAACTGCCCCCTTCCCCCCACTTGTTGATCTAAAGCAGAACAGACTCGTGCGTACTGTTTAACTCCAAGGGTTACAATCGGTTACTATATATTTATTGCGTTGCTTCAGTTATGCCCGTTTGAGCCAATGGACCCTGTTTAGCTGTGGCCGAGTCCCCACTGTTCCCGGGTGCGTCCTTACTTCTGACACAAGGATTCCAGGCTTATCGTGCACTTTGCCTGCTCCTGGGGTCAGCCACTTCTTCAAGGAGCCGTCGTTCCATTCGGTGTGGAACGGTGCTCGAAGCCAAGACCTGGGTGCTGGCATGGCACAATGATCAGGTGTAATGCACGATCCTAGCCGGGGTCCTGGGCTTATAAAGAGCATTATGGAGGCAATTAGCAAGTGGAACTAGGTAGGGTCTGTGATCTGATGGCAGTAATGCCTCAAGGTTAATGTCCTGATTTTGATGGTTGCCTTGGGAGCTCTGGAGGAGAATGAATGTCCTTGTTTTCGAAAGATGCACCAGAGTCTTAGGGGGGAAGTTATCCGTTATGGACAACTGAATGGATAAAATGAATACATGAGAGAGAGACAGAGAGACTGAGAAGGACTGCAAGAGGAAAGGTACGGAGGTGGGCACGGGTTTGGTGTGTGGGAAGGGCAGCAGGAAGTAAAGATGTGCGGGTGGCAGGAACGCCATGTGCAGGTGCGGGGCCAGGTGGAGGGGGAGGCCGGGGAGGTCCTGCGAGCGGATCGCTTCCAACAGGGGTATGAGTCCTTCCTGTGCTCCACACCCTGCAGAGTGCTTTAGGTACACACCTCACTTCCTCTCTGCCCTACGCCTGGGAGGTTGAGCTCAGTCTCATTTCCAGGTTGCAGATAAGGAAGCCAGTGCTGTGAAAGATAGGCTAACTGCCTGAACAGCACGCAGCTACCGAGCGGCAGAAGGAAGCCTGGAAGCCAAGCTAGAGACCCACGCGGGGGTGGGGAGGGCAGGTGCTCTCAGCACTGCCGGGAACATACCTCAGCACCCTGCTTTTTAGAAAGCCTTGGTATTATGTGCCGGGAGTGTTGCGGGAAGAGTACACGCTCTTTCACCCCGTGGGAGTCCACTGTGGAGCATTTTCCTTAACAAAAGTCATCAGTGACCACTTGGACCATGACTGTGTTAGCTCACTTACCGCTCACCAGACCCCGGTCAGATGGGAGCTGTTCTTAGCTCCTATTTACAGGGTGGGAAACTGAGGCACAGAGCAGTTTGCTCAAGGCTCACAACCAGTAAGTGACGGAGCAGGTGTTTAAACTTCAGGAAACCCACTACACAGCCATTGCAAGGAGGGGTACTGGGCAGTATTTCATGGCACAGAAGTAAACACGCTGTGAAACAGAAGACGTACCAGCCCATTCTGTCACAGCAGATATGCACAGAAAAGACTAGAAACGGATGCAAAAAGGTCACCCGTGGTGTTTTCCCACGTGATGGAATTACAGGCATTCTTTCTGCTTGTTTGCTACGTCCCTCTTATCTACATTTTCCACAGCGATCACAGTGGCTTTTGTAATACGAGAAAAGATCAATAGCATACCTTTAAAAAAAGAAAAAAGAAAAAAAAGATAAGGGGCGCCTGCGTGGCTTAGTTGGTGGAGTGTCCAACTCTGGAGTTCCGCTCAGGTCACAAGCAGGTCGTGAGATCGAGCCTGGTGTGGGGCTCTGTGCTCGGCAGGGCGCCTGCTTCTCTCCGTCTGCCCCTCTCCCTGCGAAAATACATAAATGGATCTTTAAAAAAAGAAGAAAAAAAGGAAGCTTAAGGCAAGGATCAGAGCAGTGTGTGACCGTGGTTCGCCAAGGATGGGCACGGTCGCTGCGCTGTGTTCACAACAACGCAGTAACAGTACTAACGGCTAAAAACCCAGTGGCGGACACGCAGGGGTTTACTACGAATTTGCTGCTTCGGCTCTGCAGCGGTACAGTGATATTTAATGATATATTAAATATTAAAATTATTTCTTTTTAGGTGTCTGTACTTTCCGATTTTTATTCCCCAGTCATGTATTATGGGATGCCATTAACACAGTAGGGGTGGTGGACCATTCCATTTATATGAAACACAAAACACAAAGGTCATCTATGGGTTTAGAAGTCAGAGTGGAAGGGTGATGACCCGAGGGGGAATGGCGATAAAGCACAAAACCCCAGGAGCGAGTGACAAGAGACGCTTATTAGCTCAGGCCTGGCGGGCCAGCTTCCCTGGACTTGGCTGAGCTTGCTGGGCTCAGCCAGGCACCTGGGGCCAGACTCGGGTCAGCCGCACAGCGCCGCTCAGCTGCCGATATGCTGAGCTCACTCACATGACTGGGGGCGGCTGCCTGTTGCCTAATGCAAACAGGGCTGCTAGAACAGTTCCATGTCACCATTCTCCTGCAGGCTAGCACGGCCCAGTTCTCAAGGCAGTGGTCGTGCAAAAGCAGGCTTCTACAGTGCATCTATTTGCTAATATTCGGCTGGCCAAAGCTAGTCCCATGGTTGAGCCCATAATCCAAGGGCAGAGGCGAACGCCTTGCCCAGAGCAGGGGTGGTGGTGGTGGAGACATTGAGAGGTTACATGGATCCAGGAGGGGTGTGAAGAATTGAGGCCATTGATACAAGTCTAACAGCAACACACTCAAGCATCATTTTTATTGCATGGATATACCACCACTTATTAAACCAGCTCTATAAAGCTAAACAGATTAACATCTCCAAAGTATATGTCAAGGAATTATAAATCTTTTAGGGGTTTAATTGGGGTTTTAACACATCCCCACACACACACAAATGAAGGTTGAGTAGGGAGATAAGTTGGTAAGTGTTGGGTTAGATGAGGAAAGAAGTTTCTTTGCTGCAGGACTTATCAGAGCCTTTACATGCAAATGTGCATTATGAACTTCCAAAAAGGTTGCTTATATTTGGTAGGTCATGGGGTTTTTTTCAAGTAGTGTCTCTTGGGACAGGCATTCTGTGGTTTTCATTCTGGGCTTTGTGCAGTTGTGTTGTATTTCTTGATTATAGAGATGGATAGATAGATAGATAGATAGATAGCGAGCTCTGGTGAACACAGAGGGCTCATTGTTGGCACTAACCTGGCTCACTTTCTCTCAGCAGGTATCTTAGGATCTCCCAATGGGGCAGCTTTGCTCTGGGCTCACATTCCCTGTGAGCTGCCTGATCCTGGTATGCGTGGCAGGCTCCGGTAAGTCGCCGATTCCCATTCATTCCTTAGTTCCTTCATTCGATCGTTCATTCAGCACATGTTTATTGGTCATTTAGATGCCAGGCTCCTGGGATAATCAGTAAACAAAACAAAGATCCCAGGCTTCGAGGAGCTTACACTATAGTGGGAGGGGACAGCTAGTGACGAATGGTCCTAATTATAAATACGTTGTGAAGAGTGTTAGAAAGTGATAGGAAAAGACAGCATGGAACAGAGTAGGGTTGGGGGGTGGGGGATCAGATGTGAGTGTGGGACACGAGGTGAGTTTGAGATACTTACTAGAAATCTAAGGCTCTGCCTAACATGGTCAGTCCTTGCAGACTCGTGTCCGCTATGGCTCGGCTGGTGCTGGGCACCAGAGCAAGAAAGTGCCTGCCCATCTGTGGCTGGGCAGTCTAGAGCCAGGGCGAGGGCTCTCGGGTGATTTGGCAAACCCAGGACACACCCTGCCAGCTTCACACCCAGCTCTGCACCGACCAGTTGGAAGAAATACCCCAGCCTTTCATCCTGCCCTTGATACTGCCGAACCCCTTTCATCCTGCCCTTGATACTGCCGAACCCTGATACTGCCCTTGATACTGCCGAAGAGGACAAGGGCATCTGGGTGGCAAGACCATGGGGGGGTGGTCAGCCTCCTGAGCACAGAGAGGGGTGGAAGATAGACCAAAATGGAAAACAAATGGATAACAGCCCCTCCTCCTGCTTGCACTGCTCTGGGGCAGATGCCTGTGATGGTGACTTAGACTAGAAATTTCTTAGATTAGAAATTTCCTTTGATTTGGCCTCCAAGGGGCAAGTAGTGGAGTTTCCAGAAGATAAAGGTAACCCGGGCCGCCTGGGGGTATTCTTCGGCTTCAGGAATCTCCTAGCTGGCTGAGAAGCTCCGGAGCCCCTTCTTGCCCCCAGCTCCGTGAACACCCGCACGGAACTGTGCCTGGGCCTGTGGTCTCCTTGTTTCGTGACACACTCCTCGGTCCTGTCTGGGCTGGTTTCCGATTTGTCCCCCTTGCTTGTCTGGCTCTGGCTGCTCAGTGCCCTCCTGTGTCTCCCCAGGGAGTGTTAAGGTCCTGCAGGAGCCCAGCTGCTTCTCCGACTATGTCAGCACGTCTGTCTGTCAGTGGGAGATGGACGGTCCCACCAACTGCAGTGCCGAGCTCCGCCTGTCCTACCAGCTGGACTTTATGGGGTCCGAGTAAGCCTGGGGTGGAGCTGGGATTTGGGGGAGGCTGTGCCCAGAGGGTCGGGGAGAGTGTGTGAGTGGTGGAGTTCACCGTGATGTTTGGGGGACCGTGGAATCCGGGGTACGTTGTTCCCGCTGGGTCACCGGGATAAGCCATGGCACCTGGGCTACTCTTCCAGGCGGTGCTGAGGACATGATCGGGTACCGAAGGCACGCAGTTACAAGGGAACCCCGGCGTATGCCACACACCAGAATGTAGGGTCCCCTGATGGAGGCGTCCCATGCTATACCAAGCTGGACGGGTTGTGCTTCGAAGTGTGGGACACTGGCCTAGACCAGGGATCTGCAGACTATGGCCCGAGGCCCACATCCGGCCCACCACCTGCCTTTGTAAATAAAGTTTTATTGGCACGCAGCCATGCCCACTCGTTTCTGTATCGTCTCCGGCTGCTTTTGTGCTCCAACAGCAGAGTTGAACAGTTGGGACACAACCAGTATGGCCCTCAAAGCCCCAGATATTTACTATCTGGCCCTTTGCAGAAGACGTTCGCTGACCCCTAGCCTAGCCCAGGAGACGTGGGCAGCTGTCCACTGCCCGTGGTCCACTGGGATAAACCGTGCTACCCGGGGGTACACTGGGACACACGCACATTGTTACGAACTCTTTAGTGCCTTTGTTTCTTCCTTTTCACTGGCTTTCAAGGGCGAGCCAAGTTCTGGGACCATGACCATATAAGAGTTGGTAGAAGAGTCCATGGTGGGTGTGGCAGGTGGCCGTGGCCAGCAAGGAGAGCAGAGCTCGTCTGTTGTCCTCACCACACCCTGGGCCCTGGATCTGGTCTTGGGGGCAGGGCCGTTGGGAAGCTGGCAGAGCGTGTGTCCCTCGAGGCATGTCCCAGGGATGCCCGTGGGTCACAGCCCGCCTGAACACGGCAACCTAATGCCACACCTGTGTCTGCAGGAACCGCACGTGTGTCCCCGAGAACCAAGAGGGTGCGGTGTGCTCGTGCAGTATGCTGATGGATGACGTGGTCAATGCGGACGTCTATCAGCTGGACCTGTGGGCTGGGAAACAGCGGCTGTGGGGAGGCTCCTTCCAGCCCAGCAAGCACGGTGAGTGCGGCAGGCTGGAGCTGGCCAGGGTTGGGGGGGGGTGGTTCCCAAACCCCAGCCGGGCTCTGGGGCAGGGGAGGCAGACTCCAGTTGGGGGAGTGAGGTGTAAGCAGTCTTCTGCGTATTCACAGACGTGATGAGATTTTTGCCCCTTTCCGGGCCTCAGTCCTCCCATCTCTGAAATGGGACTGGCCTCCATAGTACATCAGGTCCTCTTCAGCTTTACTATTTCAACCACCGGAATTTAAGTGCCCAGATTGGGGTCATGCTTGCTGCAGAGCAAAACTGAGCTGGGCACTGTCCTTCCACCCTCTGTTGCCTAGTCCGCTCCTGCTTCTTCAGATGGTCTGGACCATGGAAGGCTGACATCCTGGTAGCCCGAGTCCCCGCAGCAATTCGCCATGATTCTGCTGTGGTGTAGTGACGGGAGTTTAAAACATCGTTTATTGCTGTGTGACCCTGGGCAAGTCACATTACCTCTCTGAGCCTCATTTTGCAGAAGAGAGTTCTCCCCATTTTACAACTGAATATAATAGAGAGAAGGCAAGTAACCTGCCTAAGGTCACACAGCTACTAAGCCACAGAGGCAAGAATTCACAGAGCTCAGGGCTCAGCAGTTTCTGAAGGGCCCGCTCATGCCGCCCACAGTCAGTGCGCTGTTTAAACAGACCAGTGAACGAACCCATGAATTCAAATCATTTCCGCACGTGTGCGTTGATTTTAATACATATTACATACTTATGATCTCCTGGACGAGATTGCTTAAGAGGAGACGGAGTTTGAAAACACACGAATCAAAATACACAAAAACAGTGAGTAATAACATAATACATAGATGTGGCCACACGTGTGCAGGACAAAGGTGAAAAAGGCAAATTTGGGGTTAGTTTGGCTCACACATTGTACATTTCACAGTAGAAAGCTGGTTAATAATCACGAGGGCTAAGTAGAGTGTTTAGCTACATTATAACCAGTATTATGGTTGTCGTTCTCTGCTGAGACTCAATCCATGTGGGATTCCAGAAATGTGCTACGGAGGTGTGGTTGACTAAAAATCTAAAGATGTATTTATTTATTTGAGAGAGGGAGAGAGGAGTAACAGAGGGAGAGGGAGAGACTCGCAAGCAGCCTCCGCGCTGAGCAAGGAGCCCGACGCGGGGCTCGATCCCCTGACCCTGAGACCATGACCTGAGCCCAAACCAAGAGTCGGACACTTAACCGACTGCGCCACCCAGGCATCCCCACAGTTGACTAACAATGACCGTGACCCGTGTCCCGTGGGTCATCCTCCTCCCCGTACCCGGACGAGAGCCTCACCAGGCACTGCTTCTCCACAGTGAAGCCCAGGCCCCCCGGAAACCTCACGGTTCACCCCAACGTCTCCCACACGTGGCTGCTGATGTGGACAAACCCGTACCCTACCGAGAATCACCTGTACTCCGAGCTCACCTACATGGTCAACATTTCCAATGAAAACGACCCCATGGACGTGAGTGTGTGCACTGGGGGGTTCCTCCACACCTTGTGGGAGTCGGGCAGGGGGAGACTGGGGCCCTGGGGCCCGACTGTAAACTTGGGGACCTAGAGCCTGGCTTCCACTCTGGCTCTGTGCTGGGTTCAGTCCTTTTTCATGGAGAGAGGAGGCCGCAGGCTC
This sequence comes from Ursus maritimus, assembly GCF_017311325.1. Taxonomy (NCBI): domain Eukaryota; kingdom Metazoa; phylum Chordata; class Mammalia; order Carnivora; family Ursidae; genus Ursus; species Ursus maritimus. The sequence goes on along the minus strand of NW_024424452.1, from coordinate 18,402,952 downwards.
AGAGCCTTCCCCACCAGAGAACCAGTTCAGCCATCATTTAACGCTGTCGTTTGGTCCTCATTGCATTGACTCTTATAGGATGCTAATAGCCTCTGGTATGGGCTCTGCCATCACAACAGTGATTGTGGGGTTGCTTTTAAAATGAATGTAGTGACAGGTTTTTAAAAGGGAGAACTGATGGGCAGCAAACTATCCAGTAAATACTAGCGGGGGCTGTACATGGCGGGTGGCTTGGCTCCCTTCCCTTTTAGTTTCCTGTGGGGATGGAATTTATTTCCTGCCACCCTCATTTCCCCCTCACACATCCCCAGGGGAGGGACAGCGTCAGAGCCCCACAGAGCTGGGTTCCAGTACCTGCTTCCACTCATCAGCTGTGTGATCCTGGCCATGGCGGGTAAACTCCTCATGCCTCCGTTGTCTCATCTGTAACATGGGGCTAGCAAGGGTACCTACTCCAGCAGCTACCAAGAGTGCTGAGTGTGTGACACAGACAGGCTTCCCTGCCAGGCACCCAGTGTGTCGTAAACACTGTTCTCCTTTTCTCCTGAGCACCACAGGCCTCGGAAAGCCCCATCTGCCTTGCCCTCCCACACCTTGGTCTAGAACTTGCTACATCAGACTCACCGAGGGCCTCCTCTGAGGCACGCCTCGTGTCCTGAGACCCAGGCTGGCCTGGCTTCTGCTTCCAGGCTCCACACATCTTAAACTCCCACATCAGCCTCTGTGGCTCCTTCCTGTCTTCCTACCTCAGCCAGGGAGGGGGTGGGCGTTGATTCACATCTCTCAGGCTCTCAGGTGTGGTTTCCCCCCTGGCACCAGGTCACAGGGCCCCTGTGTGGGGTGGGAATGGAGCAGCCGGGCTCTCCCAGCGAAGGCTCAGAAAGCATGGGGAGGGGCTGCACAGATGCCAAAGAGAGAGGGGCAGTCTCCATTTTGTAACTAAATGCCCTCCCCATGTTCTGGGAAGTGCAAGACTTATTAAGAGGGGAGAGAAGGGTGTGACCTATAAGGTCCAAAGAAATGTTCCTTATTTGCTTATCGTGGCTGGCTCCAGGTTCCGGGACTCTATCCTCTCCTTGGCCCCGCTCTATTCAGTATTGGCTTCATTTTTAAGCAGGCTCTTCCCTCATGTAGTGGCCAGCGTATCCACCAGGAGCTCCATGCTATATGCTAGCTATCTGCTAAAGCCACAGTGGGAGAGGTTTTTCTTTCCCGAGAGTCCCAGTAAAAGTTCTGGGGACGACTCTCAGGTGCCCGGCTTGGCTCACATGCAAATCTCTGCACCTGGCGCAGGAAAGAGGGTGCTGGTGCTGTGCTCTGATTGGCCAGAGGTGAGTCACGTGCCCACCCCTGGAATTGCAGGTGGGGTCAGCTCCACCCAAGCCAGCTGGGTGGAGAATGAGGGAGGGGTGGCTCCCCAGCGGAAACTCCGGGGAAGGAGAAACAGGAACAAGGCTGGCGGAGACACACAGTCTGGCTTATTAGGACCTGGCCCCAGAATCTAGGCAGCAGGTAGAATTAACCAGTGTACCAGGCTGTGGCTCACTTGTCAGGTACACGCTCAAGGCTGCCCAGGGCCTCAGAATTCTGGGTCCAGCTTCTCGTGTTGCTGGGGTGGAGGCTATCGAGACACCCCTCACCCATCCCTCCCTTCCCCAGCGAGAGACCCAACCTATAGAATTCCCCTCATTGGTCATTGGCCAGAGCTGGTCACGTGCTCCTCTCTAACCAATCACAGGCTAGGGAATGGAATGGCCACCATTGGTCTCGACCAATAAGGATTAGCCCTGGAGCTGGAGCCACAAGGTTACCATCCTGAGCTTTGAGTGCCTGACCCCAATGGCTTAGATGCTGGGTGCCTGTCCAGCCTGGTCTGCTACCTCCTTGCAGACACCAGCCGTGGCTCAGAGTGGATGGGACCAATTCTTTTCTTTTTTTTAATTGATGTATAATTGATATACAATATTATACTAGTTTCAGGTGTACAACAGAGTGATTTGACGTTTGTACACATTGCAAAATGGTCCCCGCAATGAGTCTAGTTACCACCTGTCACCATACGAAGTGAATAGAATATTAGTAGCTGTAGTCTCCATGATGTATGTTCCATAGATGGGGTCCGGCCTAAGGAGACATCTTAGAAGTTTGCTGTGGGATTGGAGGGATAAAGCTACTCAGGGTCCTGAATGATTTCTGGACAAGGTTCCGTGAAGGAGGGGGAGTTTTGGCATTGGCACTGAAGGGTGTATAGGAGTTTTCTAGATAGGGAAGGAAGGGATGGGTAGGCTGTGTGGAGGGAACCACATGAGCAAAGGCTTGGAGGTATGAAGGTGCGTGGCATCTCTTGAGGAATATGGGGCGTGGCAGTGTGTGCAGGGTCATGGATGCCACGCTTGTGGTCCTAATGGTTCCCATTTCCTGCATGCCTGAAATGTGCTAGGCTCAACCCGGATCGCTGTCGGCTGAGAAAGCCCTGCAGGTGGGAGGGTGCTGGTCTCTTCACTTTAGTGACAAGGAAACTGAGGCACGGAGAGTTGGACTGACTCACCCAGGGTAAGTGGGAATGGCAGAGCTGGGGTCGGAAGCCAGGATTGGAACTCCAGAGCCTGTGCTGTTTCTGCCGCCTTGGATCTTTCTCTCAGGGGCGGCCTCCCAAACACCTGGCCTCTTTGTTGAAACACAAGCCACAAGCAGATCCTTGGAAGCTCCAATTTCTCTTCTGTTTCTTAGTAAACATTTCCCAATCCCTTAGTCCTCTCCAGGGTATACGATTCCTTTGGAGAACTAGGTCCAGCTGTTGCTTCCTGCTTACTCATATTTAGAAAGAGAAGAGGACTGTGAGTGAGTGTCCTTGTCTTCCTGCTTTCATTTCCTCCCTCAACCCCTACCCTGACCTCGGCTCCACTGGGAAGCTCCAGCTGCCCCCCAGTCTCTCCAGCAACCTGTTGGGGTTCTGTGTAACACCACCCTTCGGCTCACTTTACACCAGACCATTTCTCCAAATGTGCTTCCAACCCCCAAGCAGAAGCAGAGCCGAAAAGGGACAAACCTGGCAGGGAAAGGAGCCCCGGGCTGAGGATTCAGGCTACTCCCATGCCATCAGACTCGATCTGGCACATAGATTTTATTTCATTTTTTAAAGTTTTTTTAAATAAAAGTAATACATGTAGTAAAAGAATTCAAATGGTATGAAAGGACTTAGAATGGTAATATGTTTCTCTTGTGACCCCAACCTCCAGTTCCTCTTCCCAGAGTTGACCACTGCTCCCATCTCCTGCCAGGAGGTCAAGGAAGGCCAGGCTAGAGCCAGCAGAGGCCTTGGAGGCATGTGTGTCCTTCCAGAGAGTGTATGCACGGACAAGGAAACGTGTGCGTTTGTCACTGTTAGTTTTCTCTCGCTATATAATATTATCACCACAAGCGTAGCTGCTTTAAACAGCATGTATTTTATTGACCCACAGTTTCTAGGAGCCAGGAGTCTGGGTGAGGCTTAGCTGGGACCTCAGCTCAGGCTCTTGCAAGGGTGCAGTCAAGGACTCGGCTGCGGTTGTGGTCTCATCCGAGGCTCGACGGGGGAAGATCTCTCCTGCATGTCAACTGTGATGTTGGCAGCATCGTTCCTTACAGGCTGCTGACTGGGGGCCATAGGTTCTCACTGGCCCTTGGTGGGAGGGGCTCTCGGTTCCTTCCCTATTGTCGTCTCAAAACCAGCAAAGGAGAGAACATCTCCTAGCCAGTTGGAATTATAGCCTGCGCGTGTGGTCCCTACCTACCCATCACCTTTGCTTCATTCTATTGAATAGGAGCAGGTCACAAGTCCCACCCACACTGAAGAAGAGGGGATTACACAGGGGTGTGATACAAGATGGGGACCAGGGGGCCATCCTAGAGTCTTTTTTTTTTTAAACATAAAAAATGGCAAACAACACATATTAATTTTCATTTACCTTCTAACAGGTCTTAGAAGTCCCTTCCCAGCAGTTGGAGCAGGGCTGAGATTCTAGGCCAGAGTTTGGGCTTGAGTATGAAGGCTCCAGAGAGCCCACAGAGGAGACAGAGGGACATAGTGACTTTTTCTGTGCTGTAGAAAGGTCTCTGTCATGCTTCCTGCCTGCCAGGCCGTCCTCTGTGTTTACCTGTTTTAACCCTCACAACAACCCCTGGGGGGTGTGGACTTCTATTATCACCATGTTGCAGACAGATCATATCAAGGTCTAGAGAGGTTATGTCACTTTCCTAGGGTCACACAGCTAGAAAGTGACAGTAGGGTCTCTTACCCTCATTCTGCAGATGAGAAAACGAAAATTCAGCTTGCCCCAGTATTGTTATATAGCTAATCAGGGAGCTGGGAGGGTGGGGGGAAACGGGGTGAGGGCCAATTCTCTGACTCCTCTTGCTTGACTCTGGTCACAGCTGTGGAGGTGGCAAAGAAAGACCTGAAAGTGGAGGACTAACCAACTGCCCAGGCTGGTGGCTCTTACACACCGTGGGCTCAGCTAAGGAGACAGCGGCTGGGGTGGGAGCTGGTACGTCCTCTCCCCCAGCTGGCGCACTGACGTGTTCCTGTCCTCTACCAGTTCAAAGTCTATAACGTGACCTACATGGGGCCCACCCTCCGTGTGGCGGCCAGCACCCTGAAGTCTGGAGCTTCCTACAGCGCACGAGTGAGGGCTTGGGCTCAGAGCTACAACAGCTTGTGGAGTGAGTGGAGCCCCAGCACCACGTGGCTTAACTGTGAGTATCCGCAGGGAGGCGTGAGCGGGGGGCCCGTCGGCTCGCTGTGGCCAGACACCTCCTGTGGTTGAGCGTCCACGTTTCCATTGTGTCGAGTGCCTCTGACCGCGGGTGACAGGATTACTACTGACCTGGTGTACCGGTCAGGGTAGGTAGGCTAGGCTGCGGTAACAAATGAGCCCCCAACTTCTGTAGAAACACTGTAGGAGAAATGTATGTCTTGCTCACGGAACAGTCCAGCATGAACTTAGCAGGTTGGTGGCTGGTTTTCCTCCCTGTGCTTCCCTCACTCCCTAGGACAAAGGTTCTTACCCTCTGTGTGTCATGGACCCCTCTGGCCGTCCGGGGAAGCCTGTGGACCCCATCTCGGGATACGATTTTCAGATGTAAAAAATAAAAAGCGTAGGATGACAAGGGAAACTAACTTTATGAAATGAGGTTATGAAAATATTTTAAAATATGTTTGCTCTCTAGGAATATGGGCTTCTTTATTAGCACCGTAAAAACAAGATCTGGTGGTACTTCTAAATACTGTCATTTTCAGAGTAGGTGAGCGTCAGTGATATTTCGTTGATTTCTGTTGGTGCCGAGTGGCTGATGCTGTTACAATTATGCTTTGCTCTCTCCATCCCTAATGGGAGGCCATGCAAGCTGTCACAACCTAGTGAAAATAAAGAGGTCATTTCTTTCCCATCAAGTTCCCAGACCCCCAGATTCTATCAGCAACCTTGTTGGAGATCTGTGGACCCCCAAGTTCAGAACCCCTGTTCTAGGGCCCTGCCATCACCTGCATCCAGCCAGCAGAAGGGGAATGGGAACAGAAACCACACCTGCTTCTTAAAAAAAACCCGAGCCCAGAAGGGACACACATCACTTCCTCTCAAATTTTGTTGGTGGAACCAGTCACATGGCCACACGTAGCTGCAAGGGATTCTGGGACATCAGTCCCTCACTCGGTAGCTGCCTCCCCTAACCGCTCTTTGCAACACTGTTCCTCGTGGCTTTTTGCAACAGAAACATTGAATTATGTCATGTAAGATGAAGTCTTACCTGGGGACCTTTTCTAGTTTATACAGCAGCTCAGTGATGTCCCGCCAGAGGCTTGTCTTCTTTCCCTCTGTCCTCCTTAGCATGGTAGCGTTTTATCCTTTGACTTGTTATCCCATGGCCCCAACGTGGCTGCCGCACACACCCTCCTCCCCCAGGGATGAAGAGAAACGAAAGGCCGCCACAAGCAACTGTACCTGGTGCATCTCTTTCTTTTATCAGGAAGCAAAAATCTTACCGGAAGCTTCCCTAGCGGACTTCCCCTTACATCTCATTGGCCGGGACTGTCACAGAGCCTCTCCCAGTGGCAAGGGAGGCTGGAAGCTCAGCCATCTGGGAAGGAGAATAGGGTAATCATGACTGGCCCAAACCTCAAGGGGGGGCACATTGCTCCCTCCCTGGCAAAGAAGCGTGGGTGTAGCTGTTGGGTAGGAGGGCTGCCTCAAGCACCGTCTATACCATGGAAGAGGAATAAGGGCTGTTGTCAAGATTCAGTGAGAGAAGGGGTCTTCAAGGTGCTGGGCACAGTGGCCGTTGGTGGGTACCCCAGTCAAACGCCCCCACACCCCCTCAGCATTGCTCATCTCGTCCCGTGGCTGTGTCTTGACCCATGTATGGGCTGCAGTCTCCATAGGTAGGATATGCTTTGTGTGTATCCCTCTGGGACGCGGCGCAGCGCCCGGCACACGGTAAGTGCTGGGTGGAGTTGCATCACATTGATCTGATTCTACCATTGACCTGGGGAAGGGAAGAGAGAGGGAGAGAAACGGCTTGTAGGGAACATGGACGAGGGGCTGGACGCTCCTGCGTTATTTCCACATATCTGCATCGAGCCCCTGCTGCATGCCTGGGGCTCAAACCTGGGGAGTCAGCGGTGAACAAAACAGACAAAAAGCCCTGACCTCGTGGGATTGACATTCTGGAGGGGAGACAGAAAATAAGCAAAGAAAAAAATAAATCAGAGAACTCTCGATCCACATGACAGTAGGTCCGGGGAGAAAATAAAGCAGGGTGAGGGCATGGAGGGAGGGGAGGGGGTGGCAGGAGAGAGGGCGTGGGGGAACTTTCTGGAGCAGGTGACCGTGAAGTAAGAGCCAGCTGTATACATTCACCAGCAAAGGCTTCCAGACGGGCGGGCCCTATTCCGAGTTCTCTGTGTATTACGTCATGTAATCCCCGGGACAAGCCTATGACATAGTGGTGTATTAACCCCAGTATACAGACGAGGCCCAGAGAAGCTGGGTCACCACAAGGGTACGACAGGGTCAGGCTTTGAACTCCAGTCGTCCAGCTCCAGAGTCCCTGTTCTTGACCTCTGGGCTTCAGGAAAGAACGAGCAGCAAGTTCAAGATCCTGGGGTGGCACCGAGCTTTGGACAAGCAGGGGACAGTGAGGCGGCCGTGTGACAAGGGCTCAGAAGGAGGGGATGAGGTGGGAGAGCTTGGTGGCGGCCAGCTCACGCAGGGTCTCAGACGACCCTTTCCCAAGGCTTCGGTCTCTGGCTCTGGGAAGCATCGAGCAGGTGGTGCCCGGCACGATGCAGGCTCACGGCTTCCCTCCAATTCCAGACTACGAGCCCTGGGAGCAGCACCTGCCGCTTGGCATCAGCATCTCCTGCCTTGTCATCCTGGCCATCTGCCTGTCCTGCTACGTCAGCATCATCAGGTGAGTCCTGGGCTTCGGCACCCGACGCCACCGAGCCGGCCGCCCCGGGGTGTGCGGTGGGTGGGAAGCCCCCCTCTGACCTGTCAGCTTCCGGTCCCTTCGTTCAACAATAAGTATTTACGGAGCAGCTACTGTGCACGGGGCACGGAGGCAAGAGTCGAGAACGAGGCTGATGAGGACCGTGGGCTCCTTGTGGGGAGACAGAAGACGCCAAGTCAACCAGTAACCACAGCTGATTTCCATAGCGATCTGGGTGCTGAAGGGAATTTACCAGGGCGAAGGGAGAAGTGTTTGGGGTGCTATTTTGGATGGGGAGGCCAGGCAGGCCCACCTGAGCTGAGGCCTGATGGGGAAGAATGAGCTGACGAAGGACCTTCCTCTGGTAGAAGGGAGAAGGGTCACCCTGGGGACCCAGGGTGTGGTCCACACACTCGGGGCACGTGGCAGTAGACAGAGGCATGCTAGACAGTCACCCCGACGGAGTCTGGAGATCTGGGTTCAGATCCTGACCTTGGAGTTCGGTAGCTTTGTGGCCAACGAGAAGCTGACCCTCTGTCCATCTTGGGTCCCGCCTTTGCAGGTTAAAGGAGCGTATTTCATGGGTCCCGAGAGAGTCTTGGATCACCGTGGGTGGGGAGGGTAGAGAAGCCTTGTTTCTAGTGAGCTCAGGCGCTTGGAATCCTGGTGTCTCACGGCCTCAGCTCTCCCATCTCTGAAATGGGTCTGGCGAGCCCTGGCGAGCCCCGTAAGGCTTAGCGATGGCTGGGGATTGGCTGAGAGAAGGAGTCTTGCACTTTGCAGCCACGCAGCTAGTGCGTAGGGAATGCAGGCTCCCCTCTTCATGTCTTGTCACCGATGGCTCTGCATGACCTCAGGCTGGTCGTCTCCCCTTCTCTGAGCCTCAGTTTCCTCTTCGCCTGTCCTCCCTCCTGCCAGGAAGGCCCTTTCCCCAGGCAGCGCTGTGGCTCCCACTCTACCTTCAGGCGCCGCTCAGAAGTCACCTCTGAGAGGCCTTCTTGGATCACGCTCTCCATTCCCTACTTCTCCCCGTCATCTTTATTTTTATTCGTGACACTTAAGTAGCTATGGCTGATGTCTGTCTTTTCTAGAAGGTCAGTTCTGCAAGGGCAGGGATTTTTGTCTGTCTTGTTCACTGCTGTGTTCCCAACATCTGGCCCAGGGAGTGGCACATAGTAGGTGCTCAATAAATGCATGCAGCCCGATCGAGTGGAGTGGACAGGGGCCAATCAGAGGCGATCTGAGAACCTCCCCCCCAGCGCCAGATACTCTGTGGCTCCAGACAGACCTAGGCAGAGAGAGGAAGTATGTTTCTCTGGGTGTCCTCAGCTTCTCAGACCATCCCAGGCCTCTCCTGGGCACCTTGCCGTCGGCCGCCCCAGGGAGGGGATTGCTGATGGGGAAACCCAGAATTTTCTGTCTGCCGCTTGGGTTTCTCCTGATTTCCTGGGACTTGTTCCCACCAAGGACAGAGGCGGCCACGTCAGGAACTCCATCCTCCTGGAGTGTGAATCTGGCTGTTCTGCCCACAGTCCAGCTGTCACTTCCTTTCTGGGCCTCAGTTTCTTCCTCTGTAGAATGGGATTAGGGCAAGACATCCGAGAACCACTCAGCGTGGTCAGAGACCCCGTCATGGAAGGAGCATCAGCCTGGCCATGACGTCCGATACCTCTTCCTTTTCTTTTTCAGGATTAAGAAAGGATGGTGGGACCAGATTCCGAACCCAGCCCACAGCCCCCTAGTGGCCATAGTCATACAGGACCCACAGGTAGGAGCGGGGGCTGGGGAGGGTGCTTTGGACTGCATGCGGCAGGAGATCGGATTCAAAGCCGCTGGGATGTTAAGGATCTCTGGTGGCTTTTGGAACTGCCCATGGGAAGTCAGGAAGGTTCCAGGCTTTCAGCAGCTTCGTGTGGTCACTAGGAGCCCAGGGGCCTTTGCTCCCCACCCCTTGGCTCCCATGGCTACTCTTTTAGCCGGAGAGGGCTCCTCTGGGTTGGTCCCTTGGTTTCTTACCTCCTTTGGAAGGAGGTGACCCATGAGGTCACCTCCGTGTCATCTCCTGGAGAGGTGCCTATACCAGGGCAGGAAGCTACAAGGTGGGGGAGAGAGGGGAACAGGCTCCTGTATCTTCCCCTTATGAGCAGAAAACTGCCCCCAACGCACCAGCAAATCTCTCCTCAATTCTCATTGGTCTGAATGGTGCCACATGCCCGTCCCGAGGGCATTCACCAGTAGCAGAGTGGGAATACCTGGAGACCAGCCACATGGCCACCCCCGAGCTAGGGGTGGGCCAGCTTCTCCAACGAGATGACCGTGTGGGGTTTCCCGGGGCAATCAGGGTTCTCAGGAGGGAGGGAAGGGGGCATCCAGGCCCTGTCTAGAATAGCCGAGTGTCCTCATATCTCCCGAGTGATTCTGGAGTCCAGAGGTGCTGGCTCTGAACCCCAGCTCTGCCGCTTACCAGCAGTGTGGCCTTGGGCAAGTTGCTTAACTTCTCTGAGCCTCAGTTTCCTTGTGAGGGCTGTAGTTGTGCTTACCTAACTTACGTTGGAATTCATGAAGCCAATACATATAAAGTAGATATCATGGGGTCCTACACACAGTAGGACCTGCTGTTCACAGTCTCAGCTTCGCTGTGTCACAAATCGGCCCACAGTTCAGAGACAAGAACCACTGATGGAGCCCTTGCTTCGGCAGGCGGGCAGTTTGGGCTCCATGCGGTGGTGCGGGCAGAGGGATCCGGGCTGGGCCCCTTCCCAGGGGCCTCACTCAGAGGTCTGGAAGTTGACTGACTCTCACCTGCAGCATGGGGGTGACTAAGCCGTGTCTGTCATCCTCGAGCTGGCTGACACAGTGTCACTTCCACGGCATTCTCTCGGTCAAGGCCAGTCCCCCGGCGAGGCCAGATTCGAGGGGTGGGGGGAGCTTCAGAGGCCCGCGGCCATTTTTACCGTCAGCCCCAGCACCTTAGTATCAGGACAGTCTCACTGATCCCCGGGAGGCTGAGGCTCGGAGAGCTGAAGTGACCCGATCGCACCTCCGGCTGGTGTGATGTCAAGACTAACCGCCATTTTGCAGCAGACATCGCTTTGTGCCAGGCTGGGCTGCAGGGCCTCTCTGCCTGTTTCACTGGCTGTCTCTGTATTTTAGGTGTCACTGTGGGGGAAGCGGTCCCGAGGCCAGGAATCCGCTAAGTGCCCGTATGTATATGAACTTGGGTCACAGCCTATGTGGAGATGGAAGGGGTTGGAATTGGGGCAGTGGGCCCACCTGAAGAGTGGGGTCCCACCCCACCTCCACGTGTGCCTTTTCCTCCTTAGCATTCAGCACTTGTCCTGTGATATCGGGCTTGGAGGGGTGGCAGGAGGAGGGGTGGTCTGGGGAGGTGGGCATGGTGGCTAAGCCCCCTGAGTTTCACTGGGCGGGGGGGTCAGGCCCATGCAGAACCCCCTTGGAAATGTGCAGTCTGGCCTGAGCAAGGCTGATAGAGGTCACCAGCTGGACAGTGGCTACAATGTTGACGTAATTACATACTGGTTGGCAGATAGCCGCCTTCTAGAATCCTTGAGTATCTGATCACCACCCTGGCCTCCCATCACCTCCATCACTAGCTCCTCCCTCAGGGCCTCCCCGACTGTCACAAGCCAGTCACTAAAGGGTTGATAGCTGGCCCAGCAGGGGGCTCCAGCACACCGCCCCAGCCTAGGACTCCACGGCCACAGTCATAACTTAGGCGGTGGTATTGATATTTTAAATTGACAAGTATTTTAAACATCATCGTCCCTGACAGAGACGTTTCCTCGTTCAGCAGACTGAGTTTGTATTAGCTGCCAGGTGATGTGCGGCTTCCAGAAATTCCAGAATAAAACACAGGCCCCGCCTTCAAGGGGCTCCCAGGGTAGCAGTGGAGACAGACTGGTAGATCATTGGTGATGAAGTCCGGAGGCACGTCTGCAATAGACAGCCGTCAGTCCGGGATGATTTCAAAGCTGAGCTTTGAAGGGGGAATAGGAGTTTTTCACGCGGAGAAACTGAATCCTGAGCAAACTTTCCTCTGCTCTCGCAGACACTGGAAGAGCTGTCTTACGAAGCTCCTGCCCTGTTTGCTGGAGCACGGCGTGGACAGGGACGAGGAGTCCTCCAAGACCGCCAGACACGCGCCTTTCCAGCCTCCTGGAAAAGCAGCCTGGCGCCCTGTGGAGGTGAGCAAGACCGTCCTCTGGCCAGAGAGCATCAGTGTGGTGCAGTGTGTGGAGCTCTTTGAGGCCCCGGTGGACAGTGAGGAGGAGGAGGAGGTGGAAGAAGATAAAAGAAGCTTCTGCCCATCGCCCGAGGGCAGCGGGGGCAGCTTCCAGGAGGGCAGGGAAGACATCGCGGCCCGGCTGACGGAAAGCCTCTTCCTGGACCTTCTCGGGGGGGAGACCGGGGGCTTTTGCCCACAGGCTCTGGAGGAGTTCTGCCTTCCTCCTGCTGCAGGAACTGAGGGCTCCCAGGGGCGCTGGGCTGAGTTCCCAGGGGCGGGGCCGCAGGAGACGTCGCCCCAGGGCCGGGAGCAGCCTGTGCACCCCGAGTCCACCCCTCCGGCCTCTCCGACCCAGCGGCCAGTCAGCCCGGCTTTCCTGGAGATGCCCCCCGTCATCGCAGACAACCCCGCGTACCGCAGCTTCGGCAGCCTCCTGGGCCAGTCCCTAGCCCCCGGGGAGGCTGACTTGGAGCCAGAGCTGGCCGAACGCCCCGGGGAAGAAGACGCCGGCATCCCCTCCGCCCCCCGGCCCTCGGAGCCACCGGAGAGCTGGGAGCAGATCCTGCGTCAGAGTGTCCTCCAGCACCAGGCGGCCCCGGCCCCTGGCCCCGGCCCCGGCAGCGGCTACCGGGACTTTGCAGGCGCTCTGAGGCAGGGCAGCGCCCCCAACGCCGGGGTGGCGGGCTTCGGCCCTTCCGGGGAAGCGGGGTACAAGGCCTTCTCCAGCCTGCTCCCAGGGACATCTGGGGGCGAGGCCAGCCATGGGGAGGGGGGCTACAAACCCTTCCAGAGCCTCACTCTAGGCGGCCCTGGGGCCCCCATCCCCATCTCTATCCCCCTGTTCACCTTTGGACTGGATGTGGAGCCACCGCGCGGCCCTCAGGACTCGCTTCTCGCAGCCAGCACCCCAGGGCACCTGGGTGTGGAGCCAGTGGGGAAGGGAGGGGACAGCCACAAGACCCTGCTGGCCCCAGAGCAGGCCACAGATGCCTTCAGGGACGACCCGGCTGGCAGCATCGTCTACTCGGCCCTCACCTGCCACCTGTGCGGCCACCTGAAGCAGTGGCACGGACAGGAGGAGCGTGGCCAGGCCCAAATGGTGCCCAGCCCCTGCTGTGGCTGCTGCTGCGGGGACAGGTCCTTGCCCCTGGTGAGCCCCCTGAGGGCCCCAGACGCCCTGCCGGGTGGGGCTCCGCTGGAGGCCAGCCTCTCTCCAGCCTCCCTGGCACCCTCGGGAGTCTCAGAGGAGGGCAAGTCCTCCCTGTCCTTCCAGCCTGCCCCCAGCAATGCGCAGAGCTCAAACCAGACCCCCAAAAGGGTGGCCGTGCTCTCCACAGAGCCCACGTGCACGAGCGCTTCTTAGGTGTGTCCTCGCGTCGCTGCCGTCTACAGGGGCGGGCCGGGCCCTAGCCATGCCCACGACAGGCCTCCCCCTGGAGGGGGGCTGGGCTGGCAGACTCACGAAAGACTTGGAAAAGCCCAATATGAAGTTGTGAAGGGGTCTGACGCGGGGGTCCCGAGACCGGACCTCCCACCCCATCTCCCAGCCTTGGCCCGGGCTCAGCACGTCCCATGGGAGTGGGTGGCGCAGGACAGAGGCAGCTTCAGAGATCAGGAATTCCTTGGGCACCTCGGCTTGCGCACCAGCCATTGGCCACATCATCGGTCCCCAGCTTGTCCAGGGTGCTGTCCCTGCCATGCCCCCCCAGGCCTGCTCTGTCCACCTCCTCGCCCTGGTACTCCTGTCGTGCCCAGTTCTGGGATCAGCTGCTGCTGTCCCGTGGATTGGACACCGAGCCCAGAAACTAACCAAGCCAGTGCGGGAAGGACTTGGGAGGCCTTGGGAAATGGATGGGACATTGAAGTCCGGGAAGGGTAAGTCATTTGCCCGGATGCCCATTCATTCAACAGACCTTCCTAGGGTTGACACTGGAGGCGGGATCTGGGCTGGGGGCGGGGCAGTGCTTTGTCAAGTGTGGACAACAGACACAAAAAGACACGGAAAATTGTGATCGCCAAGCCACAACAAGTCGCCATCAGGTTCCCACACGACTGTAAGACTAGGGGCTCTTATGAAGCATGGGATCCCCAGAATAAACACAGCCACCTTGGGGCCGCTCTCTGCCCCCACAGATGCTTGCTGGCAGCCACGGAGAGGCCAGACAGAAGGCGTGGCTCCCATCCGGTGACCCGGCCAAGCTGGGCATTCCAGAAGGACCACACCAGGCACACTTAGCCTGCACATTGACCTTCCCCTCGGGTTGAGTAATGCTTGTTTCCATCTCAAAGATTATTTTATCGCCTGGTATTTGTCTAGGCTGGGGAGGGTGGAACAGGAGGGCGTGGAATTTTGTATAAATAAAGGCTCTTTATCTCCTTCCCCGCCCATTTATTAAACAACCATACAGTATGCCAGACCTGGTTGTGAGCGCTTTATCTCTGTTAACTCGTTGAATCTTTCCATCCAGAGGAATGGAGGTCCAAGAGGTTAAGTAACCTCCTGTCTCTATTTGGGTTCGCCTGAGACAGGGATTCAAGTGGAGGTCATTGCTTTAGCGGGTGATTCCAGGACGCCTTGCTGGGGCGGGGGGAAGTGAGGGAAGGTCAGGAGGCAGGAAAGGGTGTGTTATCCGACACGGCTAGTCTGGGCAACTGACCTTCACCCCTCGGGAGCCTTGGGTAGCCACGCACGGCATCCCTGCAAAGGTGGGGGAGCTGGGGCGCTTGTCCACCATCTTCTGTCTGGTTGAGGGCTGCTTCCAAAAGCATTAATTCTCCAGGACTTCCAGCTGCTCCAGGAAACATGTCCCCAGGCAGAGCGAGTATCAGAGCAGCCTTTGGCGCACCGAGGAGACGCTGACGGAGTGTTGCCAGCAGCGGCTACACTTGGCAAGGTCACACAGCTAGTTAGTGGCAGGCTCGTCTGTAGCTGAACCCAGGCAGGGTCTCCATTAGCCAGGCTGTAGGTGGTCCATGCTCGACATCCAGGCAGACGGGATTTAAGCTCTGTGTCCGTGATCACTCTGGTCTCTGAGTAGCTACCGTGATGTCCACCCTTGCAAAATAGGGGGCTTGGTGGTTTGAGGTTCCTTTCTGTTCTGGCTATCTACACAATGCACTGGAAGCGATGGGGAGCTCACTACCCCACATGCAGCCTGATGTTTGTTAGAAATCTTGAGCCCTAATCGATTCCTTTGGATGCCCAAGTCGCGTCCCACCCTATGATTTACAGATGGGAGAACTCAGTGTTCGAGAGGAAAAGGGACTTGCCCAAGGTCACATGGTGAATGACAGAGCTTGAACTAGCCCTCTGGACTTTTTGCCTTCAAGAGCGCCTTATAAAAAACATATGTAATAATTTAAGATCAAAATAACTATTTAGGGCCACGCAATATGCTAAGTGCTGTACGCATCCATTACGCCATTACTCTAGGACACAGGTGCGATTATGATCCCAATTTTATAGAAAAGGAAGCAGGCCCAGAGAGGTTGAGGTTTAGCTTAGGACCACACAGCGAGGACATCTGGAGCAGGACTTGACCCCAGGTCAGACTGCAGAGCTCCCAGCCACCATGGTATGCCACCCCATGTCCAGCAAGCCACCATGTGAATGTCAGCTCGAATCCATTTGGCCTGAGCGTTGTCTCAGAAAACATGCTTGTGGGAGTGGTGGAGTGGTGGTTGGGTTGGAAGTCCAACACAGAACTGAGGCTGGTCGCCTTGTCCCCTCCCCCAGGATCTTAAGAGAAGGGGACCCAGGTCATCAGCTGAGACTCCTATTACAGAGTTGTCTGGGCTTTGGGAAGTGAGAATAGAGAATTAGACTCCTCCCATTCCTTAGGTGGATTTAAATCTACCCTCCTAGGTTCAGGGAAGGGGGGGCAAGGCCACTGTTCTTGCTTCCCCAAACCCTCTTCTCCAGCTTAACTCAGGGAAGGACGTAGCAGAGTGCAGGAAAGCTGCACCTCCCACCCATACTTACTGAGCACCTACTGTGTGCCCAGCACTGTGCTGGGTGCTGAGGCAACTGAGACGAGGTCCCTTCCTTCCTGGATCTTACAGTTCGGTGCAGGAGACAGACATTAAATAGACAAAGGGGAAAGTTACAGACGCTAAAGGGTGCTATGGAGAAAAGGGGAGGTCTTTAAGGAGGTGACATTTAAGTTAAGCTCTCTGTGACTGGAAGAAGCCAGGAAGTGCTGGAGGAAGAGCATTCTGGGCAGAGGGTAGAGCAAGTGCAAAGGCCCTGAGGCATAATGAATTTGACCCCCTCACAGTTCGAAAAGATTGCTACAGCGCAATGAACCAGGGACAGTGGTGGGAGATAAGGTCAGGCAGGATGGAGTGAGGAATTTCTATCTTGGCTCAACTGCACATTAGCCCATGCACTGAGAAACATGGTCCGATGGAAACCAGGCACCCATCTTGAATCTCCCCAGTCCCCAAACAAAGCTACCCATAAGCAGGAGCCAGTGAGGGGAAGTGAAGCCACTGGAAGTGTTCCTCCATCCAGCAGGGCTCCCTCCCACCTTGCAGAAGTGGAGGACTCAGTTTCCTCCTGACAACAGCTACTGGGGAGGGGGCGGCCGTTTAAAATCCTCACTGCTGATATTCTCACTCAGGAGCGAAGGGACTTCCCCCAGGGAACGGCTGGCTGCCAAGGGCCTTCTTGGAATTTCTCCAACAAAGAACTCTTAAAAATCCCCTTAAAATCTGGTCCTTGGCCCCCCAGTTCTCCAAATTAGTCAAGGAACCCCAAGGTTTTTTGGGGCTTGAAGCCCCAGACCTCTTCTTTGCCACATCCCCTTTATCCTGCCCATGCCTTGGCTCTCTCCTTTGTAAAACAGGAAGGATAATAAAATCTGCATCCTAGGGGTGTCCTGGAGATAGTCTCCCTCATCATCATCATCTTCATCATCTCTCGGGCTTCCTCCAAACCAGGGGGTGGTCTGATGCCCCCCACCCGCCCTTGGTTAATCCTGACCTGGGAGCTCTGCAGCCCGTGCCCTCCCTCCATCCCCAGGCTCTCTGGTCAGGAGTTTGCAGCCTGGAAATTCACTCCTTCACTTGAATGTGTATTAACTACTCCCCCAGAGTCAGTTAGTTGTCAAAAGAAACACAAAAACTCAAATTATGAGCATGGATCAAAGTTTGATTTTTAGATTTGCAGGAAGGGAATCAGAAGGAAAGAGAAAAAGAACCTGTTGGCTCAAAGACCACTTTTTGAAAGGGATTTTTGTAGCAAGACAAATGAATGTCTAGCAGAGTGCTGTCCATCAGAACTTTTTGCTAGGAGGGGAGGGTTGTACGCTGTCCACTGCAGTCTACGTGTGGCTAGTAAGTGCTTGAAATGTGGTTAGCGTGGCTAAGGAACTGATTTTTACATTTTAGGGACTTAATTGACATTTCAATGTAAACAGCCACCTGTGACTAGTGATTATGGTATTGGACAGTGCAGAGCTACCTAGATCATTTTCTTCCAGCATACCTCTGTCCATTGTCTCAGTTTGGCTCCGGAAAGATCAAAGAAAGAATGGGAATGGGCTGCACCTAACGTTTGCCTCAAGAGCGGCGGAAGAGCAGGGATCTGGCTGACCAGGTGGGCCCAGCCCAGGACTGCCCCTCGCTGGAGCTGGAAATAGGCTGCGGGTGTGGGTGAAGCAAGATGCTAGCGGCGGGAGTTTCCCAGCACCCCTCGCGGGGCTGGACCAGAGGTGCACAGAGCAGGAGGTGGCTGGGCCGAGGAGACCCCCAGCAGCATGAGATGCTTTGATTTCAGGCGCCCCGCCCCCCCCCCCACCTCCAG
Organism: Ursus maritimus; assembly: GCF_017311325.1. Taxonomy (NCBI): domain Eukaryota; kingdom Metazoa; phylum Chordata; class Mammalia; order Carnivora; family Ursidae; genus Ursus; species Ursus maritimus. The sequence goes on along the minus strand of NW_024424452.1, from coordinate 18,385,436 downwards.
CCTCGATTTTACAAAGATTTCCTCCTCCCGGCGGAGGCGTGCCTCTGCTTTATTTTATTTATTTTATTTTATTTTATTTTATTTTATTTTATTTTATTTTATTTTATT
>NW_024424452.1:18292820-18385318 GCF_017311325.1 Ursus maritimus | reverse complement strand
CCCTTAAAATCTGGTCCTTGGCCCCCCAGTTCTCCAAATTAGTCAAGGAACCCCAAGGTTTTTTGGGGCTTGAAGCCCCAGACCTCTTCTTTGCCACATCCCCTTTATCCTGCCCATGCCTTGGCTCTCTCCTTTGTAAAACAGGAAGGATAATAAAATCTGCATCCTAGGGGTGTCCTGGAGATAGTCTCCCTCATCATCATCATCTTCATCATCTCTCGGGCTTCCTCCAAACCAGGGGGTGGTCTGATGCCCCCCACCCGCCCTTGGTTAATCCTGACCTGGGAGCTCTGCAGCCCGTGCCCTCCCTCCATCCCCAGGCTCTCTGGTCAGGAGTTTGCAGCCTGGAAATTCACTCCTTCACTTGAATGTGTATTAACTACTCCCCCAGAGTCAGTTAGTTGTCAAAAGAAACACAAAAACTCAAATTATGAGCATGGATCAAAGTTTGATTTTTAGATTTGCAGGAAGGGAATCAGAAGGAAAGAGAAAAAGAACCTGTTGGCTCAAAGACCACTTTTTGAAAGGGATTTTTGTAGCAAGACAAATGAATGTCTAGCAGAGTGCTGTCCATCAGAACTTTTTGCTAGGAGGGGAGGGTTGTACGCTGTCCACTGCAGTCTACGTGTGGCTAGTAAGTGCTTGAAATGTGGTTAGCGTGGCTAAGGAACTGATTTTTACATTTTAGGGACTTAATTGACATTTCAATGTAAACAGCCACCTGTGACTAGTGATTATGGTATTGGACAGTGCAGAGCTACCTAGATCATTTTCTTCCAGCATACCTCTGTCCATTGTCTCAGTTTGGCTCCGGAAAGATCAAAGAAAGAATGGGAATGGGCTGCACCTAACGTTTGCCTCAAGAGCGGCGGAAGAGCAGGGATCTGGCTGACCAGGTGGGCCCAGCCCAGGACTGCCCCTCGCTGGAGCTGGAAATAGGCTGCGGGTGTGGGTGAAGCAAGATGCTAGCGGCGGGAGTTTCCCAGCACCCCTCGCGGGGCTGGACCAGAGGTGCACAGAGCAGGAGGTGGCTGGGCCGAGGAGACCCCCAGCAGCATGAGATGCTTTGATTTCAGGCGCCCCGCCCCCCCCCCCACCTCCAGCCTCGATTTTACAAAGATTTCCTCCTCCCGGCGGAGGCGTGCCTCTGCTTTATTTTATTTATTTTATTTTATTTTATTTTATTTTATTTTATTTTATTTTATTTTATTATTTTTACACAAAAACCCTGCTTATTGTTTGTTTGTTTTTGATTACTAAATTGGCACGTGCCGGCCTTCTCTGATTCAGAGAAAACATAAAGGTATAAAGAGGAAAGTGAAAACCACCGGAAATCCCATCCCCCGATGGCTTCTGGCACCCTGTGGGCGGTCACAAAATGAATGTTTGTTTTTGAAGGTGTAGCTCCGTGAACATCCTGTTGAATAACCTTTCTGACTTTATTTTCCCACGAAAGTTATTAATCAAAAAAAGAAAAGGCCAGCAAAAAGTTTTTGAGCCACTGCAAGGGAGGCGTGAGCTCATCGGATCCCCACTGCGGGGCTATGACGTGGGAGGGACTTGCCCATGACGAGCCCTGACTCCAGACCACTCTCGGCCACCAGTTGCCCATATTTGCATACCCCTCTTTCAGGTCTCAGAACACTGAGACGCCGAGAAGCGAGGGCTCTGCACTCATCCTGCCTCGTTTCAACCTGCCTTTGCCAATCCGGGGCTGTGTGGCTGTGGGCAAAGTACTTAACCACTCTGGGCCTCAGTTTCCAGCCCATCAAAGACGGCTAAGAGAAGTAGCATGCAGCCCAGAGTGACAGGGTGAGGAGCAGATGTCCTGACGGGTGCCCAGCTGCTCCATCGATGCCTAAGACACCTGATGGCAGCCGGACAATATCAGTTCTTCCTCCAAATCTCACCCTTTCCCACGTGTTTATTGACAAGCCAGGGGCACCTGGCCAGTGGGGGGCGGGGGGTAGACTCGCTGCGGTAGATTGGCTGCAGGCTCGCTCCTTGGTCCCTGCTGCCCCCTAGTGGTCTTCTCTGGCCCAGCGCTGCCTCTGTCCCCATGGCTCCAGGTTCAGGGCCATGCCATGTCCAGAAAAGTGGCCTGGGAGATCCCGGTGCCCAAGAGGCCCCCTACGTCTCTTTCTTCTCTGCCTTTCTCCCGCATCCCCTTCAGCACCCCGCAAAAGGGTCTGACACCCATTAGGAACTCAGTGTGCTCCAAGGATCAGCTGTGCGACTCCAGCCAGTTACATAACCTCTCTGTGCTTGCGTCCTCATCTGTAAAACGGGAATGATACTAGTCCGGCCCTCATGGACCAGCAGTTAAAATTAAATATGCTAATTCCTATGAGCCTTAGAATGGTGCCTGCACATGGTTAGTGCTGTCCGAGGGTCTGCTCGCATTCTTCTTATTATACTGGTGGGTCTGTGGGTGTTGGGGGAGTGAAAGTGTAAAATATAATTAAAGGGGGGCACCTGGGTTGGGTGGCTCAGTCGGTTAAGCGTCTGCCTTTGGCTCAGGTTATGATCTCAGGATCTGCTTCTCCCTCTGCCCCTCCCTGTGTTCGTGCTCTTTCTCTATCAGATAAATAAATCAAATCTTTTAAAAAACAGAATTAAAGGAAATAATGACATTCTAAATTTAATGCTACTTTATTGCAAAGAAGGTCAGACTAGCACAACAGAAATCCAGGACAGAAATGGTCCCAATGGCGTCATCCCACCGGTTCGTTCAGCAACGTCTAGATGTTCATACGCAGAGTCAGTGCTTGTCTATTTGCAGTGGTGGGGACCCAGTGTGGCTCCCCACCTACCCATACACGTTACATATATCTTCCCCCTCCCACCCTCGCGGTTTTACTACAGGCTGTCCCTCCTTTCTTCCATACCTCCTCCATCTCACAGGGTCTATGCCCAGACTCTGCTTCTCTCCTCCCCGCAGCCTGAGTCACCAAGCTTTTGACAGATCTTTCCGGAGAAAGAGAGTGAGACAAGAGACGCTGGGAACGTGCTGGAGTAGGAGCACCCTAAGCTCACCTTGTCCCGTGGATACAACTAGACAACACTCACGTCGGTGTATCTCACCCAGAGCAGGAGACAAGAGGGAGAGAGGAACCCTAAAGCAAACTTCGAATCCTAGCTCCAGTTCGAAATCTGACTCCACCCACAGAATCACTTCTGACTCCAGCCATCAGTGAATTCCTGACCCATGCTGTGGGCCTATTCATGATCCTGGCTGCACACTGACCCCAGCCACATGCTGACCCCTAGCCCTGGTCACAGACTAATCTTTGACCCCAGCTCTGGCCATCTGGACCTCTTGCTCCTATCCCTGACACCCCACCCCATCCAGGAACTGGCATTTCCTGATTTCCAGCTGGTAAATTCAGCTCGAGTTGGTCAACAAATCTGGTCCTTCCTCTTTGTCATGGAACCGCGGTGCAAGCTGGCAGTTCTCTCTTGTAACCAAAGAGAGCAGCAGTAGTAGCCATCATCTGTGCTGCTTTGGATGTGATGTCTGGTGGTTTGGCAGCCATCTTGGGATCATGAGGGGCCAAGACGAGGGATGAAAGATAGTGTCTGAATATGGCAGAATGGGAGAAGAAGAGTGTGGGTCCTTGATTACATTATCGAGTGATCAAATCAACCTCTGGTTTCTCAAATAAACCATAAGCCTGCTTCCGTGTAAGCCACTGCAGTTTCTTTTGCAGCCATAAAACAGCCTTAAAGATTATGGTAGGTAGAATTACGAACCTCCCAAGATACTTACATCCTAAACCCTGGAAACTGTGAACGTGTTATGCTACATTGCAAGGGAACGTCAGGGTTGAGAGTGGAATCAAGCCTGCTGATGGACTGATTTTGCAGTAGAAAGATTATCCTGGATTGTTCAGATGGGCCCAAGGCTCATATAATCACAAGGGTCTTTATAAATGGAAAAGGGATATAGGAGAGTTAGTATCAGAGAGAGATTGGAAGATACGAGGCTGTGGGCTTTGAAGATGGAAGAAGGGGCCATGAGCCAGGAATGTAGGTGGAATGCAGGTGACCTCTAAAAGCTGGAAAAGCCAAGGTACAGACTCTTCCAAGGAACAGAGTCTCCAGAAGGAACGGACCCCTGCTGAGACCTTGATTTTTAGTTCAGTGAGACCAATTTCAGTCTTCTGAGTTCCAGGACTCTAAGATAATGCATTTTTGTTTCAAGCCACGAGATTTGTGGCAACTTGTTACGGCAGCCATAGAGAGCTAAGACATGGATATTTCCACGTGTCTGATTTGGGGTTCTGGACACATTGCAGCCTTTTCTTCAAGCCCCGCCCCTACATCCCTGTCCTCTCTCTCATGACTGGCACTCTGTCTCCACTTCCAGAGGATTCTGTCAAATGTCTGTCCACCCCCTACCTCCACAGGCATCCATCATCTCTTATTGAAGTGAATGTGGAGCAGGGAAGGCTTCAGAACTGCCCCCAGCGCAGTAGCACTGGGAATTTTAATTGTATCTTTTAAATATGTGTTTTGTAAAGGAAGTTCAAAGGAACATTGGAGCGTGCCCTGAGGGCTCGGAGCCCCAGCTCAGTATGTGCTCGCTTCCCTGGATCGGGTGCTTGGCCTCCTGGTCCTCCACACCCTGGCGCTCTGGACCCTGCTTGATCTCCCCCCCACACCGCTCCCCAGCAATTGTGCTGCTTCTGCCCCTCGAAGGGGCCGGGGTGCAGGCACAAGGGAGGGTTGAGGTCAGCTGCTCACCTCATGGGCTGTTGGGCTGGAGCATGGTGGTGGCCATTCATGTGTATGTGCTGGGTGCCCAGAGGCCACCACTCAGCTGAGTCAGCAGGTCAAGCCTCTCGCCCACTCCCTACCTGAATACCAAGACTCACCATCTTGAATTCTTAATGTTTTTTGAACTAGGAGACCCGCGCTTTCATTTTGCTCTGAGTCCCTAAAATTATGTAACCATTCCTGAAATGGGGTCATTCCTTGTCTCCAAGGCTGAGCCCATCACCCTCTCTGGACCCCAAAATGCCATCATGCCCCCGTGTTCTCAGCTTCCTCCCTCTGAGGGCTTCTTCCCATCACCGCGTGTCTCTGCTCAAGTCCCCTCCATCTGCAAACAAACAGAGGCTCCCGCCAACCCTCCTACTTCTCCCTCTTTCTCTCTCTCTTTCCTTCCCTCTGCAGCCACGTTCTTGAAAGCTGTGTCCTCTCTGCCTCCACTTCCTCCCTGCACACCCACTCCTCAACCCTCTCCGTACAGAAGCTGCCTCACTTCTGCCATGAAACTGCTTTCACTGAGTCCGGCCGCCATGTTCAGGTCTGTTTCAATCCATCCCTTTCTGCCCTTCTTGGTTCTCCTGCTACTGGCTGCTGGCCCCGGCTTAGGCTCCTTTCCTAGGGTCTTCTCCTCTGCCCTACCTCTTTGGGGAGGGACAGAGAGAATCTTAAGCAGGCTCCATGCCCAGCGTGGAGCCCAACATGGAGCCCAACATGGAGCCCAACATGGGGCTCGATCTCACAACCCTGAGATCATGACCTGAGCCGAAATCGAGAGTCTGATGCTTAACCGAATGAGCCAGCCAGGCGCCCCTCCTCTGCCCTACCTTAAACATTGGGAGTCCTCAGTGCCACCCCGCCCCGCCCCGCCACACACACTCCACGGGCAGTCTCTTCTGTTTTTGGAGCCCAACATGGAGCCCAACATGGGGCTCGATCTCACAACCCTGAGATCATGACCTGAGCCGAAATCGAGAGTCTGATGCTTAACCGAATGAGCCAGCCAGGCGCCCCTCCTCTGCCCTACCTTAAACATTGGGAGTCCTCAGTGCCCCCCCCCCCCGCCCCGCCACACACACTCCACGGGCAATCTCTTCTGTTTTCATTGTTGGGGACGAAAACTTCTCTTATACTCTTCAAAGTTTCTTCTGGCTGGTCTAAGAATTAAATTGATATGAGACAGATTAATGGGAGGGGAAAAAAAAAACCAAGTTTCATTAGGTACACACGGAGATCCAATAATAAAATTAAGACCCAAGAAATGACCCAAACCATGTGTTTTTATATGTTTTAGACAAAGACACACAAATCTGTGAGGAATTGACAGGACAAAGAAAACAAAGAAAAATGTTTGGGAGCTTCAATTAGTAAAGAGTTCTGAACAAAATTTGGGTTGGGGCGATAAATGAGTAAAAATAACAAGGTTTGTTTGTACATCTTTCTTGCCCTGAATTTCCCACCTCCGGGGTTATCACAAGGAGGGAACCTTTCACATGGATGATTTATTTCCTGCTTTCAGAGGGACAGAGGAGGGGTCCCAGGGTCCTTTTTGCATAGGCTGTCTTAAGTCACTTTAATTCAAAAGAATCCATATGCCAAAGTGACACATTTGGGGGTAGGCTCTCCTGAACCCCATCATGACAGAGTTCACTACAACCTTTAGTAAACCTGGACTGGAGTTTCATAAGGCAGAGACTGCGTGGCCCAGCCTCCAGCACAGTGGCTGGCACATAGAATGTGCTCGATAAACATTTGTTGAATGAATGAATGAATGAATGAATGAATGAATGAATGAAGTCTTCTAAATATATCTCCCCAGCCCTGGTCTCCAGACCTATACGTCCATCTCAATTTTCACCTCCCATCCAGACACTTCACGCATCCTATCTAGGACACATCACTCTCTACTGTGACATACATATTATGACATACTCACTCTTTTATTTCTTACCAGGTCTCTCTCCCACATCTCCCCCCACTAGAAGGTAGACTCCATGGGGACAGAGATTCTTGTTTGGTTGGTTCACCGCTGGATCCCCAGCACAGTGAGCGGTACACAGGAGGTGCTCGATAAATACTTTCTGAACAAATGAATGGGTCTCCACATGGATGTCCCCACATCTCAGAATCAGTATATCCCAAACTGAGCTCTTCATCACTCTCCCCAAACCTCCTCCTTCTGGGTCTCAATTGCTAAATCCAGACAGTGGCCATCATCTGCGCCTCTCCCCTGCTCACAATGCCTCCTGGCTCCCATTAGGCTAAAGTGTGGTTACCTATGCTCAGGGTAACCCAAGTATGGGACATTCATCCCAGGGCAACCCAGGTGGGGGGCACCAACCCCTGGGGAGGGGGGCCCTAAGATGATTTTCAGTGTCACATGGGTGTGGCATAAAAGGGCAACAAACCAAGAAAGCAATTCCTTTTTCAATTCTCTTTCTCTTCTTCTGACTAGCCTTCCACAGGTTACAGCATCTCGCTAAGACTGAATAACTCAGTTTTGGTTTCACTGTTTTTGTTTTTGCAGTTCCCTTCTATTTATGATAAAGGATTCCTGTTTTCCATTCGTGATGATGACAATGTTTCTTTTTTAAAATAAAATGACTCAAATAGAACAAGTAAGTCCATATGAAACCAAGTTTAAGTACCTGATGGCGGAGGGAAAGAGGTAAGCATGGAAGCTAGAACCAGGGGCCGTGTGGATGAGGGACAAACGTTTGGAAGACCCTGGTCTCCAGGTCAGAGTCCAGACCCCTTTGCAACCTGGATCCTGGCTCCTTCTCTTTGTCTCTTCGGCCCATACTACAGCCTAGACACCATGGCCTGTCACCCCTGGATACTATGATCGGTTGCCCCTGGACACCGTGACCTGGTCATCCCTAGACACCATGACCTGGGCACCCTAGAATCTCTGAGCTGGTGTGATACTCTGATTCATGATAAGAAATGCATCTTTGGTCTTTGTTCTAGCGCAGAGCTCCTAAAACCCTTGGAATTTCCTAAGTGATTAGAGCAATATGTGTCTTTTGTTACGATAATGAGGTGACCTTTGGGAAGTCCCTAGGTCACCTAAGGATGGGGGCTGGTTGCCCGCGGGAGCCAACATTGTGATTAGGCTGAAAGTATCAGTCCTGCCTCCTTGACCTCTGGGGAAAGGAGAGGGGCTGGGGATTGAGTTCAGTCCCCAAAGGCCTATGATTTAATCAATCACAACTATTTCACAAAGACTCCATAAAAACCAACGAGGACAAAGTTCAGGGGGCCTTCTGGGTTGGTGAACATGGAGGGGCTGCAAGGATGGTGAGCTCTAGCGAAGCGTTACACTGGGCTCTGTGAGCCGCTCTAGCAAATTACTCAAACCCAAGGAGGGAATGCTGGAACTTCTGATCCGATGCTGGTCGGCCAGAAGCACGGGACACAACCCAGACTCGAGATCCGGGTCTGAAGTGGCTGGGGCAGTCTTGTAGGACCGAGCCCTCAACCTGATGCCTCTCCAGGTAGGCAGTGTTAGAACTGAGTTAACTGCTTGGTTAACACATCGGAATTAGCGTCAGAATCATACCTGGGCCCCTCTAGACATGAAGACCTGGGGACCACTAGTCAACATGACCTGCCCGACCCTACCTACCATGACTCGACCACCTACAGACACCATGACCTGGGCATTCTCTAATTATCATGACCTGTCTGTCACCCCCTAGACCCCATGGCCTGGCCACTGTTCCCAGACCACACCGTGCATTTGCAGACCCCCAAGGCTTTGCTCATGCCCTTCTCTCAACCAAGTGTGCCCTCCCCTACTTCATCCTCGTGCAAAGGGACTCGATTCCGTCTGCCCAGCACCCGCTTGTCCTTCTTCTGAGAATTGCACCTGGTCTTCCTTGGAGACAATCTCTTCCTACCCTTTGTTCACGTTGTGTCCATGGAACTGATCTCTCTCCCAGCTTCCCAATAGAGCACATGACGCGGGCTCGGCCAATCAGGATATTCTTTCCCCAATCTATAAACGGTTGGTTCAGAAACAGATGTGATTCAATCTGACCAATGGGAGCCCTTCCTGACATGATCTTTGGGACCCTTAGAACAAAGATCTGTTCTTTCCTTAGAGCTCCTAAGCTGGTAGGTTACAAGCCTAGATTTCTGAGAGATTTTTTTTTTTTCTTCCCACCACTGAGTCTCACTCAGCCTGTCTGAGAAGGAAGCCAACACAGAAGAAAGCAGATCCCAGAGGCTGGGCCTTCAAGTCCAAAGGAATCATTTGAGTACCTTGATCCATCCATGCCTGAAACCATATTCTTGAACTCAAAAAAAATTTTTTTTATGAGCCAGTAAACCCACTTAGAAAAGCAGTTTCAGTCACTTACAACCACAAGGCTCTTGGTTGAAAAAGCTTACTTTTTTATTAAGTTTGAATTCACATCACATAAAATTCTCCATTTTAGTCTTCTAAAAATATATAACTTCGTGGGTTTTAGTATATTCACAATGTTGTACACCCATCACCACTATCTAATTCCATCACCACCCGCCAGCCCCCTCACGAAAAAACCCTAACCCATCAGCAGTCACTCCCAATTTCCCCTCCCCCAGCCTCCCAGCAATTAATGAAATTACCACCTTTTAATGTCCAGTCTCAGTGGACATTTCCCTGTGAGCCTGTCCCTAAACACAGGGCAGAATTGTTCTCCGTTTAGCACATATCCCTTTATCATCACCTATTGTAATTGTCAGTTTTATTTTTTGTATTTGATAATGGAATATTTCGAACATACAGGAAGTCGCTCTTGGTGTGTCTTTCCTACCAGACACACTGAGGACAGGGACTCGAATCTATTTCCTCTTGTATCTCCCAGCCCCCACCCGGGGGCCTGGCCCAGATGCAATGTTCAGTGGAGACACAAAACACAACAAAGAGGGAACTCTAAACTCACGCTAAACTTCCCAGACCCACGCCAGGCCAAGACACGAAGATGCTGACCAGCGTTTGCTGACTGGCTGCTTGACCTCTCCAGTAAACGCTTCTACCATAGGAGGGCCTTGTTTGCGTCTGATGGGGGGGTGGGGGGAGGGGAGAGACTCTGCTTTAGCTGAACAGATCACCTCCCACACGCTGACATTTAATTAACCCAAAACTAAACTTACAGGTGGTTGCCGTGTCTGGGTACCCCCCAAAATTTCCCCTAGCGGCACCCACTTCAGATGCTGAGAGGTGGCATATGGGGAGGCAGAGTGAACCAGTGACCGTCGGCACGTTGACTTACCTTCTGTGGGTCTCAGTTGTCCCATATGTACAAGGAGGTTAAAAATAGCAAGTACGTCATGGGGTCATGTGAGGATTCAATGAGCGACGACCTGTACGGTACTTGGAGCCGGCTCATGTAAGAAGTCTGTTAAACAGGATGCTTTCGCTGGGTTAACCAAGAGAGTGCGTGAGATCGCTCAAGCCACTGCACGTGCTGTTTCCTTTGCGTGGAAAGAACTCCTCTCTACCCCTTACTCACTGCATTCCGTTTCAGCTTAGATGCCACCTCCTCCAGGAAGTCCTCCGGCTCCCCAGACCTTGGTAAGGTGCCCTCTCCTCTGGGCTTCTCAGCACCTGTGCTTCCCCATCAGCACAGGAAAGGGTGGCCTGAGACGCCCCGGGGTGCCCAGGGTCCAGCACAGGGCGGGTCCTGAGCTAATGAAAGGACAAAGCAGAACTCCCATTAAGGAATGAGCAAGCGGTTTTGTTCTCGTCCTTGGCCCTTCTAACTGGGACTTTGGTCTGCCCTGGGCGCCAGGGCTCGGGCTCTGTCCTCCATGTGTCCCTGGAAAGGGAAGGTTGTGGATCAGCGACATGTGCCGAGGCTGGCCCGCACCAGGTCCTGGGGGTGGAGCGTATGCAGCTCTTCTCAGCTCTGCGCTTGGAGACACCAGGTGGGCAGCTTGAAACTGGCCGCGGGGGACATACGCCCGCCCCAGAGAGCAGCACCGCCACATACCAGGCTTCTGGGTTCTGTTTCTGGATGGCTGGCTTCGCAGCTCACTGCCAGCTGCGATCTGGCCAGCCAAGAGAATGCTTGTTCTGATCTGCCCAGGACGTGCTTCTCCTTCCTTCCAACCCCCCCCCACCCCGTTTTGTGCACGGAGCTCCCTCTGCCTGGGCCCATCTTCCCCCTCCCCCCACGGCCAACCACAGCTCCCGCGTGGCCCTTGACCTTTTTGTAGGACAAACCCTGTGCTTACTCCTCTCCCTCTTTCCCTGCCTTGCACGCCCAGCCCAGGGTGCTGGCTGCAGCTGTCAGTAAATGCTTGTTGATTGACTGATGGACAGTTTTGTGTAAACATTTTTGCGAGTTTGACCTTTCCTCTGTGTCAATGCGGGGAAACCACAGCAGCCTGAACTTTCAGTAAAGAGGAGCCTCTTTGAGGAAGGGAGTCTTTGCAGAAACTCACCACAGCTGCCTGGAAACCGAGTCATTGCTGCCCTTCCTCCCTGTGTGCAGCCTCTTGGAAGATCTGGGTGGCTCTGGGGCATGGCTCCCTCGGGTGCAAGAGGGGGGAAGGAGAGGAGGTTCGGGACTTTGCGGCGGAGGCTCTTGATGGGGCAGGAGGCCTTGAGAAGGCTGGGGCAATGGGGGGCTTGCACACATGTGTGCACACATGGGGGTGTGCATAGGTCTGCAAATGCACGTGGCATTTGTCACTTGGGTCACGGTCTGGTTTCAGGTGGGTTGATGGGGGCTCGGGGCCCTTCAGAACACAGAAGGTGCTGAAAACTGTCTCCTGTACTCCAGTCACCTCTTGCCAAGATCCAGGTTGTGCCCTGTGGCTCCTGCCGGAGAGGAGGCATGTAGTGTGCAAGTGCTCATCGGGGGGTTGGTGCTCCCAGGGCCTCCTCGTGCATCGGGCTCCGCTCTGCACCTGACCTATAGTGAACGCTTGACTGCCAGGACCTATAGGATGTGACCATGGCGCCTGCGTATCTCTGCACGCACGTGCCCCCTCTAGTACATCACCAAGGGGGTAGCAGCTCTGTTCTCTTCCCGCGATCTCCCCAACAGTGTCTAGCACGTAGTAGGAGCTCAGCTAGTATCTGCTCAGGTGCAAGTGTGCACAGCGACACACACGTGTCTGTGCTCGCATGACAATGCGCGTGCGCTTGCACGGGTGTGAACGTGGACGCACGGTGGTGCTGCTTGCCTTCTACGCAGGCGTGCAAGCGGGGACGTGCATGCTTGGGTGTGAACGTGTTTGAAGAGCGTGCGTGAGCCAGCAGGGGAAGTCCTCGCTGGCCCACGAGAGCACACATGAAGAAGCCCGTGCTCGTGGGAGTCTATGCTTCCGGGCATGTGTTGCGTGTGCACGTGAGCGCGCGAGCCAGGGTGTGGCTTCAGATGCACGGTTGCGATCCGAGATACGGTCATACGGGGTCGCGCGCGGACGTTTGTAATAAAGATCACCATGCGGGGGTGAACAGCTCAGGCTCTGGAGCCCAGCCACCCAGGTGGGAATTCCGGTTTCATGTCTTTCTAGCTGCACAATGCCAGACACGAAACTTGAATTCTTTGTGCCTCTGTTGCTTCCTCTGCGAGGCTGGGTACCAATAGCACCTGTCTGCTAGAGCTGGTCTGGGGACTCAGGAAGGGACTAACACACCTGGCACACAGTCATGCCACCTGCCGCTGTTCTGTTTGTGTGTCGCACACGCCTGTATATGCACATCAACGTCCCCGACATGCGGCCCTAGAGAAATAAGGACCCTTTCTGCTGGGCCCCGAGATTCACATGTGAGTTACTGGGAAATAAGCAGGCTCCTGGGCTAAGATGACCGGAGGGGGGTGGGTGGGGCATTGCAGCCCCTTCCGCTCGGCTGTCCTTCCCCCCCCACTCACCAAGGAGGACCTGGGCTCTCCTTGGTCACCTGACTCCAGCCTCCCAGCCTGGACAGGCCAGTCTTTGCTAGGCCTGCCCACTGGGGTCTGGAGAGGCAAAATGAGATGATGGGTGACGAGCTCACTTCAAAGAATAGGCAGTCCCAGGATGTGTGCCCCGTCAGTCCTTTTGGCGGTCAAATTCCCATAAGTGCCTGTAAAACGGAAAGCGTCTGGTGCCTCTGAAGCGTCTAAAGTGAGCTGTAATGTGCATGAAGGAATGTGGTCCCTAGGAAGGCGAGGGATTCAAGAGGATGGAGCTCTGGGAGGGGCTGGAGGACAGGAAGGACCCCGAGGTTAATTCATTCGCATCGTGTTTTTTGAGTATCAGCACTGTTCCAGGCGCTGGGGGAAATGAGACAGCTCCCCGCCCGTGTAGAGTGTAAGGTCAAGTAGACAAGCACCCATAGCACACGACGAGGGAAGCAGGGGCCCGGAGGAGAGACAACTCACCCAGATTGGGGGCATCATGGAAAGCTTCCTGGAGGAGGTAGCCATGTCCATTGACATCTGAAGCCCCAGCCCTAGTTTTCCAGGAAACAGCCCAACCTCGCTGGAGCGGATAACGTGAGGCGGGTGAGGTGCAGGGTGAAGCCGTGGGGGAAAAGCAGAGTCCTGTGAGCCACACATGGCGGTTGACATTGAAAGAGCCTTGGCCTAAGGCCAGCCTGACTCTGCTTCCTGGGGTGTGAAGAGCAGGGCCTTGAAGTAGCAATTCAATCAGACAAACGATGTTTAGTGAGCACCTACTATGTGCCAGGCCCTGCTGTAGGGATTAGGGGTTCTGCAGTGACCAGAACGGACAAATCCCTGCCCTGGAGAAGCTAACGTGTAGGGGACAGCCAACCAAGAGGTGCACACGGTGTGACGTGGGATGGCACTGGGTGGGGTGGGGAATGGAGGGGGAGGAGCTGTAGGGGAAGCTCAGGGACGGCCTGGCCCAGGAGAGGACGTTTTGAACACAGGCTTGAATGAAGAAAGAGAATGAGCCATGCAGGTATCTGGAGGAGTGAGGGGAAAGGAGGACGGAACAGCCAGTGCAAAGGTCCCAGGGAACCGTGTGACAGAGGAGAAACAGGAAGGCCAGTGGGCTGCAGGGGAGAGTACGAGTGTGAGTTCTGAGTGGGTGGGGGACGGGAGGGACTTGCTGGCCACAGTAAGGACTCCGGGTTTATTCTAGAATGACAGGGAGGCTTTGGAGGTTTTGTTTTAAAATGATCCACTGCAGCGAGAAGAACGGGATGTTTTCAGAGGCCCAGAGATGGAAGCGGGGAATTGGCAGCCTGCAGTCACCGTGCAGGTGGGGGCCACGTCACCGTGGATTCTGAGCATGCTTTGAAGGGAGAACGGGCAGGCTTCCTGAGGGTGGGTTTAGGGTCATGAGAGAAAGCAGGAGGCAAGAAAGCACTGTAGCCGTGCTGGGGACCCAGCCTCTCTGGCTTGACCCCAGGGGCAGATGAAATAGTTATCACCGCGCGTGTCACGGTGACCTCTGCTGCGTGTTGAGCCCTTGCCCCACCAGGCATGGTGACGTCACTGCATCCCTATCATTATCTTGTGCGGTGGGTCTCCCCGGCCCCATTCAATAGGTGGGGGTGTAGAGACTTAGAGGGGAAGGGCCTCCCCCAGGGTCACGCCGCCCTAAGGGTTGGGGTCATGCACCCCTCACCACGACACCAAACCAGGGGTCCCCTGCAGGGGATGCTTGGCGATGTCTGGAGACACCGTCGGCTGCCATACCTGGGAAGAGGTGCTGATGGCATCTAATGGGTAGAGCCCGGATGTTGTTCAACACCCTCTCATGCACACGGGACAGTCCCTGCAGCAAAGAATTACCCAGCCCCGATGTCGGCGGTGCTGAGATTGGGAAACCCGGCTCCCCCGGCCTTCCAGGGCCTTCTCAGAGACCACCTCCAGGGCTTGGCAGCCTCTCCTGGAAAGGGAAGTGACCCTATGTCAAGGTGGCAGTGGGAGCAGGCAGCGGTGGTGGCCGTTTTCCCCATGACAGAGGCTGGTTCCTGGAAAACTGAACATGACATCTTTGTGGCTTTTCTTCTCCTTTTCAATCAGCCCAAGCATCTAAGCCAAGACCCCTCTTCTGCAGAGGGTCTCCAAGGGCCAGACATGTCTCCAGCCCAGTAACCTGCTGAGAACCTTCCACGGCTTCCACTGCCCATGGGGTGAGGTCCTGGTCCCACTCCTCTGCAGGGGAGTTCCTCCGAGCTCTGGGCACCACTGGCCCCTCCAGGCTAGAGCCTCACCACTTCCCTCTTGCTGGTGGCCTCCTCTGCCCAGTTCACCCGCACCAGGGGGGTCACTCTTTCCCAGAATAGGGCATGCGATCACACCCCCGAGTCTCTGGCTCACCAGCGGTGGACTTGGGGCTTTGTTGGTCCTCTCAGGCTATGCTTCCTTCCTCTTTCAGTCTGTTTTTATCACAATTTCCTTTCTTTTACTTTCTTCTATGTTTACCTTGCTGCTCCTTTTCTCACTTCTTGAGAAGGGTGTTTAGAACATTCTTTTTTTGTTTTTCTTCTTTCCTAATTTACAGATGCTAAGGCTACACATCTTCCTCTAAGTATTATTTTAGCTGCACCCTTAAGTTTTGATAGGCACTTTTTATGTCGTTCAGTTCAAAAGTTTTTCTAACCTTTCCACTCTGGTTTCTGTCACTGTCCCTTAGGTTATTAAAAAGTGTATTTCTTGGTCTCCCCAGTCACGTTTGTTTTTTTTTTTTTTAAAGATTTTGTGTATTTATTTGAAAGAGAGAGAGAGAGGGAAATCACAGAGGGAGAAGCAGACTCTTCGCTGAGTGGAGAGCCCAACATGGGGCTTGATCCCAGGACCCTGAGATCATGACCTGAGCTGAAGGAAGATGCTTAGCCAACTGAGCCACCCAGGTGCCCCAACCCCAGTCATGTTTTTGAAAAATTTTAGAATGGCCACTTCTGTCTTCCCGACATGAAGAACTGCTCTTCGTTTCCAAGTCCAGTTTGAATGATCCCTCCTCCGTGAAGCCTTCCCTGGACACTCCCTTCACACCACTCTAGGCATTTAATTAGTAGTTGCCTCCTGTCTGCTCCCATGGCCCTTTGTACAGACCATTGTTGTAACCCTTACACCAGTCTTGCCGCCAGCAAGAGGGAACACAGTGGTGTATCTCTCAAGACCTTTTCAGTTTCAAGTGAAAGAAAACTAATCCAAACTGAGTGAAACCAAAAGGGAACTTATTGCCTCATTTCACTAAAAAGTCTGGCTTTCAGGCACAGCTGGATCAAGGGGTCCTGATGCCTGATAATTCAATTCATGTCATGAGTCACTTTCTGTATGTTGATCTTATTCCATTCTGAGGCAAGTTCCTCCACTGTGGCATGAGACATATAAAGTAGCTTCAAATAGCATATCTTCTCTGCTCCTGTTCTGTCTTTGCCCCAGTCATTCTACCAAAAGTTTCATGGGGTCTCATTGGTGCTGACTGGGTCATGCACTCTGACTGGATCAATTAACATGGCCTGCAGAATATAGTTGATTGGCTTTGGGCAGGGTCATGTGCTGGCCTGGGGACAGAAACTGAGCATGGAGGAGGGGTGACATCCCAGAAAAAAAATCAGGATACAATCACCAGGATACAATTCTCGCATTTCCAAAGCTGGCAAGCCCAAAATAAGGCAACGCTCCCATTCTTAACAACAACAACTAAAAGTCACTCTCACACGTGCCACATGCCATTATGCCAAGTGCCTTATGTTTAGTCCTGTGTGTCCCTTCCCCACTGGACTTGAGACCAGAGAAGTTCTGTTCTATTTACTGAGAAAGATCCAAGGCCACAGGGGGTGGGGGGATGGGCAACTCCTCCTTGACCCTCATCAGCCCACCCTCTGGACCTTGGAGGCTGGTACCCCAAGGCCAGGGCTGGTACCCCAGGATCCCCCCAGAGGGAGCTCAGCAGAGGGCCCTGATGTGTGCAACCCCTGCTGTCACTGTCTGTCTTAGTCAGCTCAGGCCGCCATAACACCAAAGACAGGGCAGCTTCAACAACACATACTGCTTTCTCACGGTGCTGTGGTCAGGAAAGTCCAAGGCGAGGTGCTGGCTGATTCAGTTCCTGGTGAGAACCTGCTCCCTCGCTTCTAGAAGGCCACTTTCTTGCTGTGTCTTCACACGGTTATTTCCTCTGTGCATGTGGAGAGAGGATGCAAGCTGCCCAGCGTCTCTTCTAATAAGGACACTAATCCAATTCTTAATGACTTCCTTAGTGGCCCCATCTCCAAATACAGTTACACCCGGGTGATGGCTTCAATGCAGGAATTTTCGGGGGGACACAGACGTTGAGTCCATAATGCTCGCCTTCCAGGGTAAACCCTCCCACGTCTTTCCAGAAATCAGAGTCACACAGACACTCAGCATGAAAGGAGCCTTCACGGCCCTGTGGTCCAACCACACACCCAATCAATCCAACCATATACCCACATCAACAGGTGGCCAAGCCTTGGTTTGCATACCACCAGAGACAGGAAGCTCACTATCCCTCAATGAGACAACACTGACTGCACTGGTCTGAACCTAAAGGTCAGCTCTCATGTCTCCCATCCTGGATCCTCTCTTCTTCACGCTAAAGACCTCAGCTCTCTCATGGCTGACAGACCCTCTCCACGCTCCCTCCCCCTGCTTTCTTGGTTCCCTCTTCTGAATATACCCCAGTTTGCCAATGTCCTTAAAACGAAGGCCCAGGGACACCTGGGTAGCTCCATTGGTTAAGCACCCAGCTCTTGGTTTTGATTCAGGTCGTGATCTCAGGGTCATGGGATCGAGCCCCACGCTGGGCACCATGCTCAGAGAGGAGTCTGCTTGGGGTTATTTCCCTCTCCCTCTCCCACTTCTCCCACTTGAGTCCTCTCTCTCTCTCTAAAATAAATTTAAAAATCTTTACAAAAAAAAAAAAAAAAAAAAAAAGGCAAAAAAAAAAAAAAAAAAAGAAGGCAGCCCAGAACTGGACATAGGCTGCTGATATGGCCACTGCAGTGAGGATAACCTCCTATGTTCCATGCATCACACCTCTAGGTATGCAGCCCTAGGGAGCTTGAAGTTTCTTTGAGCCGTGGCACACTCTTGAGTCTGAGAAAAATCCCCAAGCACATGTTGCTTCACCTGAAAAATTGACCGTTTGACG
Source organism: Ursus maritimus (assembly GCF_017311325.1). Lineage (NCBI taxonomy): Eukaryota > Metazoa > Chordata > Mammalia > Carnivora > Ursidae > Ursus > Ursus maritimus. The sequence goes on along the minus strand of NW_024424452.1, from coordinate 18,367,465 downwards.
TAAAGTAAAGCCACGGCACGCTTCCTAGGTCAGTGTGTTTGGAAGGACCCCTACTCAGGTCTCCATAGATTTTTAATGCCTTCCCTCCTTGCTGCGCCCTTTCCCCCAGCACACAGGTGCATTGTGACCTTCTTTTTGTTAATTTCTAAAATCGAATAGCTTTATTATTGTTCTCAGATTCTAGAAGTAATATATCACTTTACAAAATCAATACAGGAAAGTACAAAAAAATTAGAAATAAAAACTCCCGTGACCTCAAAGTAGCCCCGTTAACACTTGGAGCCGGACTGTCCACATTCCAATCCTGTCTCCAAGTACTATGATCTACGCTCGTGGGCAAGTTGCTTAATCTTTTGCACCTCTGTTTCCTCCGATCTAAAACGTGGATATGGAAACGTGATCAGGATAGCTTTACACAGTGCCTGCGAGATGGTAAGCTCCTTAAAAATGTAAACAATGTTGTTACCTTTGTTATGAATGATTGTCTTCGCCAGAGCTCCGTTTCTCTGGAGAATCCTGACTAAGACAGATAAATCTGTCTCAGGCTACCACGACCAAACACCATAGACCAGTGGCTTACACAGCAGAAATGTACGTCCTCGCAGTCCTGGAGGCTGGGAGCCTCAGATCACAGACTCCCACGGTCGGTCGCTGGTGAGGGTCCTTTTCCTCCCTGGTAAGTCTGCACGTGATGGAGAGAGAAAACCCTGGTGTCTCCTCTGGTTCTTGGAAGACCGTGGTCCTATTGGATCAGGCCTCTACTTTTACGATCATATTGAATGTTACCTCCGAAAGGCCCCGTCTCAGCACTGGGAGTTAGGACTTCAACATACGTATTTTGGGGACACAGTTGTGTCCATGGCAGTAGTATGAGTCTATGTAATGGCTATTGTCTTTACACTGAGCTGCTTTCTTTTTGTGACAGTCACAGAGGTGAGCTGGCATTTACCCGAAGGCGCCCTCCCTCGGGCCACAGAGACTGGTCCAGGGATTGCCAGTTTACTCATGCTGAGCCACCTTTGACTCCAGACCTGCGTGCAGATTGGCTCATGAGGCAATCCAAGTCAACCCAATAATCCCCTGGGATTTTTCTGGCCAGAGTCCGTGGGAACCACTGGTTTCTGCTCCCGCTGCAGAGCTGGTGAGCTGGGAGTTCTGTTGAGCCCCCACGGCATCCCGGAGCAGCTCCTCCTTCTCTGCAGTAAATTCCCACTTTTGCTAAGCTTGCTTCATTTGGTTTTCTGGGACCGCAGCTGAAATAATCATGTGAGTCATGGGTGCTGAGTAATAATATTTGTTTTACTTTATTTTCCGGGATATGACCGCAATTTTTAGTTGTCTGCCCAGGATCGGTTCTATCCTTCTTCTTTGGTAACAGACCCTGACGGCCGTCTAGCTGTTGGTCAGGATTATATCTACCTCACCACCCACCTCTGTGTCTACACCCGCATGCTATCTAAATCTGCATTTACGAGTATGAGTTTAAATGTGGGTTCAGTTGCACATACAAAGCCCCAAGGTGGCAGTGACCTAAATAACAGCAGTTCTTCTCCCGTATCACAGTGTAGAGGTAGGTGTCCAGGGCTGAGTCACCCAGGGACCCACGCTCACTGCTCTGCCCTCCCTAGGATTTGCCTTTGTCTGCATTGTCCGAGATGCCCACCACCATGCCCATGTTCCGGGCAGCAGGGAAATATGCTTTACTTATTTAATTTATTTTATCTAATTATTTTATTTTATTATTTTATTTTATTATTATTTCGTGGCTTTAAATAACCGTTTTGCCACAGTCATGGATTCTCTGGGTCAGGCATTTGGACAGGACACAGCAGGGATGGTTTTGCTCTGCTCTATGATGTCCAGGACTTTAGCTGGGGAGATCTGAAGGCTGGGGGTGAATTAATAGCTGGAGGCTGGAATCATCTGACAGTTCATTCACCTGCTTGTCTGGCACCTGGGTGGAGACGACTCAAAGACCAGGACAGCTGACCAGGGAACCTGCCATGATTTCTCTGAGCGGCTTGGCTTCCTCACAGCATGGCTGCCTCAGGGCATGGACGTCTTGCATATGGCAGCTCAGGACACCGAGCAGGTGTTCTGGTGTGCTTGTTTGTTGAGAAAGGGGGAGAGGTTCAGAGAGAGAGAGAGGGAGAGAGAGAATCTTAAGCAGGCTCCACCCCCAAGACGGGGCCAACACAGAGCTTGATCTCACAACCCTGAGATCATGACCTGAGCCAAAATCAAGAGTCAGATGCTTAACCTACTGAGCCACCCAGGTACCCCTGTTTGTTTTTAAACTTAAAAATATTTTAAAATATACAGCACCTCCCTATAAAGATATGACTCTGAAACTGTACATGGCACTTCTACTCCTATGGCCTGATTTTCTCACTTGAAGTATTACATCTTTTGACTTTAAATAATAAAGCCTATCTATTTCTATTGTCATCAGTGTTTATGGACAAATTATCCATTTTTAATATCTGCAGAGTACTCCATTTTATGGATGTTTTATAAATTATTAATTCGACCCTCTTGTCCTGGTTCATTTCAACTTTGTCAGTATTTGGGTGTACAAATAAACTGCTTTCTCTTTTTGAGAGTCATTCAAGCTCCTTGAGTGGTTGGAGGTCACATTCAGATGATGCCACTGAGGCCGACTCCGGCGGCTGAAACACTTCAGGGTTTATTCTCCTGTGTAATGTGAAGCCTGGAGGCAAGTAGCTGCTGACATGGGTGCATGGCCCGTGAGATTAGGGCCAAGTTCTCTGTGATTCTCTTGGTCTTTCCTTTTGGTCCCCAAACAGCTGCTTGAGCTCCAACCATCACATCTACATTTTAGGCAGGAGAAGGGAGGAAAGGAAAGAGGGGTGGGGCCGAAGGGTGCTCTCAGAAGCTCTGTCTGAACACTCCCATCACGAGCTGCAAGGGAGGCTGGGAAGCGGTCTGTTAGCTGGGCATGTCGCTGTCCACAATTACCCCTCAGGTCTGATATGAGGAAGAAGGGCAGGCTGGAAGATTGCAGGCAGCTGGTGGTCACTACATTTGCTTTGTAGTGGGCGTTGGAGCCTCATTCTTACCCTCTCAGCTCTACACACTGAGGCATTCCTACTGCAAATATCATCAACCCTCTCCCTGAGGGTCTATTTTTGGCTGCAGGTAGCATGGTTGGCTATCTGGAAGCAGCCCTCTACTCATGACAGTTGGGGTCTGAGGTCTTAGTGAAGAGGTACCCGTTTCCTTATTCTGCATGTGGGACGATTTGGAAGAATGTTCTACACTGTCTCCCAGAGTCCTTGGTGGGGTTATTAGGCTCCAGTTGCCTACAGCAGTAATCTCCTCCTTAAAGCACCCTTATTGGCTCCCTTCCTTGTCCTGCCTCACTTCCCTACTCCCCTACAAGTGTTTCCTAAGATCACCTTCCAAATCCACTACTTGCACTTACATCCTTATCTTGTAAATTGTTTCCGGGGAAGCCAACCAAGACACCCCTCATCCTCAAACAGCAATCGACGTAATCAATGGCTGGAAGATCTGATCAGCCCACCAGGGAGCTTAATTTGGGGAATAGATTTACAAAATCCTAAGACATTCTTATCATCTTTTTAAATAACACAGCTACTGGTCCAGAGCCTGATACAAACCAGAGTCTTTAAAGTAGGATTATCATATCCCTTCTATGTTATTCATAACTGAGGCTGCTATTTATTCATTTTCCCTTCATATTCAGCCATTGCTCTTGAAATTAACCCACTGTATCAAGATAACTGAGTGAAAAGGGGGTTCCCAATCTCAGCCACATGTACATACAACCCAGCCCTCCTGTCATGACCCTCTAGATGCTTCCTTCCTTTCAGGTGACCTCCTAGGGAAACACCCCCTGCTTTGGCTGTGACCCTCAGCAGGCCATTTGGTCCAGCAGAAGAACCATACATTGTTGGACCTCAAAAAGGAATGGATGTGGAAGGAGGGGTCTGAGAGAAATTTTAAAAGACCTAAACAAGTGGAAAGCTAGTCCATGTGCAGGAATCAGAAGACACAATATTTTTAAGATGGCAAATCTCCCCAAATTGATATGTAGATTCAGCACAATCCTTGTCCAATTCTTAGCAGGTATTTTCACAGAAATTAATAAGCTAATCCTAACATTTTTATGGAAATGCAAAAGACCCAGAATAGCCAAAACAATTCTAGAAAAGCAGAACCAAGTTGGATGACTTTCATTTCCCAATTTCAAAACTTACTATGAAGCTATAATTAAGACAACGTGGTACTGGCTTATGGATAGACATAAAGCAATGAAACAAAACAGAGAGTCCAGAAATAAACCCACACATTGAAAGTCAATTAATTTTCAAAATAAGTGCTAAGATAATTCGGTGGGGGAAAGGATAATCTTTTCAACATATCATGCTGGGACAATTGGGTAACTACAAGCAAAAAGATAAATGTAGATCATTATCTCACACCATACACAAACATTAGCTCAAAATGAGTCATAGTTCTGAACATAAGAGCTAAAACAGTAAAACTTATAGAAGAAAACATAAAAGAGACTTTTGATACCTCAAGTGAGGCACAGTGTTCTTAGATATGGCACCAAATGTGCAATTCACACACACACACACACACACACACACACACACACAAATTGGTAACTTGGACTTCAATAAAACTTAAAATGTAAGGAACTCCAACAATTAGTCTTTCCACTGAAGCAACCACTAAACTGGCAAAAATAGTCAGAATCAACTTTTTTGGCATTCTGGAATCTGATCAAAGCCATACGACAACCAGAGGGAGTGCTTAATGAAGAAAGAGGCTGCTAATCTTTGGTTAAAAAAAAAAAAAAAGTCTTGTGGCATTTTTGCTCATCTGTCTACCATCTCTCACTCCCCAGATTAGTGGTGGCTGTGGAACAGTAGCTACATTTTTGGTGCCACTGGCTGGTATCAGAAAGGGCAATGCAGGACCTAGTTTTCAAAGAATTATAGTTGTGCATTTTGATCTTTCTGGTAGTTTCCTGAGGTGTCAGTTCGGCATTTGTTTTGTCCCCATCGAAATTCTCTCAGGACTGGAGCTGCTTCCTAAATAGCATCTGTAGAAATAATTTAAAGACATATATTACACAACCGGGGCATGGGATGATAGAGCAAACAGCGGATTGATCAAAAAACCTGGAAAGGAGGAGACTGAGGAGAAAGACACAAGGTCTCTGAAGGGCTTCCACATATACCAGGGACTCTGGAGTGCAAGGCACATGCCCAGGGCTGAATGCATGCACAGCGAAAAAATAAATCTAAGAGGACCCTAAGTTTATATTTCTGGCTGTTCTTTGAGCTCTTCACAAACAGGTGAAAAGCTAAGGACAAAGCTAAGACAGAGTTGTAGTCAGCTTGGCTAAATATTGAAGAAATGTCCCAGCTCAGAGCAAATCTATCAAGATTGAGAAAATATGTTTTTGTTTTGTTTTCATTTTGGCTCCAGGTGTTTATGGACATCACTATCAGATCACTGGCTGACTGCTGAGATAATGGAACAGAGACTTCAGTGAACATACATGACAAGGAATACAGTATTTGCAAAAATAGATTGGAAAAGTTGCTAAACAATTGGATGGCTGTGTCTCACAGCAAACAACAAAATCAATCCCTGTTGGCGCAGAAGGGCAGGGGAGAATCTGATTTCCAGAGTTATCACATTATAATATTCAAAATGTCCAGTTTTCAACAAAAACATATAAGGCATACAAAGAAACAGGAAAGCATGGTGCATTCACAAGAAAAAAAAAAAGAAATTGACAAAACTGTCCCTAAGGAAGTCCAGACATTGGACTTACTAGACAAACATTTTTTTTTTTAGATTTTTTTTTAAATTTATTTACTTGACAGAGATAGACAGCCAGCGAGAGAGGGAACACAAGCAGGGGGAGTGGGAGAGGAAGAAGCAGGCTCCCAGTGGAGAAGCCCGATGTGGGACTCGATCCCAGAATGCCAGGATCACGCCCTGAGCAGAAGGCAGACGCCTAACAACTGTGCTACCCAGGCCCCCTAGACAAAGATTTTAAGCCAGTTGTCTTAAATAACTCAAAGAGCTGAAGAAAACCATGGATGAAGAACTAAGGAAGACCAGAATGATGTGTGATCAAATAGAGAATATCAATTAAAAGATAGAAATTCTATAAAGGAATCAAATAGAAATTCTGCAGCTAAAAAGTCAATACTGAGGTAAGAATTTTGCCATGGGAGATCAACATCAGATTTATTTATTTTTTTTAAAGATTTTATTCATTTATTTGACAGAGATAGAGACAGCCAGCGAGAGAGGGAACACAAGCAGGGGGAGTGGGAGAGGAAGAAGCAGGCTCATAGTGGAGGAGCCTGATGTGGGGCTCGATCCCAGAACTCCAGGATCACGCCCTGAGCTGAAGGCAGACGCTTAACTGCTGTGCCACCCAGGTGCCCCTCAACATCAGATTTAATGCAGGCAGATGAAAGAATCGATGACTGGAAGAGAATAAACTGGAATTACCCAGTTGGAAGTGCATAAAGCAAAAAGAGTGGAGAAAAACTAACAGAACTTAAGGGACTTGTGGGATACTATTAAGTATATCAACATATGCATTATGAGAGTCACAGAAGCAGAGAAAGGGCCAGAAAAAAATATATTGAAGAAATAATGGCCAAAAACTTCCCAAATGTGATGAAAAACATGAATCTACACATCTACATAGCTCAGCAAACTTTAACTAGGATGAATGCAAAAAAAGTATACATCAAAACACATTACAATCAAACTGTTGCAAGACAAAGAGAGTCTCGAAAGCAGAAGAGAAAAGTGATGCATCCTGTACAAGGGATCCTCAATAAGATTAATGGCCAATTTCTCATGAGAAGCCATAGAGGCCAGGAAGTGGTGGGATCCCATAATTAAAGTGCTGAAAGAAAAACTGTCAACCAAGAATTCTACATCTGGCAAAACTATCTTTCCAAAATGAAGAAGAAATTAAACATTCCAAGATAAGCAAGAGTTGATGGAGTTTATTGCTAGTAGATCTGCCCTATGATAAATGCTAATGGGAGTGTTTCAGGCTGAAATAAAAGGATGCTAGAAAGTAACTCAAAGCCATATGAATAAGTAAAGAATACCAGTAAGGGTAAATACACAAATAAGTGTAAAATCCAGTATTATTATATTTTTGGTTTGTATCTCTTCTTTTTGTTTCCCACGAGACTTAAAAGATAAATGCATATGCAATTATTATAAATCAATGTTAATGGGCACATAATATATAACAATGTAATTTGTGACAACATAAAATGGTAGGAGATAGAGCTGTATAGGAGCAGAGCTTTTGTATGCTATTGAAGCTGGTTGGTATCAATTCAAAGTAGATTATTATAAATTTAGTATTTTAATTGTAATCCTCAAGGAAGCCACTGAGAAAATAGCTAAAATATATACAGAAAAGGAAATGAGGGGGCGCCTGGGTGGCACAGCGGTTAAGCGTCTGCCTTTGGCTCAGGGCGTGATCCCGGCATTATGGGATTGAGCCCCACATCAGGCTCCTCTGCTATGAGCCTGCTTCTTCCTCTCCCATTCCCCCTGCTTGTGTTCCCTCTCTCGCTGCCTGTCTCTCTGTCTCTCTGTCGAATAAATAAATCTTTTAAAAAAAAGAAAAGGAAAGGAAATGAGGAGAGACTCAAAATGGCACACTGGGAAAAAAATCAAACACAAAAGAAAACAGTAATAGAAGAATTGAGAAATAAAAAAGATATGACTTATAAAACAATAACAAAATGGCAGAAGTACATCCTTCCTTATGAGTAACCACTTTAAATGTAAGTGGATTAAATGCATAGATCAAAACACAGAGACTGACAGAATGGATAAAAAACATGGTGCAACTTTATGTTGTCTACAGGAGACTCACTTTATATCCAAAGACACAAATAGGATGAAAACGAAGGGATGAAAGAAGATATAGTTCATGCAAAGAGTAACCAGAAGAAAGCTGGAATGGGCATAATAATACAGTGAAATAGACTTTAAGTCAAATTTTTATGAGATACGAGGACATTATATGTTGATTAAAGTGTCAATTTAAGAAGATATAATAATTATAAATATATATGCACTAACCAACAGAGTCCCAAAACGAATAAAGCAAATGTTCACAGAACTGAAGAGGAAAACAGACAGTTTACAGTAATAGTTGAAGACTTCAATACCCCACTTTCAAAAGTAGATAGAACATCTAGACAGAAGGATAATAAGGAAACAGAGAATTTGAACAACACTACACACCAACTAGACCACACAGACATTTATAGAACATGCCATCCAACCACAGTAGTGACCTCCGAGTGCACATGAAACATCCTCCATGATAGACCATATGTTAGGCCACAAAACAAGTCTCAATAAATTTTAAAAGATTGCATTTATACTAACTATCTTATCTGACCACAATGGAATGAAACTTGATATTAACAACAGAAGGAAAACTGGGAATTTTCACAAATACGTGAAAATTAGACAACATGCTCTCAACCAATGAATAAAAGAAAAAATAACAAGGGAAATTAGACAATATTTAAGGATGAATGAAAATGAAAACACAACATACCAAAATGTATGGGATGCAGTGAAAACAGCTAAGAGGGAAATTTGTAGCTGTAAATGCCTTCATTAAAAAATAAGAAAGACTACAAATCAGTAACCTAACTGTACACCCTAAGGAACTAGAAAAAGAAGAGTAAATTAAACCCAATGCTAGGGGGCGCCTGGGTAGCGCAGTCGTTAAGCGTCTGCCTTTGGCTCAGGGCGTGATCCCGGCATTCCGGGATCGGGTCCCACATCGGGCTCCTCCGCTGGGAGCCTGCTTCTTCCTCTCCCACTCCCCCTGCTTGTGTTCCCTCTCTCGCTGGCTGTCTCTCTGTCACATAAATAAACAAAATCTTTTAAAAAAAAAATCCCAATGCTAGCAGAAGGAAGGAAATAATAAAGATTAGAGTGAGACAAATGAAATTAAAAATAGAAAAACAATAGAGAGGATCAACACAACCAAGAGTTATTTCTTGAAAAAAAAATCGACAAAATTGGCAATCCTTTGGCTGGACTAAGCACAATCAAAAGAAAGAGAGAAGAAAGAAACGCAACTAAGTGAAATGGAAATAATGGGGACATTACTACCAATCTTACAGAAATAAAAAGGATTATAAGAGACTACTATAAACTATTGTATGCCAACAAATTAGATAACCTAGATGAAATAGACAAATACCTAGAAAAACAAAATTACCAAAACTGACTCAAGAAGAAATAGAAAATCTAAACCAGATATATAAGAAATAGAGAATTGAATCAGTAATCAAATCCTCCTAATAACAACAACAAAAGTCTAGAGTCAGATGGCTTCACTGGTAAGTTCTACCCAACATTTAAAGAAGAATTAACTCCAGTCCTTTTCAAACTCTTCCCCAAAATAGAAGACGAAGGAACATTTCCTAAATCATTTTGTGATGCCAGAGCTAAAGGCACCAGAAGAAAAGAAAACTATGGATCACACCAAAAAATGAAACAAATAAAATTAATTTAAATAGGAGAGAAAGAAAGAGAGAGAGAGAGAAAGACAGAAGTGAAAGAGGAAGAAGGGAGGGAGGAAGGCAGAAAAAAAGAAGGAGGTAGGGAGGACAGAAGGAGGGGAGGGAGGGAGGCCAAACACTATGGACAAATATCCTTTATGAATAAAAATGCAAAATTCTAAACAAAGTATTAGCAAACTGAATCCTATTGCATGTTGAAAGGATTATATACAGTAATCAAAACAGTATGATACTGACATAGGGTAGAAATAGAGATTGGGGTGCCTGGGTGGCTCAGCTGGTTAAGCAGCCGACTCTTGATTTCAGCTGAGGTCATGATCTCGGGGTCCTGGGATTGAGCCCCATGTCAGGCTCTGTGCTCAGAGAGGAGTTGGCTTAAGGATTCTCCCTCTTTCTCTCCCTCTCCCTCTGCCTCTCTCCCCCCTTATGCATCTGCACACATTCTCTCTTTCTCAAATAAATAAATAAAACTTAAAAAAAAAAAAGAAATAGGGGCGCCTGGGTGGCACAGCGGTTAAGCGTCTGCCTTCGGCTCAGGGCGTGATCCTGGCGTTCTGGGATAGAGTCCCACGTTGGGCTCCTCTGCTGGGAGCCTGCTTCTTCCTCTCCCATTCCCCCTGCTGTGTTCCCTCTCTCGCTGGCTGTCTCTCTCTCTGTCAAATAAATAAATAAAATCTTTAAAAAAAAAAAAGAAATAGATATCAATGGAAATGAATTGAGAGTCCAGAAATAAATCTATGCATAGATGGCCGATGATTTTTGACAAAGATGTCAAGACAATTCCATGGGAAAAGAACAGCCTCTTCAGGAAGTGATACTGGGACAACAAGATATCTACACACAAAAGAATTAATTTGGACCCTTATCTCACATCATATACAAAAATTAATATAAAATGGATCTGAGACCTAAATACAAGCACTAACACAATAAAACTCTTAGAAAAAGACATAGGGGTAAATCTTCATGACCTTCAATTTAGTGATGGATTCTAGGTATGACACTGAAGCATGAGCAGCACAAGAAAAAGGAGATAAATTGTGGTTCATAAAAATCAAAAACTTTTGCGCATCAAAGGATACTATCAAGAAAGTGTAAAGGTGAACCACATAATGAGAGAAAATATTTGCAAATTATATATCTGATAAGGGTCAGTATCTAGAATATATAAAGAGCTCTTAGAACTCAACAACAAAACGACAAACAACCTGTCTTAGTCCATTCAGGGTGCTACAACATAACACAGTTGACTAGGGGTCTTATAAACAACAACAAAAACATTGATTTCACATCGTTCTGAGAAGACCAAGATCAGCAGATCTGATGTCTGGTGAGAGCCTGCTTCCTGGTTCATAGACCACTTCATCCTCACATGGTGGAAGAGGTAATTATCCCTCTGGGGTCTCTTTTTTAAGAGTACTAATCCCATTTGTGAGGGCTCTGCCCTTATGACCTAATCATCTCTCAGAGGCCCCACCTCCATTACTATCACATTAGGGGTTAGAATTTCAACACATGACTGGGGGGGTGTCACCCAAATATTCAGTCTATAGCACAACACAATCTAAAAATGGGCAAAGGACAGGGCGCATGGGTGGCTCAGTTGGCTAATTCTTGATTTCAGCTCAGGTCATGATCTCAGGGTCATGAGATGGAGCCCTGCATCTGGCTCCGTGCTGGGCGTGGAGCCTGCTTAAGAGTCTCTCTCTCCCTCTGCCCCTCCCCCCCACTTGCCTATGCTCTTTCTCTGTCTCTCAAAAAATAAAAATTAAAAAAAATGGGCAAAGAACTTGAACTGACAGTTCCCCAAAAGAACACACGAATGACTACCAAGTAGATGTACTGTGCTCAGCATCATTAGCTATTAAGGAAATGCAAAGCAAAACCACAATGAGATACCACTTCATACCCACCAGGATGTCTATAGTAAAAAAAAAAAAAAAAAAAAAAAAAAAAAAAAAAAGGAAAAGAAAAGTGTTACCAAGGATGTAGAGAAATGGAAATTTTCACACCCTGCTGGTGACAATATAAAATGGCGCAGCTGCTTTGGAAAACAGACCGCCAGCCCTCAGTGAATTACACATAGAATTATCAGAAGACCCAGCAATCCAATCCTGGGTATGTACCCAAAAGATCTGAAAATGCGTGTCTGCACAAAGATTTGCATGGAGATGTCCAACGCTGGATTATTTATGATACAGACAAAGTGAACACAATCCAGATACCCATCAGCCGATGAACGTGGCCTGTCAATTGGATACATTGTTGCAATATTGTTACATTACATTACAGAAATATTGTTGCAGTGCAATGTTATCAGCAACACATATGAATGAAGTGCGCACTACACACGGAGGAACCTCAAATACATTATACTAAACAAAAGACACCAGACACAGAAAGCCACACACACGATTCAATGTATATGAAATACTCAGAAAAGGAAAAGGAAATCAGTACAGACAGGAAGAAGATTGGGTGGGCCAGGAGGGGAAATGGGATTGATTACAAACGTGACACAAGGGATCTTTTTGGAAATGTTCTAAGGTTGGGTCGGGCGATGATGGTGGCACAACTCACTAAAAATCATTGACTTGCGCATGTTCAACGGCTGGAATTTATGCTATGTAAATTACACCTTTAATAAAGCTGTGAAAATAAAAATAAAAAAGAGGAAATGAGTTGAAGGAGGGGTTCTCTCAATTATTTTTTTCCCAGTAGGTCTTTGGCTGAAATGCAAATTTAACCACTTCCTCCCCATTGACCAGCTCTGAATACTAGTGGGGGCTGGGGGGGTGTTGAGAGATCTTATCACACCCTCCTTCCGGGACCTTGTGAGCCATGCACAGACCCAAAGAGCCCCCTCAAGGGACCCTTCCCTCAACGCAGATCTGTTTCTGAGGGGGCTCATGGTTACCCCCATGGACATGGCCACTGTGTTCAGTTTCCACTTCCAAAAGCATCTACTTTTTAAACACAAGGGGTTAAGTGGTTCCTGCTACACCCCACTCACTCCCTAAGTTATGGCCTGAGCCATAACTGCCAACATCCCTTGGAACTAAATCTACCTTCCTTGCTGTTCTGCAGGGTCCCACACGGCGTGTGCGTGCTGTGTGACTTCTGGCCCGCCTCTGCATTCCTTACCTTGGTTGCTCTGTTCCACCATGCCGTTCTCAAGTTCCTGGAGCCAGCCACGTTCCTTCCTGCCTAGTGCCTTTGTACTTGGAGTGTCTTCTGCCCAAAATGTTTCCACGATGGTTGGGTCCTTTCTGGCATCCGGCATGCCCCTGAATGTTCCTGCCTTGACCTCTCATCGATTTTCTGTGACACTTAGTACCCTTTGCACTTCGTTTGTCCATTACTTCTTTTTGTCTGTCTCTCTCCATCAGAATCCAGGCTGCGTGAGGGCTTGTGTATATTTCTGTGGGGTACCCCCAGTACACAGCCAAGGGCTCGCTCAGTGTTAGTGGACAGAAGGCAGGGAGTGGAGAGTGGCTGGCTGGCTGGGCGGGTGGCTAGAAGGGTGATGAGTGGGTAGGTGGGTGAATGAGCAGGTGGAGAGAAGGGTGGGGAGGCGGGAGGGATTGAATATCTTCAGGTTAACATACCTCCAGAAGCACTGTAGTGAGCGATCAAGAATATACATTCAGGAGCCCGAAGTCTGAGTTCAAATCCCATCTTTGCCACTCACCAGCTGTGTGACCTTGGACAAGTCATTTGCCCTCTCTGAGCCCCAATTTCCTTCTCCATAAAATAGGGATGGGGATGATGATGAGTTTTTTTTTTAAAGATTTATTTATTTAGCTGGGCAGAGGGAGAGGGCGAGAGAATCGCAAGCAGACTCCATGCTCAGCACCCAATGTGGGACTCGATCCTATGACCCTGAGATCACCACCTGAGCCAAAACCAAGTCAGATGCTTCACTGACTGCACCACCCAGGCGCCCCCAGTGATGAGTTTTAAGTGAGATGATGTATCTTTAAAGACCTTAAAAACCCTGGGACAGGGGCGCCCAGCTGGCTCAGTCAGTAGAGCGTGAGTGAGGCTCTCGATCTCAGGGTCGTGGGTTCGAGCCCCATGCTAGGTGTAGAGATTACTTAAAAAATAAAATTAAAATTAAAAAAAAAAAAAAGAAAACAACCCTGACACAGAGTAATCTCTCAGCAAATATTAGCTCCATTGTACTATTCCTTTTCTTCATCGTTTAAGCTCTCAGGTTCCTCTGCGCGGTATCATAAAACTCACCCTGAAGGTCAAGAGAAAGAAAAGAAAAACAAAAGCTGGCTTCCTCCCAATACTGGTTCTCCAGAGAACACGAGATATTTCAACAGTGGGGGAGAGAATTTCTATAGGGCAAACATCCTTCAAATCAGCCGCAGGGGAATTTGTACCAAGTTCCTCAAAAACAGCTAGAAAAAGGAGGAAAAAAATAGAAGAAATAAGCAGCGAGATGCTTTCTCTTTTTCTTTGGAGTGGTCATGTGGGTTAGCTGCCGATTGTTTCCCAAAAATGAGTCAGCTGGGGAGAGATGGCATGCGCGTTTGAGCAAACCTGTATCATCCCAACAGCACAAAGTAGCACTCCCCCCCCCTGTAACATTTAGTCCTGGTTCGGACCCATTTTCACAGCCTGGTGCAGGCGTAGGAAGGAGATACACCCAGGATCAAATCCCTGCCACGTCACTTCTTAGCTTGAAGTCACTTCTTAGCTGAGAAGCTTCTTAGCCTCTTAGTGATGTTTCACTTCTCTGAACCTTGTTTTCTTCATCTGTAAAATGGGAACAGTCTTGTTAGCCTTACAGGGTTTGTGGGATAAAATGAGATCCTGCAGATGCCTAAAAAATGCAAGATCCTAACAATAGTGGTGGTGGTAATTAACTTCTCTTGCTCTCCCTCTTGCACTCCTGCTAGGCATGGGTTTGCTGCATTTTCTCTCCTGATTTCTTAAACATCTGCCAGAGGGAGACATCTGACCCTTTCCTGGGCCCCTCTGACTTGTCAGCAAGATGGAAACTCTCTTGAGAATTTCTTTTCTCATGTGCTCATAATGGCTGCCCTCTCCCCTTGGCTATGCATCCCCACCTGACAGATGAGCAAAAGGAGACATTCAGAGACGTGACCTGACATGCCCGAGGGACCGTCTTCTCAAGGGCATGGAGACAGGGTCCTGCTCCCTGCAGCTCTGGATCAGGAAGCTAGATTCAAAGGCAAGGGGGTCAGAGGAGGCCTGGAGGGGGTTCCAAACTCAGACCCCTCCTGGGCCAGACAAGCAGTGTGCCTGAGTGAAGCATGGGAGCTTGGCGAGTCTCTGCCCCTGGGGTCTCACTCTTCTCTCTCAGCTGAGAGGTGGGCTCTGAGGACCACCGGGGCCCCCTGGGTCCACTTATACCACCCCTGCGCGCCTCTGTGCTTTGCGTCCGTGAGAAGCGGTGCCTCACAGGCCCTGCCTGCCTCTCATAGGTCATGACCATGAGGCCTGGGGGGTGATGTCAGCCATCCGCAGGAGGCCAGCATCACGCTGGTGGCCCCAAATGTCTTCCTAGCAGGTGACCTTTGGTGATCAGAGGGCTCTGCCCTGCGGCCCGGCCCCCTCCCACCTCTTTCTCACTCCCCCAGGGAGGGGCCAGCGGCTTGGTGGGCGGGGCCTGCGGGGAGCTGCTCACCACATCCTCCTCTTCCTCCCACCCTGCACACGCGGCCGGCGGGGCAGGGGTGGCAGCCACACTCTGACAGACCCACTGGTGCCTCTCTGCCGAGTGACCCACAGGCTCGTGGTCCGACTGTTTGCCGGCTCCTCCCTGGAAGTGACTGCCAGCCACACGGCCGTCTGTCTGTTTGCCTGCCCTTCTGGCTGTCTGTCTCTCTGGGTGTCTGCCTGGCTGGCCACCTGCCGGTTTGCTTGACTTCCCCTGTCTGTCTGTCTGCCTGCCTGACAGCCCTTGTCGCCACGCGCCCCCTCCCTGGTGCAGCCGATTGGTCCCTTACCCCAGTCTCTGCCTTCTGTCTGTGTGTGACCTCTCTGGGATGTGACCGCCGGTTGCCTGTGCCCCCAGCTGGCTCCCTCTGTGTGGCCCACCTGTCTGGAGCCCAGCTGCCACCCATCGGGGTGACAGGTCCTATGCTTGTCTGGCTGGAGACGCGGGCCAGGCTGTGGCTCCCCATCCCCGCCCTGCCCGTTCCTTCTAACCCTCGTCCCCCTCCCCCACGCTGAGCCTGGCTGCAGCCCCTGGGAGCCCACTGGATTACCCCGAGCGCACAGAATGGATTTCTGAGGGACAAGCTGGAACAGCAGGTAACTGGGCTCCAGCCACTGTTCTCTGCAGGCACCTGGCACTTTCTCTGCCCCAGGCGGCAGGCCACGGAGGGGTTTCGCGCCCTCATCATCGCTGGGACAGTGAGACCAGCAGGGCTGGGGCTGCAGTCTCCTGTTTGGCCCCCTGCAGGACGACCACAGGATCTTTCTGTGGGGCTGCAGGAGGCCCGGAGGCAGGGGCATGGCCGAGAGGACCCCAAGAGCTGTCTATGGAACCCGGCCTCCAAAAGGCAGGGGTTGGGGAAGGAAGGCTGATCCCAGACCAGACCCGATGCCTCAGGGCAGAGTGGGCATGGGTGGGACGATGAGATGGTATGGCACTTCTAGGGGGCCCAGTTGTGGGGGAAGGGGCAGAGATTTTGTGCTAGGTTCCGTGTTTTAGTTCTTTATGTCATCCAACCCCTCAAAACGGGTTGGTGTACCCATTTCACAGAGAAAGAATGGGGGCTGGCTCTGAGAGGTAGAATGACTTTCCCAAGGTGACTCACCAGTGTGTAGCAGGGTGGGCAGGTGACTCGGATGCCGGCCCTGTCCTCCACACTGTGTCTTTCTCATGAAAGCCCAGGCGATGGGCCCACGGAGGAGAAGGGCGCGAGGGGACGGGGGAGGCTGAGCCTGGAAACATGGGGGAAAGGAGGGGGAGGAAGGAGAAGGCAGGCACTTGCCTGGCAGAGCAGCTGGGTGAGTACAGGCATCTGGTGGGAACGTCGGACCTGTGGAAGGAACGGCCAGTGCGGCTCAGTGGAAGCAGCGGGCCCAGGCAGGGGCATTAAAAAGGCAGGGGCTGCTCCTGGGAAGACATCTGCATTCCCCTAGGGGGAAAGCGTGGGGGTTTTAGAAGCACATGGTGGAGTGGGGAAAACCTGGTGGGTTCAAAAGCCAGCCATGCGACTCCTTAGCTGGGGAGAACGTGGGCAAGTCTCTGGGCTTCGTCCAGCCTTGTGGAGTCTCAGTTTTCTCATCTGTAAAATGGGGATGAAGGCAGTTCCATCCTCGTGGGGCAAGTTGTGAGGACTGGAGGGCACAAAAATATGAAAGCTGCCAACTAGAAGCCAGCCCAGGAAGGCAGCTTGTAACCACGAGGAACCTGGAGCCCATAGCAGAGAAGGGCCAGTCTCCAAGAGCGGAAGAGGGCTCAGGGACACATTCAAGAACCTGCAGCCCGGCCTCCCTCAGCCTCCACGGTTCTGGTCCTCCCAGCACCAGGGCTCAGCACGCTGTTGACACCTGACAGTTGCCCACTATCCTCATATCAGGTGAGGCTGGGAGCCTCATTCAGCCCATTTCACAGATGAGACTGAGGATATCTGGTCACCTGTGGCCACAAGATGCGGAGCTGGGTTTGGACCCTCCAGTCTGCTTGACGGCAGGACCACGCCTGCCGGGTGGGATAGCATAAAAGCAAGACTCACAGTCTTGAGGGTCCTTCTGAGAGGGGGCAGGGCAGGCTTCAGAGGGACAGCCCAGATTACCTGCTCCCTGTGGTGGGCTCCGCACGGTCCTGCCCTCTCCACACCTGGCAGGGTGTCTGGATCTTCACCACCCCACAGGGGAGGGAACGAAGGGCCCTCATGTTAGGAGAACAAAATTCAGGGCCAGGGAGGTGGGTGAACAAGACAAAGGCTGAGTCCTGGGCTCCCACCTGCCCAGTGACGGCTGGGGCTTGGTGACCATAAAGGGCTTGTGGGCGGCGGGTGGGGGCCGGTGCAGGACGTGGAAGGGGTGAAGGGCACCAGAGGCTTTGGGAGGCACCACTTCTTTCTGTGGCGCCTGATAAATGAATGAATGAATGAATGAATGAATGAATGAAAGGAAGAAGGCGTCCTTGACTCCAGACAGGAGAGCCAGGGCCTTCAGTATCCCTGCAGGCAGGAGTGATGGCTGGGAGGTCCCAGTGGTCGGGTGGGGGACACGGCGTACCAACACACTGCTGATGAAGATTTGGGGCTTTGGAGTCAGCCAGGACGGGACGGAGCCCCAGCTTCACCCCATGGTACCTGTGTGACCTTGAGAAAGCCACGCAACCTCCCTTTCCCCATCTGTAACATCCATTTCGGGTCTGTTGGGAGATTTTATTCTACATGTGTTTTTTTGAACACCTGCTGTTAAGTGGGCACTGTCCCAGGTCCTGGGGATTCAGTGGCGCAGACGGACGGACAGAGGGGAAGGGGGCTTAGCCTTGGCTCACGAGAAATAGTAGCAATTATGTTTTACGTGAAGTGTTGTTGGTAACAGTCATCTTGTTATTTGCTAGAACACATGGCATGGCGTCTGGCTCACACTAAGCCTTCAGGAAATGATAGCTCTTATGGTGATTCTACTCTCCCTTTCACAGCTGGGGAAACTGAGGCTCAGAGAGGGGTAGGGTTTTCAGGGTCACCCAGGG
This sequence comes from Ursus maritimus, assembly GCF_017311325.1. Classification (NCBI taxonomy): domain Eukaryota; kingdom Metazoa; phylum Chordata; class Mammalia; order Carnivora; family Ursidae; genus Ursus; species Ursus maritimus. The sequence continues at coordinate 18,349,159 of NW_024424452.1, read as the reverse complement.
AGTCTTTCACACGCAGAGGGAAGGCAGCTGTGAAGGCAGGAGGAACATTAAGGAGGAGGGTCTTCTGCCCCCACAGCCCCTTCCTCTCCCGCTTCTCCCATCTTTGCCTTCCAGTACACCCTGAAATCTGGGGGGGGGGCAGGGGGAGCAGAGAGGGGCCCCACCCCCACCCCTGGCTCACAGGTGCCACCGCCCCCACTCCCTGCCCTGGCGCGTGGCCAAAGGGACTTTTTATGACAGCTCATATGCAAGATCTGAGTAAACTTGGAACTTCTGAAACATCCTGAGAATATTCCCCAGGGTGCAGAAGGGGCCCCACTGATGCCCCCCAGTGGCTGGGACACCTGCAGCCTGCTGGTCCCCCCCCCCCCAGCCTCCAGGAAGGGTCTGGCCACCCGAATAGTCCCCAGAGAAGCCAGGCAAGTACACCAACCTGGCTCCTTGCTCAGGCCTGTGTCCTTCCTCACTGTGTGACCACAGGCAAGCCGCTGGGCCCCTCTGGGCTTCTCTTTCCTTATCTGCCAAGAGGGCTTGAGGATGTAGATTTTGGGACCAGAGCTTCTCCAGTACGAATCTGTAACCCTCAGCCCACTTTGGCCAGGGTGAGGGCAGTCTGGTGGGGTCCTGCTGGGCAGGGGGAGGCAGAGGGCAGACTGCCAACCCTGCCCCAGCCCCCCGCCTCGTGGCTGCAAGCATCCCTTCTTTCTCTGCCTTCCGATCAGCCCGTCCTGGTCTGGGGGGGAGGGGGCTGGATGGAGGGGTGGCTACAGGAGCCGAGAGGGGTCACACAGTCTGGGCGAGGTTGCCCAGCATGGTGAGGATTGTAGGGCAGGTAGAGACCGCACAGGCAGGGGGCGGTTACTGGGAGTGGGGCATGCTTCTCAGCTAGGAGAGGTTGCACAGGCTGGGAGAAGTCCCCGTAGGGAAGGCTTGCTCAGGCTAGGAGAGGCTTCGTGGACAAGGATCCCAGCCCGGCTGGAAGGGAGAGGCAGATAGACAGGTGTCACAGACTGAGGTTGGGGTAGGACCTTCTCCTCATGGTCAGCTCCTACTGACTAAGCTGTGACCCCAGGGTCCTGGCACACCTGGCCTCAGACACCCACAACCCAGCCCTTGCCACTGGCAAAATAAAAAACACTTGTGAGAAGCAAGTAATGTTCCCCACATACCTGCAGTGTGCCTGCCTCACGGTCCCTCGGCCAGGCCAGGGCACTGCCCGCTCTATAGGCGAGGAAAACTGAGCCCCAAACAAAGGGAGAGACATGCCTAAGGGTCCACTGTGGGTCAGTGGCAGAGCCTCCTTTCTGATCAAGGGCAACCTGGCTGATTCTTCCCCAGCCTGAGAGCTCTGCTTGGCTGAGAAGTTTCTGTGTGACCCTGGGCAACCCACCGTCCCTCTCTGAAAGTTCCTTGTTACTAATGTGATGACAGCAGTTACGATCGCTCAGACCCTGGGAGCCGAGGGTGTTGCTTCGGGTGGAGGGAAGTTCCTGGGGACTGTGATGGAGCTGATGGGGAAACTGAGGTCTCTCAGGGGGCCGCCTACGGGCCTGCTCCTTCTATGATTGTTTTGAGAGAGAGAGTGAGAACAAGTGGTAGGGAGGGGCAGAAGGAAAGAGAGAAGCAGACTCCCTGCTGAGCAGGAAGCCTGATGCAGGGCTTGATCCCAAGACCCGGAGATCATGACCTGAGCTGAAGGCAGACACTTAACCGACTGCACTCTAGGCCCCACTCCGTGCACTAGGGATGCTTTCTTTTATGAACGAAACAGACAAATTTCCCAGCCTCTGGGAACTTATGTTCCGTGATGGAGAAAGGTCATAAACACGAAAACAAAAACACTTACTAAACTAATTCTAATGTCACAACTGCGAGGAAGGAAACAAAGATATGTGTGGCCCAGAGAATTGCAGGGGACACGTGGTGATTGCCTCTTCGAGGAGGCAACATAGAACTTGAAACCAGAGGATGAGAAAACAAAGAAGCATGAGGAAAAATGTTCTAGACAGAGGGAATGGCATGCGCAAAGGCCCTGCGGTGGAGGGGGAAAGATGGAGCCCTGGAGCTTTTATCCTTATCAAGTGTGTCAAGATCCTCAGTGCACCAAATTTAAGAAAGAGGAGTCAAAAAGAATAACCTTGACTTTTGGAGTGAAGAGTCTGCATGGGTTTTAACATTGAGGATAGGCTTCAAAATCCATTAAGATCGAAAGCATTCCCTTTCATTTAGTCACTCATGTAACAGAAGCTTTGAGCATCTACTGCGTGTCGGGTGCTGGTTAACCACTGGCGATTCAGCAGTAACCAAGAGACACATGGTCCCCACCAGGCTGCTGCTCAGAATGTCACTGAAAACAGCGTGAGCAGAGTGCTCTGGTGGAGGGATGGACCCCAGAGGAAAGAGTGACTCAGACTCTTTGGGGAGGTTGAAGACTGACAGAGGAGACATCATTCGAACGGGATTTTGAAGACCGAGTGGGAGGCTGACAGTCCACCGCGGACCGTAGAGAGTTCTGGTGGCTGAAAGAGCGCGTGCTAAGGTGTGGAATAGGGGTGAGCGTCCGTTGGGGAAGCTGTCGGGCATCTGGTATACCCGGAGTCCAGGATGGATGCTGGAGGTCAGAGGCTATCTTAGGGGTCAGATCCTGAAATGTCTTGAATGCTGGGCTAAGGAATTTGGGGTCTTCTCTGAAGGGCAATGGGGAGCCGTGGAGTGACACAGCTGCCATGAGGACTGGGTTGGAGGTGCACCAGCTGGACGCCGGAGAGATCAGGGAGGAGACCAGCAGGAGGGCAGGTACAGAAGTCCCAGAAGACCAGGGATAAACTGGGAGCCCTTTCTTCTGGGTTCCCTTTTGGGAAGTCCCTCAGTCTTGACACTTCCCCTTCTGGCGATCTATCGGCTCTTGTTTCTGGCATGGCTGGGGAGTCCCTCTTCACCCACCTCATTTCATCTTGGTCCCTGTGGGAAACGGGCCATTTTGCTTTTACTGCGCTCCTGCCTTACCTTTCACTTTCAAGCCCCAATCCCCGCCCAAGCCCCGCTGGAAATGATGATTGACCTGAGACACTCAACAATCCTGTTCCTGAATCATCCATGAGGGAAAGAAGACACAGGGTAACCAAAGCTTGGGTTCTTTCCAGTTTGGGGTGGTTGTAAATGATGCTGCTGTGAACACCTCGGCACACGTCTGCTTGGGTACAGATGTACATATTTCTCTTTGATGTGTAGCCTGGAAGTGGGATTCTATTCTGCAGAAGTGTTCTGAAGCAGTCGTATCAAATTGCATGGACACCAGGACACTGAGTAGAGATTGAGAGTGTGGGTTACTTTGCATCCTTTACGAGCACTGAATTGTCTTTTTCATTTTAGCCTGTCTGAGTTGATATGTCATGATATCACACAGAGCAAATTTGCATTTTCTTGATGAGTCATGCTTTTAAGTACATTTTACTATGCTTATTGGCCATTTGGATGTCTTCTTTGGTGAAATGTCTCTTTAAGCTTTTTGTCCATTTTTTTAAAATTGAGTTTTGTGTTGTTTATTGTTGTTTTGTAGGAGCTCTTTATATATGCTGGATACAGATATATATATATATGTATATATAACAGATCTATAAATTTTATATATATTACATATATTAAATTGAATTATATAAACTATGGGGATTATATACAATTATATAAAAGAAACGTACAGTTATAGATGTATAGAAACAGATATAATCTCTTCTCATTTCAGTTTCTTTTCCATCTTCTTAATCTTTTGGTGGACAAAAATTCTTAATTTTAATGAGGTTCAATCTATCAGTCTTTTTCTTTACAGCTCAAGCTTTCTATGTGCTGTTTAGGAAGTGTTGTCTGCCCTAAGGTCATGAAAATATTATCCTCTGTTTTCTTCTAGAAGCTTTATTGTTTTACCTCTGACATTAGGTCTACAAAATGTCTGGTTTATTTTTATGTGTGATGTGAAGTGGAGGGTCAAGATTTATTTTTTCCCATATGAATATCCAATTAATCTACCACCACTTTTTTTTAAATCACGCTTTCTCCATGACTTTGCAGTAGTGCCTTTGTTGAAACTCAAGTGACGATAAACACGAGTCTATTTCTGTCCTCAGTTCTTTTCCAGTTTATTTTTCCTTGCAATGATGCCATATTAATCTTCGTGATTGTCTAAACTCTTCCCAGTTCTTTGCATTTCTATATAAATTTTCTCACTAGCTTGTCAATTTCCAGGAAGATTTCCTGGGGATTTTCTTGAAACTTGAGACTTCATTGAAACTTTAGTTCTGTCTGGGGAGAACAGATATCTTTAAGATATGAAAATTTCTAGTTCATGAACATGCATGTCCCTCTATCTGTCTCTTTAAAAATTTTTCTTACGAGAATCTTATAGGTTTCCGTGTGGAGGTCCCATGCATCTTTCATTAGAGTTCATTAGAGTATTTGATTTTTTATGCTAATGCAAATTGTATAATTTTTAAGTGTTTCTGTTTGTTCTTGGTATATAGAAATCCAGTAGATTTTCTTCACACGGCACTAACTTTGTTAACACAATTTTCAAGCTGGAGTTCCAGATATAGGGAGAAATAGCTGCCAAACCCAGTTCACTTCAACTGACCGCCAGTTAGGGGACTTCCTACCTTTGCTTTTATAATGTGTGCGGACCCCCTCACCTGCTAATCTCATGAACGCAGGCAGAGCATGCCAGCTGGGGACTTCAGAAAGGAATAAATATTTTTTTCTCCTCTTCGCAAGTTTTGCAGGGACGATACACAATAGTACAGTATTGTTAAGTGCGTGCACATTGCTGTACAGCCGATCTCTGAAACTTTTTCACAACTGAAATTTCATACCCATTGAACCACTCCCCATTACCCCCTCCCTCCGTCCCCTGAAAACCACCATTCTACTTTCTGTTTCTATGAGTTTGATGACTTCACATATGTCATGTAAGTGAAACCCTGTAGTATTTGGTTTATTTCACATAGCATGAAGTCGTCGAAGATCATTCAGGTTGTAGCATTCTTTCTTTTTAAGGCTAAATAATCTTCCGCTGTATGCATGTACCACGTTTTCTTCGTTCATCGGTTGGTGAATTTAGGTTGCTTACACACCTCGACTGATGTGACTAAAGCTGCAGTGAATGTCGGTGTGCAAATATCTTTGGGATCCTGTTTCCAATTCTTTTGGATATCCACCCAGAAGTGTTATCCAGAAACTGCTGGATAACATGGTAGTTCTCTTTTTAATTTTATGAAGAATCTCCATACTGTCTCCCACCATGTCTGCACCATTGAATAATTCCACGAACAGTGTGTAAGGGATACAGGTTTCCCACATTCTCACCAATACAATAGCCATCCTTACAGGTGTGGAGTAATAACAAATTGTGGTTTTGATTCGCATGTCCCTGATGATTAGTGATGTTGAGCATCTTTTCATACACCGGTTGGCCATTCTCTCAGTCTTCTCTGGAGAAATATGTATTCAAGACCTTTACCTATTTTTCTTTTTATTTATTTATTTTTAATTTAAATATAATTGATTAATTAACATAAAGTGTATTACTAGTTTCAGGGGTAGAGTGCAGTGATTCATCAGTTGCATGTAACACCCAGCGCTCATTGCATCAAGTGCCCTCCTGAATGCCCGTCACCCAGTTACCCCATCCCCCCACCCATCTCCCCTCCAGCAGCCCTCAGTTTTTTCCTATAGTTAAGGGCCTCTTGTGGTTTGTCTCCCTCTCTGATTCTGTCTTCTTTTATTTTCCCCTCTCTTCTTCTATGTTCATCTGTTTTGTTTCTTAAATTCCACATGCGTGAAATCATATGATAATTGTCTTTCTCTTATTTTGCTTAGCATGATACTCTGTAGTTCCATCCACATCTTTGCAAATGGTAAGATTTCCTTCTTTTTGATGGCTGAGTCATATGCTATTGTCTATATATACCACATCTTCTTTATCCACTCATCTGTCGATGGACATCTGGGCTCTCCTTTACCCATTTTTCAACCAGGCTCTTTGTTCTGTTTTGTTGCTGGGTTGTAGGAGTTCTTCATATCTTCTGAATATATTCAATATACCATTGGCAAAGACTTTTCTATCATTTTGTAGGTTGTCCTTTCACCCTATTGACTGTTTCCTGTGCTGTGCAGGGGGTCTTAATGTAGGCTTGTTTGTCTATGTTTGCTTTATTGTCTTGCCAAGCCTGATGTTCTGAAGTTTTCCCTTATGTTTTCTTCTAGAAGTTTTATAGTTTCAAGTCTTACATTTAGGTCTTTAATCCATTTCAAGTTAATTTTTTTGTATGATGTAAGAGTCCATGCTCATTCTTCTTCATGTGCACATCCAAGTTTCCCAACACCATCTGAAAACACTGTCCTTTCTTCACTGACCATGTATGCAAAGATTTATTTCTGGGCTCTCTGTTTTGCTCCATTGGTCTCTATGCCTGTTTTTATGCCAATACCTACTTCGTCTGTCTTTGCACCAAGAGCTATATGTCTGTCTTTATGTCAATGCCCACTGTGATTATGGTAGCTTGGTAATATGTTTTAAAATCAAGAAGTGTGAGGTCTGTAGCTTTGTTTCTCATTGTCAAAGATTGCTTTGGTTATTCAGATTCCTTTGAGATTCTATGTGAATTTTAGGATTTTTTTTTCCTATTTCTTGCAAAAAAAAAAATGTCATTGGGATCCTGACAGAAACTGCATTGAATCTGTAGATTGCTTTGGACATTTTAATAATATTGCATCTTCCAATCCATGAACATGGGATGTCTTTCCATTTACTTGTACCCTCTCTTGATTTCTTTTAGCAATGTTTTGTAGTTTTCAGAATACAAGTCTTACACTTCCTTGGTTAAGTTTATTCCTAAGTATTTTATTCTTTTTGATGCTATTATAAATATTATTTTAATTCTCTTTCGAATTGTTCATTGTTCCTGTATAGAAATGCAACTGATTTTTGAATGTTGATTTTATATCATTCTACTTTGCTGAATCTGTTTATTAGCCCAACAGTGTGTGTGTGTGTGTGTGTGTGTGTGTGTGTGTGTGTGTGTGTAATCTTTAGGATTTTCTCTATATATGGTCATGTCAGCTATGAACAGAGATAATCTTACTTCTTCCTTTCCAATTTGACTACCTTTTACTTATTTTTTGTATTGCCTAATTGCTTTGACTAGGAGTTGTAGTACTGTGTTAGATAGAAGTGGTGAGAGTGGGCATTTTTTTTTTTAAAGATTTTATTTATTTATTCGACAGAGATAGAGACAGCCAGCGAGAGAGGGAACACAAGCAGGGGAGTGGGAGAGGAAGAAGCAGGCTCACAGTGGAGGAGCCTGATGTGGGGCTCGATCCCACAACGCCGGGATCACGCCCTGAGCCGAAGGCAGACGCTTAACCGCTGTGCCACCCAGGCGCCCCAGAGAGTGGGCATTTTTGCTTTGTTCCTGACCTTAAAGAAAAAGCTATCAGTTTACCATTGAGTAAGAGGTTAGCTGTGGGCTTCCATATATGACCTTTATTGTGTTAAGGTAATTTCCTTCTATTTCTAGTTTGCTAAATGTCTTTATCATGAAAAGATGGTTAATTTTGTCAAATGCTTTTTCTGCATCAATTGAAATGATCATGTGATTTTTGTCCTTTACTCTGTTAATGTGGTCTATTTTTGGATGCTGAACCATTGTTGCATCTCCGGGACAAATCCCCACTTGGCCATGGTGTGTAATTATTTTAATGTGCGGTTGAATTCAGTTTGTTAGTGTCTTGTCAAGGATTTTTGCATCAATATTCATCAGGGATATTGGTTTGGGGTTTTCTTTGTCTGGTTTTGGTATCAGGGTAATGCTGTCCTCATAAAATGAGTTTGGAAATGTTCTCTTATCTTCAATTTTTTGGGAAGAGTTTGAAAAGGATTGTCATTAATTCTTCTTTAAATGTTTGGTAGAATTCACCGGTGAAGTCATCTGGTCCTGGGCTTTTCTTTTTTGGGAGAGTTTTGATTACCGAATCGATCTGCTCACTATTTATAGGTCTGTTCAGATTTTGTATTTCTTCATAATTCAGTGTCAGTAGGTTGTATGTTTCTAGGCATTTATCCATTTCTTCTACATTTTTGAGTTTGTTGGTGTATAATTATCCATAGTAGTCTCTTATAATCATTTTATTTCTGTGGCATCAGTTGTAATGTCTTCTTTTTCTTTTTTGACTTTAGTTATTTGAGTCTTCTCTTATTTTTCTTACTCCAGCTAAGGGTTTCTCAATTTTGTTGATCCTCAGAAGTACAACAGATTTTTATATTGGTCTCATATTCAGTGTCCTTGCTTAACAATTATTATTCTAATAGGTGCTCGATTCTTATATCATTCCAATCCTTATAATTTTCTAATTTTTATAAATTATGTATTTTTCTTACCTTATTGCATTGACTAGGACCTGCAGTATGAGACATTCTTGTCTTTTTCCTGCCCACAGGGATATAGTGTTCAGTATGTGAGCATTATGGATAATGTTAGTCGTTCATATTATGTGCACGTGTGTGTGTGTGTGTGTGTGCGCGCTTCTTATTAGATCAAAGAAGACTCCTTGTATTCCTGGTTTTCTGAGTGTTTTAAAAATGATGAATGGATGTTCCAGTTTATTAAATGTGTTTTCTGTATCTATTAAATTATCATATAAATTTTCCTTTTTAATTTGTTAATGTGATGAAATAGATTACTGATTTTCAAATGCCGAACTAACCCTGCATTCTTGAAATAAACCTCATGTGATAATGATGTCTATCTACTTTTGTATATATCATTACATTCAATTTGTTAATATTTTGTTTAGGACTTTTGTACGTATATTTATGAGAAAGATTGACCCATAATTTTACTTTCTTTTAATGTCAAGTTTTGATACAAAGTTACATCTTTCATTCCAGTGTTTAGTTCACTTACATTTGATAAAAGTATTGATATGTTTGGGTTTAAGTCTACCATCTTGCTCTTTGTTTTCCTTTTGTCTATTTTTTATTCCTTTTTTCTTCTTTGTTTCATTTTTAAGAAGAAGAAAGTTTAAAAAATTATTATTCTGTTTCCTGTCTGTTATATTTTCTGTTATAATTCTTTTAGTGCTTATCTTGAGATTACAACGTGCATACTTGATTTTTTTTTTGAGTCTACCTTATATTGGTACTTTTATAACTTCCCAGACAATACAGTGACCTTTAACTTTATTCATTCCTTCTTACCTTTGGGCTATCATGATAATGTATTTTAATTTTGCATACAGTTTAAACTTCATAAGACATTGTCATTATTATTACTTTAAGCAATTATTATTCATTTATATTTATAATATTCTCTATTGCTTTTTATTCCTTCCTATATTACCTTGCTTCCCATCTGGTGTTTTCTTTCACCCAAAAAACTCATTAATATATCTTTTGATGTAGTCTGCTAGTGACAAATTCTCTTAGCTTTTTTTTTTTTTTGGTCTGAAAAATATGTTTATTTTGCTTCTATTTTAAAAATTGTAATTAAGATCTAATTCACATACCATACAATTCACTTTTAAAAGTGTACAATTAAGTGGTTTTTAGTTTTTAGTATATTCACAAAGTGGTGTGACTCTAACTGCAGAACATTTTCATCACTCAAAAAAAAAAAAGAAAAGGTCCTATCCACCATTCCCCCTCCTTGCAAAGCTCCAGCCCCTGACAACCACTAATCTACTCTCTGTCTCTATGGATCCGCCTATTCTAGAAATTTCATATAAATGGAGTCATAAAATATGTAGATTTTGTGTCTGGCTTCTTTACCTTAGCATAAATTTTCAAGGTGCTTCTTTTTTTTTTTTTTTAAGATTTTATTTATTTATTTGACAGAGATAGAGACAGTGAGAGAGGGAACACAAGCAGGGGGAGTGGGAGAGGAAGAAGCAGGCTCATAGCAGAAGAGCCTGATGTGGGGCTCGATCCCATAACGCTGGGATCACGTCCTGAGCCGAAGGCAGACACTTAACCGCTGTGCCACCCAGGCACCCCTCAAGGTGCTTCTGTGATAAAGCATATGTCGGTATGCTTCACTCATCTGTATGGCTGAATGATATTCTCTTCTACGGATGCTCTATGTTTTGTCCACTCAATTGGTGGACATTGGGGCTGTTTCCTGTCTGGAGCTATTATGAATAATGCTGCTGTAAATATTCATGTAGAGTTTTTTTTTTTAATGGACATATGTTTTCAATTATTTTCACTGTATACCTAGAAGTCAAATTGCTTGGTCATACAGTAACACTATATTAATTTTTTGAGAAACTGCAGCACTCTTTCCCATAGCAAATGCACCATTTGACATTCCCATCAGCGATGTATAAGGATTCCAGAACTCTATATCTTCATCCACTTTTTATTTTTCTGTTTTTAAAATAGCCATCTAGTGGGTTTGAAGTGGTCTTTATCTGCATTTCCCTAATGAGTGTGGGGGGGGGAGATGACGAGCATCTTCCCATGTGTTTATTGGTCATGAGTATATCTTCTTTGGAGAAATTTCTATTCAAATATTTTGCACATTTAAAAATTGGATTGTCTTTAAATCTTGAGTTGTAAGAGTTCTTTATTATTCTGATACTAGACCTCTTACAAATACATAATTAAAAATATTTTTTCTCATTCTGCGTATTGCCTCTTTACTTTCTTGGTAGTATCTTTTGATGCATGAAAGTTTTAAATTTAGTCCAATGTATTTATTTTTTCTTTGGTACTTGTGCTTTTGATGTCGTTTCTAAGAAACTGCTGTGTGATACAAGGTCACAAAGAGTTAGATCTGTATTTTATTTTTAAAGCTTACTATTTCTACCTCTTACAGCTAGGTCTTTGATCCATTTTGAGTTAACTTTTTTTTTTTGAGATTTTATTTATTTATTTGACAGAGACAGCCAGCAAGAGAGGGAACACAAGCAGGGGGAGTGGGAGAGGAAGAAGCAGGCTCTTAGCGGTGGAGCCTGATGTAGGGCTCAATCCCAGAACGCCGGGATCACGCCCTGAGCCGAAGGCAGATGCTTAATGACTGCGCCACCCAGGCACCCCATTGAGTTAACTTTTGTATATGGTGCGAGATGGGAGTCCAATTCCATTCTGTTGCACGTGGATATCAAATTGTCCCAGCAACCCTGGTTTTAAAGACTACTTCCCCTCCCCCCCATCAAATTATCTTAGCACCGTTGTCAAATTTCAATTTAACATAAATGTAGAAATGTTGACTTTGAGTTTGACTTCATTGATCTTTATATAGGTTAGTATACACCGTGTTGATCGGCGTGGCTTTGTAGTAGGCTTTGAAATGGAGAAGTCTGAGTCCTCCAACTCTGTTCTTCTTTTTCAAGATTATTTTGTCTATTCTGGCCCCTTACATCTCCATATGAGTTTTAGGATCAGCTTTTTAACTTCTGCAAAAGAGCCAGCTGGGCTTTTGATAGGGATCACTTTGAATCTGTAGCTCATTTGGGGAAGACATCTTAACAATACTGAGTCTTCCAATCCATGAACATGGGATTGAGGTTGGCTTCCATTTATTTGGGCCTTCTGTCATTCCTTCAACAAGGTGTAGCAGTTTTCAGTGCACACCTCTTACCCTTTGTTAAGTTTCTATTTTATTCTTTTTGATATTATTGTAAATGAAATTTCTTTTTTTTAAAAGCTGCTCTTTTTAAGATTTTATTTCTTTGTCAGAGAGAGAGAGCATGCACAAGCAGGGGGAGCGGCAGGCAGGAGAAGTAGGCTCCCCACTGAGCAAGGAGCCCGATGCAGGACTCGATCCCAGGACCTGAGGATCATGTCCTGAGCTGAAGCCAGACACTTAACTTACTGAGCCACCCAGGCGCCCCAAAATTGCTTTCTTAAATCCATGTTCAGATGGTTCATTCCTGTTGTACAAAGATACAATTGATTTTGCGTATTAATCTTGTAACCTGCAACCTTGCCAAACTCACTTATTAGGCCTCATAGTTTTTGTTTTGTTTCATTTTGGCTTTCTGGTGTGGATTCTTTAGAATGTGTGTACAAGACCAGGTCATCTGCAAACAGAAACGCTTTACTTCTTCCTTTCCAATCAGGATGACTTTTATTTCTTTTTTTTTGCCAAATTGTCTTGGCTAGAACCTCCGGTAAAATGTTTAATAGAAATCATGAGAGTGGAGCTGTTCTCATTCCTCTACGTTCCAAATACATATATGTTGGACCTTTTCACAATATATATCTTTTTTGCTCTTTTTTTAAACATTTTTTCCTTTGCTTCAGTCTGAGTATTCTCTATTCCAGCTCAGCAGTCCTCTCTTCTAGTGTTACTAATCTGTTGCTAAATCCATGCATTTCTTATAAATTTCAGTTATTGAATTTTTTAGTACTAGGATTTCTACTTTTACATAAATTGCAAATTTCTGGTGGAATTCTTCAACATACTCATCTGAGTATTTTAAAATCATCTTGGATAATGCCACTTTCTGAATCCTCTTGGTTTTTGGTCATTTAGTACCATTTCCAGGTTTGGCTTGTCAATTTGATTGACTGCTGGACGTTGTGCATGGAAAATATAGAGGCTTTGGGCAAAGCTGACTTTTTCCAGATAAGTTCCAATTTTCTTCTAGGAGGCATAGAGCATTGAAGCAGATCATCTCGCTGCAGTTATGCCTAACTGGGTCTGAGTTTTCCTTATTCCCAAAGTATATCCTTTCCTGAATAACTGGGTATTTGCCAGGGCCCATCTTCCTTGCCAGGGCTTGAACTCCAATTCTTCCCTCACTGTTGTGAAACTACAAAATCTCTTTCTTAGTTTTTAAGCCTGTTGCCAGATTCTTTCTGCTAGGTTTCTTGGTATGGAATGCATTTGCAATGACTTGACACATGACTTGAAGGGAAATTGCATGCAGAATTTCAGGACATTTTCTTCTCTCTGGAACCCCGGCCTCTCAAGTACCATCTAACTTCATCATTCTCTCATGTCCTCTTTTTTTTTTTTTTTTCTCCTGCTTCGTAGTTGTTCTCAGTTCCTAGCAGGGGGTTCAGTCTGATACCAGCTACTCCACCGTAGCCAGAAGTGGAAGTCTGCCTTCACATTTTATTTTAGAAACATAAGATTAACTGACATTAAAAATTTAATGTAACGGGGGCGCCTGGGTGGCACAGCGGTTAAGCGTCTGCCTTCGGCTCAGGGCGTGATCCCGGCGTCATGGGATCGAGCCCCACATCAGGCTCCTCCGCTGGGAGCCTGCTTCTTCCTCTCCCACTCCCCCTGCTTGTGTTCCCTCTCTCGCTGGCTGTCTCTATCTCTGTCAAATAAATAAATAAAATCTTTTTTAAAAAATTTAATGTAACGGTTTGGTCATACAAAAAGGTATATTGAATAATATAATCAACAGCCACGGTAGCTTTGCTCAGTTTCCCCAAACTGTTGAGAACCCTGACTACTCCCCCAATCACCTCCCTTCCTTTTCTACTCTATTCAAAATTTTGATTTTTTTTTGTCATCCCCTTAAATTTCTCTATACTTCCGGGCGCACGTACGTTCACCTAACAACGTATAGACCTGTTTTACACGGTGTTAAGTGTGACATGGATGGTCTTACTACGCATGGGTTCTTATTTTATTTTATTTTCACTATGCATCTTGTTTTTGAGAGCCATTCGCTTTGCTGTGTGAAACTATGATTCATTTGCACATGGACTGATTACACAATTGATCTTTCCATTCTCTTGTTGATGGATATTTAGGTCGTTTCCACTGCTCACCATTCAAATCAACACTGCTATAAACATTTCTGCGTAAGCTTCTGGCACATACGTGCCGGGGTTTCGTCACCAGTGTACATGGGAGGCAAATGGCTGGGACGTAATGCAGGCACCTGCTCGAATTCAGCAGACCATGCCCAACTCTTTTCCAGCCCACTAATTTACATTTCCGCGAGCTGTGAATGAGTGTTCCCATGACACCACGTCCTCCGCAACATGGGATGTTGTCAGACTTTTAGTTTTTGCCAATCGAGTAAAATTAAAATGGTATGTCATTGTGGTTTTAATTTACATCTCTTTGTTGGCTGTGAATTCAGCACTTTGGGTTCTCTGGAGAACCCACTTCAGTCTGACTTCCTACCTCCAAGCTTCTTCACTTCCCTAGAATCTCCTGAAATCCGGCTTTCGTCTGGACGACCGCAACCCCTGAAATCGTTGCTGGGCACTGGAGCCTGGCAGATAAACACCTCTCCCCAGCTCCATTCCATCCGGGACTGTGCCGGGGTGCTTCACAAGCAATGATGTATTTAGTGCTGCCAGCAAGCCTGCAGCAAAGAGTCATGACCCCCGTTGTATAGAGAGAATCAGAGGGGTTAGGAACTTGCCCAAGGACACACAGCGGGGAGCTGGCAGGCTCTAAGGCGGTGCTCTTCACTCCTCTGTAGGAAACTGAAGAGATAGGTGCTGCCACAGGGGAGTCCACAGCAGGAAGGCCCTTAGGATACCCTCTCCCCTTCGCTCAGAAAGCACACCTGGTGGTTTGGTGCGCACCTGGGGAGAAAGTGCTGTTGCCCTCAGGAGTCAGCCTGAGTGTGAAGACCCACAAAGGGACGTGTGAAGACCCACAAAGGGACGGATTCGGGGCAGGGAGAGCGGTGGGATGGGATTTCCAGCTCGGAGCCTTTACCGTTCCAGGCTGCGGTTCCCAGAGTTGAGCAGCTTATTTTAGACAGTGTGCAATATCTCTGCATCCCCTAATGAGAGGGTTAGACCTTTTTCAATCTTCTCTCAATCCTCTGATGGCCAGGAGCATCGCAGTTTGGTGCCACTTTGCCTGAAACACCTGAGACTCCTGAGTCCCCCTTTGAATGACAGCAAACTGGATTTCCCAACTTCTCGGTTTTAAGCAGGAGATAGCATCTCACTCACATTCGATGATTGTCTTTTGTTTGCCTCCTGTTTAGTTTTACAATTCATCGATTGTTTTGTTTAAGTAACACATAATATCTGCAATGATGTTGGGCTCTGTTCCCAATGCTTTACAAATACTGACTAATTTCTTTCTCCTAAGGACCTCCCTCCCCAAGGCGGGCACTGTTACTAGTATGCGCATTTTACAGATGAGGACTCCAAGGCCCAGGAAGGTTAAGTAAACTTCCCCGAGGTCACACAGCCTGGAAATGGCAGTGCTGGGATCTGAGCTGAAGCAGGCTGGCCTGGAGTCTGCCTTTTAAACACCGGAGCACACACAGTGTCTCCGTTCCATACTAGCTCCCTGTTGATTGTAGGGGTGTATTTTCTTTTGAGACACGTTTATTGGAGTAAACATGGGAGGCACGGTAAAGATAAATAGCCAGTAGGTAATAGTACTGGTGAAAACCTTCAAGGCAGTAAGTGGCAGGAGTTCTGGAACATTCCAACGTGGCTTCATGGAAGCAAGGGTAGAGCAAGGAGGCCATGAGGACTGAGTTTAGGAGGATGGGAGCGGGAAAGGTGCTCAGGGAGAAGACTCAGCGCAAGAATTTGCCTCATGAAAACGCAGAAAGGGACGACGGGGCCTCAGGTGCAAGGGGTGGGAGTAATCCAGAGCAGCTGGCCAGTAACTGCAAGAACCCAGCGCCCCTGTATAGCACGTTCCGGTTCGCAGAGCACTGTCACATCTGCTTTCCACGGACCCTTCTTAACTGCCAGGTGCAGTGGGCCTGATTGTCCCCATTTTAGAGATGATAAACAAGGTCAGAAGACAAACAAGGAAAAAAACAATTTGTTATTTTTTTGCTCCAGGTTGCTCTGGCTTCTAATTTGGATCCCTTTGCTTTATTCCACTGTGTCAGCTATCTTTGGTGGTAAGCAACAGAAACATAATTCACATGGTGGACCAAAATAGGGTGAGTGGGTTTTTTGGGGGGACAGCCGCTTATGTAAAGGAAAAGTCCAAGTGTGGACATCAGATACGGCTGGATCCAGGTCCTTAAATAATGCCATGGGGACTCTGGGTCTGTATTTGTCAGCTTTTGAGAAAATTTCAGGCAGGCTCTCCCTAAGAAGTGACAAAGTGACCAGCTTCCAGCAGGCAGCCAAAAAAAGGACCTGTTTACTAGTGTTCTAGGAAAAATTGCCCAGACTGCTCTTATTCGCCTTGCTTGGGTTGGTGTCCATCCCTGATCCATTCAATGCAGCCAGGCTGGTGGGGTGCTGTCTTGGCCAGGTCTGGGTCAAGTACCCACCTGTGGAGCGGGGGTTCCGGTCCTCTTCACGCAGACCACACAGGGACAGCTCCAGTCTGAGAAGCTCTTCATAAGGGAGACAGAGGTGCTGGGCAGACAGAAGCAGCAGGTGAAGCCCCTCTGTCCCCAGGCACCTGTGTGTCATATGTGCAGAGCTGAGGAATTGATAGGGATGAGGAGCCTTTAGTCTGGGCGAGGGAGTTGGTGCTTTATCTTTTGGTCCAGATGGGGCCTCTGGAGAGTGACATAGACAGAGCCATACCAGGCCTGGTACTGGGGCTGGGGTCAGAGGTGTGGACCCGCCAGGGAGGGGCTGATAGGAACCCCACCTCCCGTGATGGGGCGTGAATCCTCAAAGTGTGATAAGAGGACTCCTGCAGGGCTTGGGCCAGGCAAGATCAGTGTTCCTTAAAGCAGATTTAAAAGGTTGTTGCCCCAACATTATTTTATTTTAATAGCGATTTATTCATTTTAAGGTGTACTGGGGAAAAATATACAACTATGAATATTATTTCTTAAGGTGAGGCTGGAGTTGGATTTTTTAAATGAGCTATTTCTAGAAAACATTAAATAAATGGTAGCATACATGATCTGCAAATATGGCCAACATTTTGAAAGTGAGAAATTTAGGGGCCTCTTGGCTAGATCATTGTGGGGCCCCCCCTATTTCTGATGCTCTAAATTCTCTATCAGTCACAGCTGTTTGTTGAGTGTTTATGTGTCAGGGGCCACGCCCAGGGTTTTCTGCAAAATGCTTCCTTGAACTCTCACAAGAATCTGGGAAGCAGGCTTTACTGTTTCTATAGGGCTCAGAGATGGGGAAGTGACGGGCCCAGAGCAACACAGCTGGTGACCTGACCTCTCAGTGTGCTTTGCCACTGTTTGCTTGGCGACTTGGTAGGGAACTCAGAAGGAGCTCTCAGCGGGGCCAGAGTAGGGTCTGGGGAAACCCAGATTGGGGGGGGGGGTCTGCTCATTGTGGGCTCAGGGATGGTGTCTGGAAGGATCCATGCCTGCGACTTGGTTCCTGCATGGGGCATCCCTCTAGGCTCCAGTTCTAGTTACAATCCTGTAATCGGGGGCCAGTCTGGGTGGGATTCCTGGGCCTGGGCAGGTGGACGCCCCCCACACAGCCTCTGGCTGACACCCCCCCCAGGGGTCCGGCCTGGGTTCCCCGGATGCTTTCTAGTGCACTTGCTAACCTGGGCTCTGTGACTGAGTAAGGAGCCTTGTTATGGGGCTAACCTTATCTTAGGTATCCAGTAGGGGTCTTTGTGGGCTAACCTTGGGTCTGTTATTCAGTAAGAAGCCCGTCTATCGGGCTAATGTCAACATGGGTATTTTGTGGGACAAAAATCTCAGCTCAAGATCTCAGCTTGTCAAATACCACTTTCCAACCAACTTCCCCTCCCTGCCTCCCGTCTCTCTCTTGTTCAGCTGGATAAATGCCCACGTTTAATCTCCTGCATAGTGCTAACATCCATAGGCTTCCAGGGGCAGGAAAGCAGCTAGCTCCTCGCTCTTTAAATTCGCCTCTCATTTGGGACCGTGTTAGGGGACAGGAAGAAGGTGGGAGAAGTGGGGTGTCAAGGGGCGAATCAGTCACTTCTAAGGGGCAGGAACCCTCAGGAGCATCCCCGGGCTCCTCTAACTCTTGCTTTTCCAAGAATCTGAGGCAAGTCTTCCAAGGGAGGGAGAGGACCGGAGGGAGACTGCTCAGGGTCCCTGTCCCCAGGCCCGGGTCCACCGTCTCACTGCGTGTCTCTTCCAGGACCCTGAGAGTCAGCATGTTGTGTGGCTCGGTGGCCTCTCTCTTCCTGCTGATGCTCCAGTGGGGTGAGTAGCTGCCCCAAGGTCTGCGGGTGGGGAGGGCCCGGTTGGCCCATGGGCTCCAGGGCATGGCTGGAGGCTACAGGGCCGGGCTCTGTGGCATCTGTTCACTTGGGCTGGGCTAGCCGCTCGCCGTCACCTAGAACCCGTCCCACCAGAGAGCCCCGTTAGCCAGCAGTGGCTCATGTGAATCCCACGTGGACCAGACCCCCAGCTGAGGTCTTCCTATCTCACTGCGGGGACGAGAAGCTCGATTCTCCATTTCCACAGCTCTCTACCTTGGCTGCCTCCCAACCCTCAGAGGGAGGGAGTCCTGCCTTTGGTCTAACCTCAATTTCTCTTCGTGCAATGACTCTCCTAAGAGGCATTTATCAACAATCGAACAATCACAGAATCCTCGGCAGGCACGGATGGGGGTGGGGGGTTGCCAGCGGGGCGGAGGGGGAAGGGAGGTGGAGACAAAAGTAGCCAGACCTTGGAAGGCACCCCCGGGAGACCAGAGGATGTTGTAGTCAGAGGGAGAGAAGTTAGAGACCGGAGCTGGGAAAGGCCAGGAGTTAGACTTGGGCTCAGAGATCCGGGAAGCCTGCCTAGAGGAGGCAGGGACAGAGCCTACGGGCTCAGATGAGCGTTAGACTGGAGGCAGGGGTCCCTCAGCTGCCTCTCTGCTGACTCTTCATTTTGCTCTGGTTTTTACTGAAAGACCCAGAGCCTCAAATAGCTTCTCCAGGAAACAGATGTCTGGCTCTTTTATTTTCCCCTTCTGAGCGACCAGCGCTCTGTCCTGGGTCACCCACCAGGGTGCCATGCCCCATGGGCACAAATGACAAGCCCCTACTGGGTCCTGGGTGCCGGGCATCCCCTCACTCTGCTCCCATGACAGCTCCGTGCGGTCCGTGCAGCAATGACGCCCGGTTCTCACCTGGGGCCTCCAAGGCTCAGGGAGGTTAAGGGACAGGCCCACAGCCACAAGGCCAAGCAGTGGCAGAGCCAGAATCCCAAATCTGCCCCATCCCCGGGGGCTGAGCCACCTTGCTCTGATGCTTTGGTTGAGTGAGTGCAGGCCGCATGGTCCGCACTGGCATGATGTCACCTACATACCCCCCACGGCCTCCAAGGGGCCAGTGTCCCCAGCTTACAACCAGGGACTCAGAGCCATCGTGAGTCACGTGCCACTGTTCCAGCCTCTCACGGCCCCCTGCATGCTCTGATAACTCTGGGTGAGGGATGGCCCTGGGGCTGTCTGCCCAGGGGTTGGGCTACGGACCAGGTGACTGGGTTCCTCATGCCACATCCATGCGAGTTCAGGGGCTGCTGTCCTGTCCCCAATGTTCCATTTCAAGATTGGGACAAACCTTGTCAAGCCCTTGGTGACCTTGAGTCTAGCTAGGAATGGCAGCTCCTCCCCCAAGTTCTAGAGCCCTAAGCTAGAGCAACCCGCCTTTCAACTGGCAGAATACATAGCCACATGGCGGCTCCTGCAGCCCCGGGTTTAGGTTCCACCAAAATCAGTTCCTCTTTTCTCCACCAAGTGTCTGCACTGGCCTCCTGTGCCCACTGGTGGGCCCTGTGCTCCTCCCCAGGGGAAGTCCTCCCAGCGCAGGACTCATTGCCACAACTCAGATCCCTTGGTCGTGGCTGCAGGGAGACCTGTGTTGAGGGTCGTGCAAGGGAGAGAGTGCCATGATCGATTAGTGATGTCTGCTGCGTGCACGGTTGTCAGCAAGTAGCACAGATGAGATTTTTCTTTCCTGGGTGAGAGTCTCAGCAGCCCAGACCCAGACTGACAGGAGGTGTGGTCCAGTCTCAGAGCCTCTGGGTTCTTGTCTATAAAATGGCGGTGGCAGCCGGCTAAGGAAGTTTCCAGCAACGTTCTTCTTGGCTCTGGCTTCTGACCTAAAGTGAGGCCCAGGAAGGGAGCATACCACCACCCGTTGGGGCTTCATTAGTCAAGGAAAAATAGGAAAAAGCCACTAAGAATGAATCCACTTAAAAAGGGGAACACGTTTCTGGTAAATAGTTGGAGGGTAGGCGGGGGAGAAATCGCAACGTTGGTGTTTGATCTCGCAGAGCAAAACCGAGGTCAAACTTACTACAATTATTTTGTCGCAAATTCAGATTATGCTTCAGGCAAATTTAGACTATGGTGGCACCTATAATTTTAGAACAAAGGGGAGCAATTAATGTAGGGGGGAGTGCATGAAGTCTCCCAACAAAGCGGCCTGAGTGAGCAGTCCCTGTGTCACTTGGCGGTGGTGGTTTGGCCAGTAGGCGAATACAGACATTTTGGCAGAAGTTTCCAGAGCTTCTCGGTTTGGGGATGTTTTCCTTCTCCCCCGATGCACTTCCGGCTTCCGTGAGGTCTGTGTCCTGGTTCGGAAAAGCTGCTGCAAAGCAGAGGGCTCCCCCTTGTCGGGGCTTGGGGCATTTTCAGCTGTACCCCCAGGGACTTCACGAATCCCTGTCGCTGCAGATTCAGCCTGCAGCTGGGGAGTTTGGGACACACCATTGAGAGGGACACTGGCCAGGAGGGACGGGGAGCTGGTGGCTGCACACGGGGTTCGGGGAGGGGGACAGGGAGAGTGCTGAGAGGTGGGGACATGCTTAGTATGTTATGTTTCACATTCAGAGCTCCTGTCTCCATAGCCAGCCTTGAAGCTCGGGGGTCACACAAGGAATTCTCAGGTGGCAGGGACCGCCTTCCCCAAGCCTGCATCTTAGTGGGGTGCCACATTCGTCCTGGCCCCGGGGACCTGTGCCTCCACTCAGCCTCCAGCCCTTGAGGGGGCGAAGGGGTGAGTCACCATGCAACCTCCGGCCAGCCCCCCACCGCACCACTACAGTGTCTCTCCCCTAATCTTCCAGCCTGGGGGTGCCGAGACCTCGTCTGCTACACCGATTACTTCCAAACAGTCACCTGCACCCTGGAGACAAGGACCCTCCACCCGGGCATGCTCACCCTCACCTGGTAAGTGGCCAGACCTCAGCAGCCCTGGGGATGCCACTCAGGGTAGCCGCTGGAGGGCTGGCGTGCAGCAGGACCGCAGGACCACAGACCAAGTTGGACCTACTATGTGACCCACGGATGGCTTAGCAATCAACATAGTAGGTCCACTTCCTGAGGGTTCTCCCAGCAAGTTCACCAACGGCATTTGGTTTTGCCCCAAGAAAGACGGTTCGTTGGTGGGGAATTGCCCTGCCCATTTAACAGACGGGCACCCCAGGCTCACGGTGCTTGTCCGAAGCACGCAGTGGAGAGACCATGGGGCAGTTTCATCTGGCTCTAAAGGCCATACTCTCTTGCCCACACAGCCCTAATTGTGGGGGTTTTTTAAAGGATTTATTTGTTCATTTTAGAGCAGAGTATGGAGGGGCAGAGGGAGAGAACCCAAGCAGACTCCATGCTGAGCGCGGAACCCAGCATGGGGCTTGAGCCCACGACCCCGAGCTCATGACCTGAGCTGAAACCAAGAGTCAGCCGCTCAACCGACTGGGCCACCCAGGCACCCCCAGCCCTAACTGTGGTTTTGAGACCTGTGGACGACGAAACTCCCACATGACTTTTTTTAGCGCTTAGTACATCCCAGGCTCCCTGTTCTGTGCCTCTATGAACGACTGTTTTTCCCTTCCTCACAATTATTACTCCCATTTTACACATGAGCACACTGGGGTTCAGAGAGGTTATGCAACTCACCAAGGGCACATGGCCAGTGAATGGTGGAGCTGGGATTCAAACACAGGCGGCCTGATTAGTCCACATTGTTAAAGAACAGTGAGGGGAGACTTCACTCAAGATCATAGTGAGAGATGCAGGGACCACTGCATGGGGCTTTGCAGTAGGGGGAGAGATCAGGCTTAACACCAAGTGGGGATGGGCGGTCAGGGCAGGCCTCTCTGGATGAGAAGGAGGCTGCTGGTGAGCTGGAGACGGAGCATTGCAGTTGGAGGCACTGCCTGTGCAAAGGCCCTGAGGTGGAGGAAGAGCTGGTGAGTTTGAGGAATAGCGAGGAAGTCGGTGTGGCTAGAGCAGAGTGAGTCAGTGTGAGGGAGAATAACAAGAAAAGAAGGTGAGAGGGAGGCCGAGGTCAGATTTCCCTGTATGGGTGGCGAGAGGTCCCATATTTTAGGCATGGGAGTGACAGGAAGTTTTTAAAGCCTCCCCAGGCTCCTGTGCAAAAGGCTTGCTTTGATTGAGCAAAAGTTTCTATCTTAACAAATATTTAGTGGAGAATAGAGTCTTCGCATCCGTATTGGCCTTGAAGGGAAGGGTAGTCATGTTCAGAGCCTGAAGGTGTAGGTAGGGAAATAAATATCTGCTGAACTCCTATACATACTTCAAAACCCATCCCTTAATGCCTAGTGGAAGTAAAAAGGCCAGAGGAGGGCTCCCAATCCCATATCAACAGCGTCCCTGAAATTTCAGCCAGAGCAGGGGATGAGGTTCATTTGGCTCTTACCTTGGCCTTCAGCCCAGGTACTCACTGGGTACTCCGTGGATGCTGGATGGAAGGAGGGCAGGAAGGAGACCTGAGGTGCTTAGCATCCTTCCTATAGGACTGTGATGCAGCTGATGGGATTGACAGGGACACACTTAGGCTCAGGCTAGGCAAGAATGGCCCAAATTTCCAAAGTTGAGAGTTGCTGCCTTATGTGAGGTGGTGAGTTCCTCATTCCTTGGAGGCATACAAGCCAAACCTAGACACAACCCATCAGGGATGCTTCGGGGGAGGCAACACCTTCCCTGGGAAAGCGTTGGTGGACCAGGTGATCCTACTCCCCAGCCTCCCCTCAAATCCCTCCAAGCCCCGAACTTCTGGCCGTGTGCACGGAGCCCCTCTGGCCTCTAGCCATGACTGGCTGCTCTGTCCTTGAAGGCAAGACCCATATGGAGAACTGGAGGACGAGGTCACCTCCTGCAGCCTCCACCGGTCCGCCCACAACGCCACGCATGCCAAGTACACATGCCACATGGATGTGTTTCGATTCATGGCCGACGACATTTTCAGCGTCAATGTCACGGACCAGTCCGGAAGTTACTCCCAGGAGTGTGGCAGCTTCGTCCTGGCCGACAGCAGTGAGTATCCCCGGGACCCCAGAGCAGAGGAGAACCCAGGTCGGGGCTGACTCCCACGGCCCGCTGGCCGGCTCTCCCCCATCGTCAAACTGACCTGTCCTAGGCGCTCATTTCTCAGTTTGTTCTCTAGAAGCATGACTAAGGTGGGATGGGTTGATACCTAGGTCTGGGCCTTAACCGAAGGGAGGCAGCAGAGCCCTGAAACCGAGCTGGATGGGGGCCCAGGACCTGCCCGTCTGTGACCCCGGACTGGCTCACTATTTGTAGAGTGAGGGCCCTTCTGGGCTTCTGCCTCCATTTTGAGGCAAGTTGGGGAGGTGGTGTAACGGGAGAAAGACTTCCCTGAGATTTCTCCCGTTTATTAGCTCCAACGAGGCCCAGAATTTCCCTCCCCCTTGCAGGAAAGAAGGAGGCCTGGCTGGGGGAAGCGGTTGTTTCTATGGGTCCAGAGCCAGGGTGGGGCAGGGAAGGGCACAGGAGGCAGCTGTGAGGAGTGTCCAGGGAGCGAGTGAGAGGCCCGTGCCCAGAGGCATACAAGCAGACCACGAAGAGAAACCTGCCCTTGGTGGGGCTCAGCCCTGCGTCCTGGGAGGTTGTCCCCCGATTCCCAGTGGTGGGGCAAGAACATAAGAGGGCATCTGTCATTCATGCTGGGGGGGTCCAGGCTTGTGCCACTTTGCACACAGAGGGTGTGAGCAAAGCTTCACACATACCCAGACACACCTAGACTCATACACACACACACACACTCATAAATACACCTCAGAGGCACAGATGTCTTACCAACAACCCGGGGCCTGGACAGCTTGGACAGAGAGATGCTGACGTGCTCTCTCAGACACGTGCCGGTGCGTGCACACGCGAGCACACACGTGCCCCCTTGGCCATTTGGCCCCAGGCGTGGCAAGCTCACAGAGCAGGGGCAGGGTGCAGGGCGGAGAAGGAGCTGCTTTGCTTTCCAGGGGCCTCCAAGTCACGGTTCCCTCTGACCCCTCCTCCCTGCCCTCCCTGCCGGGGCCCGAGGCCCCCCTGTGCCCAGATGTGGCAGGAGGCGGCATTCGGCTCCCAGGCCACTCCCGGCCCCTTCTTCCTCCTGGGCACTGGGCTACGCCAACATCCGAGTCCCTCCCTGAATCGGTCCACACCACCCAGCCCAGGCCACACAGAGGGAAGCGGAGAGCTCCATCGGCCTGGGGAAGACAGAAGCAGGTTTAAGAACGAGTCCAGTCCAAATGGACCCATGGTTCAAAGACAGAAAAGCCCTCGCTGGGGCCCTGGGAATGTGGGCCTTCTCCCACCTCGGGCAGAGAAGGAAGCAGCGTTAGAGCTCCTTTTGCAACCCCTGAAAGGTCCATCTGTTGATTTAATAAGTATTTCTGCAGGGTCTGTGGTGCACCCGCTCTGTCTTGGGAGCTGTGGGCTCAGCGTTGACCCAGGAGAACAAAACCTCAGCCCCAAGCAGCTCAGACCCCAGAGAAGGGGTGGACGGTGAACAGGGTCCCACAGGGAAATGCAGAAAATGTCCAATGTTGGCAAATAAGGTGGAAGAAGAAGAGAGAGCGGGAGCCGGGAAACAGGAGCCCATGGCTTCTCTCTCCCCCAAGGGACCTCCTTCTGCTCCTGAGTTTGGTCCCCGAGAACTGTCACCCCATGAAAGAGGAGCTGGTACCCTTTACAAGAGAAGAAATGAAGGCATATAACGTGTTGTATCCTGCTCACGTTCATGAAAGAAATTTGGGGTAGAGCAGAACGGGAGGCCTGGCTTTGACCTTTGCCTGGGAGGTACCCAGGAAGGTGTGGTGTTGCCCTTTCCAGAAGTCTCGGAACCCAGGGCCACTGAGGAGGGTCAGACTGCTCTGCAGGCAGCCCTGCAGGAGCTCAGTAGCGCTGGCTTTCACCATTAACATTAATGAATATTAATGCTAGCTCATTAGCATTAATGCCAACCAGAGTCTTTAGGCTTCTCTGGGAAGCTGCAGCTAAGAGAAAATGACGTCATGGTTTGGAACAGAAACGCAGAACCAGTGCCTCTGGCCCACATGCAAGATTTTGTATTAGGAGCTAACCATTTTTTTAAAAAAGATTTTTAATGGATTTATTTGAGGGTGCGTCCATGCAGAAGAGAGATTGAGAGAGAGAGGGCACGAGCGGGGATGGGGGGGAAAGGGGTAGGTAGAGGCAGGGGAAAAGCAGGCTCCCTACTGAGCAGAGAGCCAGACAGGAGACTTGATCCCAGGACCGCAGGATCATGAGCTGAGCCAAAGGCAGACACTTAACTGACTGAGCCACCCAGCACCTGGATTAGCAGCAAACTTCAATGTTGGAGAGAGCTTTCCGCCATCTGGGATTCCAGGCTGTTCTTCTCTGGCCATCCTGGCCTGCAGTCCTGCCCAGCCTGCGTGTGGCATCCCCCTTCCTTGTCCTCAGACCCCAAACCGGCTTCGCGCACTTCTGTTACCCTCCCGCCCCCGTGGCTGCAACTCCAATGTGGTTTGAACTTCTCATTTCTCAGATGCACAAACTGAGGCCCGGAGACAGGGGCTGCCTCACCCAGAGTCACATGGGGGTACGGATCCTGACCCCACCACCAACACCGGCTAGGGTGTGGGGGAACTTCCCGCCACCACATCCTTCTCCACTGCGGCCCGATCTCACCCCTTTCTTATCTTTCTGGCTTTTCCCTTCAAGTCAAGCCGTCCCCCCCTTTCAACGTGACCGTGACCATGAACTTCTCAGGACATTATAACATCTCCTGGAGCTCCAATTACGATTCCTACGCGCTGAAGGGCAAGCTGCAGTTTGAGCTGCGATACAGGAAGTGGGGAGGCCCCTGGGCTCTGGTGAGGCTTGCAGAGGCTCGGGGAAGGAGGGGAGGGGAGGTGCCACACCGCCTTGCAGAGCATCCGGGGCGCTGGTGGTGGGGAGGGGGTCCAAGAGACAGGTGAGTGGGTGACTCACAGCCCAGAATGGAACCAAGGACCCCCCAGGGCTGGAAGTTGCCCCTTCCACCCTTCCACCCCATGCTGCCTCTCCTCATTTCTCCCTGCGGTAGGAGGCCCCTCAAAATTCTTTCCTTCCTGCCCCTGGTTCCTCGACCACCCTGCCAGAGAGGAAGGGGGTGGCACTTCCTCAGGTCTCCTCCTGGAGTCTAGTACAGTCACAGCCGAGGAAGGTTCAGAAATGGGGCCATCTGGAGCCTTCCCACCTGACCTAGAATGGCCACAGGTGAAGAGCTCCAGAAGTTTCAATAACCAAGAAAGTCCAGTGTTAGAGGGACCATTGTTTCCAAGGTGAAGGCTTCTAGAAGTAGTCTTGTTTAGAGTGTTAGAGAGTTCCCAAAGGGAACTATTCAGAACAGTCACGGCTGAAATCTTCTAGAATGATCCATCCTTCAGAGCGGTCCCAGTTGAAGAATTTCGTGCATGTGGTTGGAATGTTCCCCATGGAAGTTCCAGAGGTATCCTTTGCTGAGATGCCTGTGGTCGAAAGCTTCCAGAAATGCCCTCTATTGAGAAGGCCCATGAGGAATAATTCCAAAAGTGACAACTGTCTGGAATGCTGCCGGTTAAGGATTCCCAAGAGGGGCCACTGCTATTCCTGGGCTGGTCCTGGTCCTCGCAGAGGGGGGTCCCCTGGCAGGACAGTGAGGGGAGAGCTGGGGTCAGAGAGAAACAAGCTCTAGGCGGTGCCCATGGCTCCGTGCCACCTGCACCGGAGGGGCCAGGACTCAGGCTGAGCCTGGTCTTTTGGAGGGAGCAGGGACTGTGCAGGAGACCCTCATTCCCTTCCGTGGTGGCTGGTAAAGGGGGCTTCTGCTGGAGGCTGGGGCTGGCCTGGGTGGGCCTGATCCAGTGCTTCCTTTCCCTGCGTCGGCAGAGTCCGGGGAGAAAGCTGATCTCGGTGGATTCGAGAAGCGTCTCTCTCCTTCCCTTGGAGTTCCAGAGCGACTCGAGCTATGAGCTGCAGATACGCGCAGGGCCCCAGGCCGGCTCGTCCTTCCAGGGGACCTGGAGTGAGTGGAGTGACCCAGTCATCTTTCACACCCAGCCGGAAGGTAGGTGTGGCTCCTGGCAGGGCGTTCGGTGCTCCTAGTAACTCCCCGCAGTGGGAATTATTATCCCCATCTCGCAGATGGGAACACGGAGGCCCAGAGAGATGAAGTCTCTTGCCTGGGGTGGGGGTGGGAGCAGGAGCCCAGACCACCTCACTTCAAGGCCCCCGCGGCCTTCCCACGTCCTCCACACCTGCCCGGACCCATTGCCCAGCACACCCGCCCCACGTGGCCTCTGGGAGCAGTGGGTTCCCCTTCACCCAGTGTCTGCTTCCTTTCCAGAGATAAAGGGAGGCTGGCGTACTTACCTGCTGTATCTCCT
This sequence comes from Ursus maritimus, assembly GCF_017311325.1. Lineage (NCBI taxonomy): Eukaryota > Metazoa > Chordata > Mammalia > Carnivora > Ursidae > Ursus > Ursus maritimus. The sequence continues at coordinate 18,321,655 of NW_024424452.1, read as the reverse complement.
CCTGGTCATCATACTCCCCATCCTCGTCTTCTTAGGCCTGAAGATCCACCTGCCTTGGAGGTGAGGCCAAGGATTCGGGGAGGCAGGGGGAGGGGGTCGGCCTGGGCTACAGCCTCCCAATGACCACGCAGGGTTAGGGGACACAACCTGTCATCGTGACAGTGATCTTGAGAATGATGGTGATGAGAAACAGCTCCCACCCGCCTCACCTTCACCCCTGCCTCGGGAGCTTGCCGTTTGGTACTTACCCCCTGGGCAGAAGGGGCAAGCGAGGAGGCACAGAGCTGGCAAGGAACTTGCCCAAAGCCGCACAGCTCTGAAGGAGAGGAGGTGGAGTCTGCCCCTGTGCTCGTGACCGTGACCTAGGCTATGATCTTGTCCAGTGACGTTGACGCTTTGAGTCCGGGTGGGGGGGCATGCGGGGCCACCAGGTGGGGGTGAAGGGTGGGTGTGATAATCTGCCCCCTTCCCTCTGCTCCACCCGGAGCTTTTGCTTTCATCCATTTATATGCTGGGTTTCTGCTGAATGTTGCCACTAATTAAAATGAAAATCTGAACTCTGCTGGCCTTCAGGAGCGCTGCCGATGGAGGCAGGAGCTGCAGCCAGGGTTTGCTGAGCCTTGGGCGGGGGGGCTCTGACACCCGGCTCAATGTGTTCATCCTCATCCAGAGGCTTTGATAAAGATGGAGGCAGAGAAGCTGGAGGGGGAAAGAGTGCGATGCGAGTAATAATGACTATCACGGAGCGCTCTCTGGGTGCTGGGGTGCTGGGGCGCTGTGCAGACACCCGCCAAGTGCTCCTCGCACCCCTGTGGAACCGGCTCTTTGCTCACCCCTGGTGGTGGAGGAGGAAGTTGAGGCTCAGAGGGGGAGCCAAGCACTTAAACTCTGGGCACCTTCGCAAGACTTGCTGCCCCCATTTTACGGATGTGGAAAATGAGGCCCCGGGTAGAGGGGTGGAAGGGAGGTGCGTGGGTGTGCTTTGGGAGGGGGGCTGAGTCTCCTGCAGGACAAAGCTGGGGAGCCCTTGAGCGGGAGGCCAGGCTGCCCTCCGGGGGATGGTGAGGGCTCACCTCGTCTTTGCCCTCCCAGGCTGTGGAAGAAGGTGTGGGGACAGGTGCCCAGCCCACAGAAGTTCTTCCAGCCCCTCTACGTGGGCCACAGTGGAGACTTCAAGGTGAGTGCTCTCCAGCCTGAGACAAGCCCGTCAGAGCCTCTTACCCTCTGGGAGCTTACCTCCACCCACGCACTAGGACCCCAGCCCCACCCTGCAGGCCCAGAGCACCCAGGCCCCAGCCAGGCCCCGTCTCCGCATCTGCAAAGCGCAGGAAGTAATTCGGGTGGGGCGGAACTGGTATAAGAATGGGCAGCATCTCCCAACCCAGGAGCCAGGCTGGGGGAGGGGTGAGCCAGGTGGTTCCTTGAATCACAAACTGGCCTCCTGCTCCTTTGTCAGAAGCCTTTGAGTTGGAGGTAGAGACGGAGTGGGTTCTGGGAAGGGTATGGCCCCACCTGCAAAACACACCAACCCCCTGCCAAGCCCCAACCACCCGTCACCCGTCGGCGCCCACAGCTGTCTGTGCCCATTTACCGCTCACCACCCACCCCGCGTGGGAGGGCCCGCCGCAGAGAGGATGTGGTGACAGGTGGGGGGGGGGCAGCCCGCCCACTCCAGCTGAGCCTGGATGTCAGGAAACGTGGACCAGAGCATCGGCTGAGCTCCTGCTGTGTGCCTGGCACTGCACTGAGCGCCCTCTGCCCTCTGCCCCTTCCATCCTGATCACGGCCCCTGGGGGGGGGTGCTCTGTTGTCCGCGGCCACCCCTGGGGAGACTGAGGCTCCGAGTGGGGAAGCAGCTTTCCTGAGGCAGGGGAGCGGCCTGGACTCCCCACCCCACGGGAGAGAGACCTTCCCCCTTCCTCTGCACCTTCCCTGAAGCTCAGATCCCACACCTGTTTGGGGTTTACTTGCCGGATACCCACGTACCGTGCGCCCGGCCCTGTGCTAGGAGCTTCAGCGATGTGAGTGCATTAACTTCTCACTGCAGCTCTGTGCCGTGGGCACTCCTGGCAGATGGGGGGGCCTCATCCAGGTCCCGAGATGTTTTCTGAGGCAGCAGGCTCAAAACTGGGAGATTCTGGTTCTCCGGAGTTCTCACTGCCGCTCGGATGGGGACCCAGTGTCATGAGTGGGACCCCTGGCTGGCGAGGGCGGGCAGGGGGTCCTTCAAAGCTTGGGGGTGCTGCCTTGTCTGTCAACACCCCACATCCCTTACCCTCCAAGCACACAGAGGCCTTTCCAAGTGGTTTGTCACTGATTCACTCCGCATGTTCATTTAGTTAATACACATTTATCGGGCACCAACTGTATGCGAGGCACTGTGCGAGCCTCCGGGGATATAAATGGGACCAGAAGAATTGAGGCTTCTGCCCTGGCCAAGTGTCCACTCCAGTGGGACACCAACAGGAGAATTTCAGTTTTCAAGTGTCCTTGAGGAAATGAAACAGGGGACCAGGTGGCAGCTCCGTCACCCAGACCTCAAGCCCTCCTGCCCCCTTGTCCCTATAACTCAGCAATCTGCTACCCAGGCCCTATGCAGACCCCAGGCCACTGAGCACTGATTGTCTGGCAGGCTACTGAGGGCAGCGGCTCCCTCCTGCAGGTGGGGAAACTGAGGCCCCAGGAGGAAGCGTCCCTGGATAGGGGCGCACCATGGTTCTGACCCCTGGTACTCTCTTTATTCTCTTGTGTCTCTGTCTTGTCTCTATTATGTCTGTCTGTCCATACCCTCCTTGCCCCCTTCCTGTCATGACCGTCCCCCTTTTCTCTCTCACAGAAATGGGTGGGTGCACCCTTCACTGCCTCCAGCCTGGAGCTGGGACCCCGGAGCCCCGAGGTGCTCTCTTCCCTGCAGACACACACCTGCTGCCCTCCGCGGAGCGCCACCAAGGGGCTGCAGCCCACGCAGCTGCTGGAGTCCACTGACCTGGTGGAAGCTGATGGGCTGCCTGAGCTGGGCTTCTGGGGCCTGGCCCCCTTCACTGCTGGCAGCTTGGGTGGCTCGGCTTACAGCCAGGAGAGGGACCGACCATATGGCGTCGTACTCTCCATTGACACGGTGACCGTAGCAGACACAGAGGGGCCGTGTGCCTGGTCCTGCACCTGTGGGGATGATGGCTACCCAGCCCTGAACTTGGACGCCAGCCTGGAGCCCAGCTCAGGCGCCGAGGACCCGCTCTTGGACACCGGGACTACGGTCCTCTCCTGTGGCTGTGTCTCGACTGGTGGCCTTGCCGGGCTGGGAGGCCCTCCTGGCAGCCTCCTCGACGGACTAAAGCTGCCCCTTGAAGATGAGGCAGGTTGGACCCCGGGGCCGCCGTGGAGTGGCGGGCCCCCCAGAGGGGCGTCGGACAGCGAAGCGGGCTCGCCTCCCGCCGGCCTGGACATGGACACTTTTGACAGCGGCTTCGCGGGCTCTGACTGCGGCAGCCCCGTGGAGTGTGACTTCACCAGCCCCAGTGACGAAGGGCCCCCCAGGAGCTACCTCCGCCAGTGGGTGGTCATGGCCCCTCCCCCTGAGGGCCCAGGGCCCCAGGCCAGCCAGTGAGGCCGCCTGGCTGTCCAGAGCCCGCTGAGCCATTCGGCCTGGAGCAGAGCTGCGCTCACCTGGGCCGTGGGATGAAGAGGCCTACGACCTCTGGGCCCCCAGATGGGGCCCCTGAGCCTGGTTGACACTGTGCATGTGTGGCCCAGGAGCACACGGGTGTGTCCCATGGGCGTGGAGGCAAGACGCATATGTGTCTGAGACTGTGTGCACACGATGACAGCCGCCCTCCTTTCCGGAAGTGGGGCGGCCCCCAGGTCGTGTGCTGAGAGGCTACTCCCACGTTGCCCACAGGGCCCACTGGGACCTGGAACAGGCACCCGTCCCCGCCCTGGAGGTCCTGCCTCCAGGAGCCTTGAGAAGTCCCTACCGTCCCTTTTCACTTCTCAGGGGGAGGGGAAGAGGATGGAGTGAGCCCACTGTGACCCTGGGTGTGGGAAGGTCTGTGGGGGCCCGTGGACCGAGGTCTGAATCCCGACTGTGATGCCCCTGGGCTGTGCCACCTTGGGCAAGCGGCTTCCCCTCTCTGGGCTGGAGTTTCCTGTCTGGACAAGGAGGTGCGGGTAGCGTGACCCACCTTGGGGAGAACTCGGTGAGGTCACCCACTGTACGGGCTGCAGGAGAGCAGGCCCTCAATAAATGCAGATTCCTTCCTTCTGGGGCCCCAGACCGTGGCTTGTGCTGGCGGTGGGCGGGCGTGAGAAGGCAACACAGCTTGGGCTCCGCAGAGGGGCACTGGGGGGAGGGGTTTCCAGGCTTCCAGTCAGCCTGTCCCTTAGAAGCAGCCCCTGCCAGCCAAGATTTGCTGGCTCCTGCTGCCCACTTAGTTATTCCCTTTATGCTCCCAAGAAATATTTATCAGGCACAAATACGGGTGCCAGGTTCTGGGGTACAGGGCGGCGGGGGGAGGGGACACCTCCTTTGGCCCTCCTGGTGGGGGAGGGGCAGGCAGGAATCCTCCGTGATGACTCAGCCCTCTGCTCTCCCCGGGAATCGGGAATCGGGTAGTCAAGGTCTTGCTGAGGATTTCTCAGGGAGCCTGTTCAAATGTGAATTGAGAAGCTAAGAAAATCCATCTTGGCCACTTTTGAAGGCTCCTTACCGAACATCAGCTCTGGCCCAGAGACCGCAGGCAGCTCCCACTTTCGAAAACAAAACCATAACCAACCAACGAGAGAGCATAGGCTGTTTTCCCAATTGGGGTGCTCACCTTTAGAGGAGTCTTTTTCTGAGACCACCAAGCAGGGTTAGGGAGGCCGAGAGTCTGACTCAGCTCTCAGAGCCCCCGGGGCATCTCTGCCCCGGCCTGGCACTGCCTGGGCCCTGTCATTCTCCCAGGAGGCCGGGCTGTGGGCAGAACCTGAAGGAGAAAGCTTGGGTTTGCCTCCCCTCTTGGATGAGTCTGGGCTTACAATTTGGTGGAAGTCGGTCCTGCAGAAAGCCTCACTGTGGCTCATCTGTAAATTGGGGTGGCTCGGGGGAGTCCCCGAGAGAGTCCTGGGTGCTGAAAGTTCTAGAACATTGATGGTTTCAACCGTGGGGCTGTTGACCTGGGATCCATGGGAGGCTCAGTGGGGAGCTCGAGTCTGACATGGGAGGGAGCTCCTGCACAAGTGAGCAACCCTCACCATCCCCCACCATCACCCCTGGGGAGGCCAAGGTGTGCTGTGGTTTTCACATCCTCCTGGGGGCAGCGGTTCCAGGGGCCACCTGAGCCCCCAGCTCCCCGGGGGAGGTAGCTCAGCTCTCCCGTGCACAGAGCTCTGGGCTGGGGCCAGGGGGCCAGGGCTGGGGTCTGGTCAGGGGCTCTGGCCTGGGCCAAGCATGGCTCCTCACCACCTGTCTCTGAAGGGGACTCAGTTCGTAAGCAGGCTGCGAAACGGAGGCAGGAGCCGGCCCTCCTGGGAGGGTGGATTAGCAGGAGCTGGGTGGGTGGATGACAGAGGGACCGGTGGCTACGTTGGTGGGTGGGCGGACAGACGGATGAAGGGATGGTAAAAGGCTAGAAGGAAGAGCGCTGGCGGACAGGTGGAAACAGATGCTACCGACCAAGACCGTGAGTCGAATATAACTCCACGAGGGCAACAGCTCCCTCTAGCTTGTTCACTGCCCTACCTCCAGCCCGGCACACAGGCACTCAAAAAAGCCCGATTTGTAGTGTGTCGTGTGTGCTTCGTTTCCACGGTGTAGACGCTTTGACCGTAGCCAATTTCAAGCTACCAACCTGACACCCAAAGCAGGATTGGGAAGAGATGTGTGTCATCAGCCCTCCTAGGTGGTCCAAGCCAGCCCCAGCACACCACTGATGGGAGCCCCGAGGGGCATCGGGAGGGGCTAGAGGGCTTCAGGGAGGAGGTGGTGTTTGTTGGACTTTGAAAAATGAATAGGTGTTCTGAGATGCATGGGTTCTTCAGGGCAGAAGGAAGAGCTTGAGCAGGGGCTGGGAGGTGCGAAGGAGCCCTGAGCTCCTGGAGGTGGGGAAGGTGGCCCCTCGGCACCCAGAGTCCAGGCCACGGCTGCTAATGACTCTCTTTAGAGAGTCAGGACGGTTGATAGCAATACCCCGTGCACGAAAGCCATGTTCTACTCCCGGGCCGGCCCTTCTCCAGCTGCGGGCTGGAGAGGGCAGGGCGATCCATTTGACAAATGACGTGAAGGTGCACGGCGGGCCCAGGGCTTGCTTGCCTGAGGTCACACACGGAATTAAAGATCACAGTCAGAACTTGAACTCTGGTCTCCTGACCCCCAAATGCAGCTCGTCCTTCCCCTTGCTCTTCTGGGAGGGACTTAGGTCAAGAGGGAACAAACTCTAAGCAAACAACTGAGGGGTGTGTGTTGCTTCTGTCCATGCAGCATCTTTGTGGGCGGCTGACCCCAGCTTTGGGAGTGGCCGACAGCGTCCATGTGCCGCCCCCACCCCCAGCCATACTACTGATTCTGGGACACACACATGACCCAAACCTGTCCATGTGCTCTTTCTGCTGGGACTGCCGAGAGGGAGGGAGGGACTGAAGCCTGGGGCTGTGCGGTGGGGCCAACACACAAGAAAGCAGAGCTGGGAATGGAGACTGATTCCTGGTAATATCTCTTGAGCTCGGGGATCCAGCCATGCCTGAAACCACATCCCCATGGACTTTTGGGGTACACAGTATGGAAGTCATTATGCTGTTCACCAGATATTTCCAGCTCTTCAGCTTCTGGGCCCGCTGGTATGGTACCACATGACCGGGACTGGCCAGGGAGTTGCAAGCAGAAGTGGTAAGTCTTCCTTCTGGACCAGGGCACGTACCTGACCATTGTGATGTCCTCGAGAGTATTGTTCCTCTCTGCCACCGTGAGCTGTGATAAATGCGCTGGTGGCTGCTCGGCTTTCGGGGAGGACCTCCACGTCTCGGCTCCGCTAGGATGAGGCCCACACACAAGAAAGCGGAGCTGGGTGTCTTCCTTTAGGCTCCCTGTTGGAGGGGAAGCCTCTTTCCCCTCCCCTACTTGGGACTTGGTCTGGGGACGGGCGGCCGGTACCACGTGGGGCACATCCCAACCACAGCCGCCCGGGCGCACCATCGGAAAACCAGGGATGGGAAAGACGGAGCACATACATGCCCTTGCCTCCCGGGAGCCCGTCGCACCAGGAGAACAGGAGGAAGAAATACAGGTTCTCAACGGGGAGGAGATGGTAGAGGGGTCTCCCGCAGTCAAGAAGCATCAAGCCACGAAGGGAAAACAAGAGGAGTCAGGTCTCTGCTCAGACGTCACCTTCTCAGCAGGACCTCCCCTGGGCCCCCCATTCAAAACCGCAGCACCCCACTGACTTGGTTGTTTCCCCCCCACGAGCGGTAACATTTATTACGCTCTAGCCTACGTCTTTTCCAGATTTGTCGTGTTTACTGTCGATCCCGCTAGCACGGGGGTTCTGCCTGTTTTATTCACCGCTGTGTCTCAGAGCCTAGAAGAGTGCTGGCACATGGCAGGTGCCCAGCAAATGCTGACTGGATCAATGTGTGAATCCATCAGTTAACGGCAGAGTGTCGACTGACAAGGCAGTGGGCAGAGTGGACAGAGGGGACTGAGAGCAGGAGGGAGCCACCTGTCCGGGACCTGGAGGTGCCACAGAACAGGACACAGAGATGAAGATGGGGGCCTCCTGGGAAGTCTGTAAATGGGGCAAGAGTCCCTCTTCCATTGCTCACCCCAGGGAGCAGTGAGGGGTCTTTCCCCCATCCCTAGGGTAACAGATCTGAGGGCTTTTCTTTTGCCATTGGTGGCCCCAGAGAAGAAACCTTCTCATTCTGCAATTTAGGGGGTCTCCTAGAATAATGTCAGCGGCTCACCCCAAAGCAAACCCTGCCTCTAACAAGCGGCGTGGAGGGGGAGGGCTTTGGGACTGCATGGCCCGAGCCGCACGCCAGCAGATCCACCCGCTAGATGCCGATCTGCAGAAGTTATTTTCTCTTTCTGTGCCTCAGTTTCTTCTGACACGAAATGGGCATATGGAGCAGACAGAGTTCTTTCTGAGGCTGCTGTGAGGCTGAGGGAAATCGTGTTGAGTGCGGAGGTTGGCGTCTGGCATGCTGCAAGCGCTCAGAAAGTGGTGTTGTTGCTTTATCATCATTTTTGTGGACAAGTCCCCCCCACCCCACCTCCCCGCCCCAACTACTCCAGCACGCTTTTCCCGTTCTCAGTTCTCAGCCATTGGAGGCTGGACACATTGTTGCAGACACCTGCAGAGTAAGCGGAACCAGCTGCAGAGCCGTCGGGCTGCTGCTGCCACCTACTGGTGGCCACGGGAACTTGTCTGAAGAGTGGCGGGCGGTGCCCTCCCTTCTCTACACTGGCTCACGCCCTGCAGGCACTGTGTCGCATGGCTTGTATGCGCGGCCCTATACTATGGTTGCAGCGACCCTCCGCAGTGGGAGTATGGTGATAAGGACACAAGGTGAACTGACGGGCTTTTTAATTCAACCAGGGCTGACTTCTGGTTGGGTGGCTGGATGTGCACAGGGCACTGGATGGTGGGGGTGGCGAAGTATCACTAAGCAGGGAGATCACACGTGTGCACGCACGCCCACATGTACACACACGCGTGCGCAGCACATATACACACATACTTGTCTATAACGGATCCACGGACACATACACGCACAACTGGAAAATCCCTGGCAGAAGTGGGTCAAGCGTCCAAGGGAAGGCTGGGTAGTCAGGGGAAGTCAGAGGGCGGAGATCACTCTCAGCCCAGGTGAGAAACGAGGCAGAGAGGGGAGCAGGGGGACTCGGGAGGAGGACCAGCAGCGGGCAGGACACCGGTCTGAGAGAAGGCAGAGGAGGCAAACCTGGGGGGAAGCCGGGAAGAGCGGTGCTTACCTTTAGAGAAAGGAGGGAATAAATCCAGGGACACGGTGGGGGCTCAGGGAGCTTTATCAGTGGGACAGTTTATGTAAATAGCATCACAGGCCCATGTTTTCTAGAGTGCATAAAACGTATGTAAATGCAGAGAAAAGTTCTTAAGGGGAAAGGAGCCTGGAGGCTTGCGTATTACCTATACCGTTTTAAGTGTTCTAAAGAGAATGCGTTACCATGTTGCTGATGTAAGTTAAAAGGGGTAAGAACCAAAAGAGCTGGGCGGGGGGCATGAAGGAGAGAGCCACGGATGTCCAGGCCCTATAGTTCTGGCATCCTGTGAAGGGCAGGACAGGGTGTACAGGACCTGTGCCCTCTGGGCTCAGTGTCCCTCCTCATCCCCCCCTGCCTTATGTTTGGGAGTCAGTCTAAATGTGAAATCTTCACACCCTCACACACACTTCAGTTTTCCAGTCTCTACCACTCCCTAGTATTTATATTAAACACATGGCTCCCGTTCCTCTCATTTATGTCACCTGCTTGACCCCTAAAGGCATCTGTGCTCAGACCTTCTGGTCTGTGCTGTGGTTCCTGAAGTCCTCTGTGCGGAGGTTGGAAGGGCAGAGCTGCCTTGGATGGATGGATGGATGGATGGATGGATGGATGGATGGATGGATAGATGAATAGGTGTGTGGGTGGATGGATAGATGGATGGGGGTGGATGGGCGGACAGACAGACATGGACAGATGCACAGGTGGGCAGACAGAGGGGGAGAACAGGTCATCCTTGCACAGGATGGCTGGTTGTGGAATGTGGAGCCGTGGTCATAGAAGCCCATCTCTCCACCAAAGGGCTCCACCCTTCATCCCTATGTCTCTCCAAACACAGGCCCAAACCATCCCTCCGGCACGGGGCCAGAAAGGGAGAGAACTTTGCTGAGCGCTACTATGTGGTTGCACTTGGGTGTTCCTTAGTGCCTTTGGTCCTCCCATGAGGGGGGTAGCCCATCCCCATTTTTCAGATGAGAGAAGCAAGGCTCTGAGATGGGAGTGTCGAGACTGGGTGCCTGTAACCCTTCCTGTCTTCCGCCACACGATGCATTCCCAAACAACTGGCATTTGTAAAGAGTCTTTTTTTTTTTTTAAGATTTTATTTTTATTTATTTGAAGAGATAGAGACAGCCAGCGAGAGAGGGAACACAAGCAGGTGGAGTGGGAGAGGAAGAAGCAGGCTCATAGCGGAGGAGCCTGATGTGGGGCTCGATCCCAGAACGCCGGGATCACGCCCTGAGCCGAAGGCAGATACTTAACGACTGCGCCACCCAGGCGCCTCAGAATTTTCTGTTCATAAAGCAAATAACACTCCTTATTCTACTTGATCTCAAAAAAATCCCCCCAAACACGATTTCTTTTTTTTTACACTTGAGTAAAAATAAAAGGAAAAAAAAAATGATGGTTAAGCCTTGGCCAGGTCTTAGCTGTGCTGGCGTTCACCCTCAGACTTCCCACCCCATGCTCCGTCCTGCCCGTCATCACCCCGGAGTCTGGTCCCAGGACGGAAATATGGGGCCGTGAGGTGGGCCAGGCCAATGCTACAGGTCAGACATGGCCAGATGGGCTGCTTTTGTAAGGCTGAGAAGCCGGCGGGTGCAAGGCTGGCGCTGGGGCAGTGCTGACTGAGGGGCCCGTCCCCACTGCCCTATGTGCTGTTGCTGCAACTCTCCAGTTTGCAACAAGATAGAAGTCTGGATTTTTTTAAAATGTGAAATGTCCATTAAAAAAAAAATGTTGGCAGCTAATATACACATATGAAAGAAAGAGAGAAGGAAAAAGAAAAGAAAAGACGGAGAGAGAGAGAAAGGGAGGGAGGGAAGAAAATGAGAAGGAAGGGGAGGGGAGAAGGGACGGGAAGGCTGAAGAGAATGTCCACTGCCCAAATTCACACCATAGGCCTGTGACCCCTGCGACCTGCCAGCCTGGCACTGGGCCGGCCCTGCATGGCACACCTGCCCAAGCTTCTCCGGGAAGACACAGGCCTGGGCCCAGCTGAGGGGCAGAGGCGGGCGGGTGGGCTGCGCCCGGGGCAGGCGGGCTGGGCCGTGGGCCTCCCCCTCCCTTTGGTTTTACTGGGAGCGTCTAGTACTGGCTGGTCCGCAGCTGAAAGCAGGGAGGCCCCCAGGGGATCACAGATTCTTTAGGAAACACACGGAACTAAACACATTTTACTTCACTTTAATTACAAAATAAATAAATACATGCCAAGGGATTTTTTTAAAGAGAAAAGAAGTGAAAGGAACAAACCAACCCCAGGCCCGCCCGGCTCCTCGGCTCCACCCGTGGAAAGCCCCCCCCCCCCCCCGCCCACACTCTTGCCAGGCCAATAAGGGAACCCCAGGCTCCTCTCTGGGTCCGATGTGCTGCCTGGAGAGGGGTCAGTCCCTGCTGGGGCCCTCGGTGGCAGGACACGTAGCCCCTGTTCTGTGATGCGCCCCCCACGAGGCCCTGCCACTTGGGGCACTTGGCCTTTCTGCCATGGGGGCTGGAATCTGCAACACGGGGTGCGGGCAATGCAAGCTGAGGCCCACACGGAGCGTGGGAGGCAGCTCTGCTCCCTAACGGTGGAGGCCCTCAGAGGCCAAGCCTACCAGGGCCTCTCAAACTCACCACAACCCAAGTTCCGCAGAGAAGGCAGGCAGCGACGGGCGAGCAGGATCCGTGCTGCGGCCACGGCTAAAACACCCTGGGAACAAGAGAGGAAGAGCAGGGACCCAAGCCTCCCGGCAGCTGCCCCCTGACAATGCCCGGTGGGACCGGGCAGGGCCCTCGGTCCAGAAGACCCGCGGAGCAGGCAGGCGGGAGGCTTGGTACAGAGCCTCGGTGCCCCCGTGCACCGGTGGGAGGGGTCGTGCTGACGACACGCCTCATAAGTGGACCCACTTGTTCCAGTTGACCTCGTGGGGGAACACGCGGCCCAACCGCAGGGTGCAGTCCAGCGTGGGCTCGTAGAACACGGTGGGGCTCTCGCCTGGGCTGTAGGGCGCCTGGCCCTCCGCGACCCGGGGCTTGGAGAAGAGAGAGACGGCTGCCGGCTTTTTCAGCAAGCACTTCTTAATGCAGCCCAGGGATTCCAGGCCCTAGAGACAGCGGGACAGGCAGGGTGACAGGCGCACTTGCAGACTGGGCCCTCTATCCCACCCCGGGAGCCGCAGGACCCCAGGGCAGGGGTGGGGGCTGCAGGGGCCCAGGGAGGACAGGCGAGGGGCTCATCGGCCGGCCTGGCAGCCTCGGAGGGCAGCGAGTACGCCTCTCTGGGCAGGGCCAAGCAGGGGGGTAAAGTAAGTAAGGGACCCATGGGAGCGGCCTGGCTCTCAGGCCAAGCCTGGACATCTCCTGACGGTCCACCCCACTGGGAGGCTGAGGCAGGGGCCCAGGAGGAGGGAGGCGTGGTCAGCAGGGGTGGGGGGGGGCAGGGAGCTGGGGGAGCCGCACCTGCAGCAGCTCGAGCACGGCGATGGGCTGCAGCACGCCCTGGTAGTGCCGCAGCAGGCAGCTCTCGGGGATGCCGGGCCGGGTCATGATGTGGTAGAGCACGGCCTCCATCATGCCCTTGCACACCGGCACGTTCAGGTGGCCGTCCACGATGCGCCACGGGCGGGCGATGAAGGAGATGTTCTCGCAGTCCCTGTGGTGGCAGCGGGCGGGCGTCAGGCTTGGTGGGCGAGGGACGCTGAGCCTCAAGGCAGTTGGGGCCTGGCCCGCGTCACGGGGCTGGGGGTCCTGCTCCTCTATCCACCACCCCCATCTGGAATGAGGCGTCCCAACCCCAGGGCCCAGGGCCGCCGGCCGACGGGACCCGCTCACACTCAGCCTTAACGAGGCCGGGACGTGCCAATGTCCCCCACAGGACCCCGCGCTGGCAGGGGAGGGAGACAAGCCGACTTCTGGATTCACCAGCTCCATCCTGGCCTCTGAAGCCATGGCTGACGCCACATCAGGCTAAAGCTCACAGAGATCTTCATGCGGAAGCTCTACTTCTGTGTCTTAGACAGCAGTCCCCCCGGCCCCCAGGGACCGGTCTGCCACACGGGGTCCAGGCACGGGAGGGGCCCAGGACCAGCTGGACTCTCGGCTCTGATTGGGCCTTGGGAGGGCTGTTATCTGAGCCGGGGGCTCACGGCCCCAGCCAGCTGGGGGACTGTGCACACGCCTGGGAGGCGCCCCCTCTCCAGCACGGCTCCTGTGAAGCCCGGGGTTCCAGACGGACCCACACTGCATAAGTCTACACCTCCGGCCCTCGCCTGCTCCCTGCAGCAGCTCCTGCCTTGCTCCCCCAGCAAGTGGGACCACCGAGGTCCCACAGGTTTCCAGGTCCCCTGGCCGAGAACCACCGCGCCGGACCGTGGAAGATCTCCGTGTGACGATCACTACTGGGACCCCAGGGACAGACTCCCCACCCTTGCCCCCGCACCCTGCGCCAGGCCGCCTGAATCTGGACACACACTCACTTTCCCCACGCTGCTTGGGAGAGGCTGCCGGCCACAGAACTCTCGGCCAAACCTGATGGAAGAGAGGAAGGACATGAGACCTAAGAGGTGGGAGTCCATCTCTTCCTCTTCTGTTCACGCGACACGTCCTTCCAGGCTCTGGAGATAAAGCCGTGAACAGAGGGACAGCAAGCCCGTTCCTCGCAGAGCCCTCGCCCACCCCGAGGGGCTTGCACATGCAGAACCGAACCGGCTAGGCCACGGTGTGCAAGCGTCGGCGGGGCGGGGGGGTGTTCCCAGGGCCCTGAGGAGCCCCCACAAGGACAGGCAGGCGGGCACCTCATCTTCCACCCAGAACCCCGACCACAGAGCTGTGTGTGGAAACCCCTATGGCAAAAACAGCCCCCAGGAAACAAAGATGCCTTTAGAAACCACGTGACGAGGCTAGCGCTGAGCACAGGTGACAGCATCTACACCACAGGAGAGGAACACGGCAGGTTTCCGTCCCCACACGTCTGCCAATCCCGACAGGAGGCGCGACACCCCCCCGCCCCCCAGTCCTGCCGCTGCGACCTCATGCGGGACACCTCAGCCAACAATGCTTTCCAGAACCACCCCTCCTGTCCCACACTTGTCATTCACAGCCCTGCTCAGGAGTCCCTGAAGCCCTCTAGTGGACACAGTGAGAGGAAACAGGCAAGACCTCTCCCCCCTCGAGGCTGAGGCTAGGAAAAGCTGGGGTTCCCAGTCTCAGGGGAGGTGTAGGGTATGGGGGACTCTCAGGCCCCAGGACAGAGGATGGGCAGGTGGGGTAGGGGACAAGTTTCGTTTGGTACCTCTGGGGTCTTCAGATCCTTCTGGAAGCTGGGCCTGACAGCTTAGCTGTTCCTGGCCTAGAGGGCTGGGAACCCTGCTATCTTCTTGGTCCTCCGGCCCGGCCTCTGGTGCTCTTGGGGGAGGCTCCTTCACACCTGTGACTCCGGGAGCTGCTGGCAGAGAGGGTGCGGGGGCTTCTGGGCCCTCTTCCGCTTGGGGCCTGGGGCCGGGAGCCAAGCGCACATCCTGGAGCGTGGGCCTCTTGGCGGGGGGCTTCTGGGTACTCTCAGAGTCGCTCTCTCCGCCCTGACTGGCCACGTCCCTGCTCGTCCAGCTGGCGCGCCTCTTGGTGCTCCGGGAGCCCTGGGAAGGCGGTGCCTGCCTCTCCGAGGGGCTGTCCTCGCTGGCAGGCCTGTCTTGGGGTCTGGCTTGGGGGTCTTCCCTTTGAGGGTAAGCATCCTCCTCTCTGCCTTTCAGCCGCACCGAGTGCAGGAGCCAGGGCTGGGCAGAGGCCATGGCCACCAGGCGAGTGGTGTTGCCACCGACTTCCAAGACCTGGTGATGCTCTAGGAGGTCCTAGGAAAAGCGGGAGACACACCGGGTCCGTGCGGGACCGCGGGACCCTCATGCTTGCTCCCCTTGCCCGATGCATCTCAGCGTCCCGAGCAAATGGCAAGCCCAGCTCTGTGACGACAGATGACTCGAGGGTGAGGTCTGGCTTCCAACCCCACATGGGTGCCAGCTGGTGGCCCCGGTGCAGCCCTTTCCCTCTCAGGGGCGTGGGGCGAACTTCTTAGAACCAAAGCTGCCGTAAATGACATGCACCCCCCTGCTTCCAACTACGGACCATGCAGAGGAGGGCCAGCCAGGTCCCAAGGTGCTTGATTTCAAAGGTCCATCTGTCACTACGTTCCTTGGGTTCAAGGGTCCCTGATGAACATGGACCCAGGCAGGTAAAGCGGGGAGTCCTGTGGGGCCAGGTGCAGGATATCCGGGAGTTCTGGGCGGAGATGGCCCTACCTGCCTCCGACCCACTGTGCTGAAGAAATGGGGCCCAGGGTGTCAAACCTCCTAATAGTCCAGAGAAGCTGAGGTTTAGGCAAAATCTCCCATTTTCAATCTTGGCAACTAATTTAATTTTTGAAGAAATTACAGCACGTGCCCCAAACCAAGCCCCTCCTCCGCAGTGTGCTTCTGGCCGGGGAGCGGCGCCTTCCACGTCGGCCACCCCGCGGGGCCTGACAGCACGGCTCACCTGGACGTAGTCTGCGAAGGTCCTGGTGCGCTCGGGATCTGTCCTCTCAAAGGCGGAGAACCACCTGCTCAGCTCCACTCTGTCCACCCCAAAGCACCCGGTGGCCGCAATGACCCCGTGGACCTCCAAGACGGCGCACACGTCTCCCGGCTCATACCCGCACAGCTCCACCTGGTGGACAAACGCTTCCAGGCTGCAGGCCGCCCCCTGGCTCTTGATCAGCCTGGTGAAGGCGGCAGGGAGGCAGGATATGCCCACCGGCAGCTCTTCCAGAGAAGGGGCTGTGAAAACGAGGAGGACGCAAATCAGCCCAGACCTGAGCACAAGCAATACTGAGGAGGAATGTGCTTGAAATCTGGGAACAGTAGCCCCGGAGCTCTGGAGCGGGATCCTCAACTTGGGCTGCCCTGGGCCCTGCCTTTCAGGGGCTCCTGTGTTCACCGCTCCTCAGATGCTGGGGGACTCCCCGGGACCCCACCCCGAACTCCCGTGTGAGCTTCCACGAGCCTGGGCTGGTGTGCATGGCTTCCTGGAAGAGCTGGCTCTGCTAAGATCATGGTCACAGGTTTGGCCGAGCCAAACTCCAGGCAGAGCTCAGAATACCAACTGGGGTTTCGAAAGTGGAAGTGAACACCATGCACCCCAAAAGGTGAAGGGAAGGCAGAGGCAGGAGGGCTGGGAAGGGGCCCGAATATTCTCATTTTATGTAGCGGGAGGAGAGACCGCCTCAAATTTGGGGTATGGGAAAGCTGGTTTGAGTTTCAGAGGTAACACATGAAAGGGCTAAAAAGAGCATAAAAACCGGAAACAAAGGAGGTGTAGATGACGACTGTAAGCCAAGAACTCCTCTTTCAGGGAAAGAGGCTGAAAGTCATACTTAAGAAGTTTGTGGAAGTGTGTACTTCCGAGCCCCGGGGGAAGGTGCACGGGGCAGTGGGGGAAGCACCAGAAGACCCCAGCCCAGGAGGGGAGGGGAGGGGCGTGGGTTCAGCCCCAGCCCCAGTCCGTGGGGGCCCCCGGGTCGGGGCGCCAATGGTGGTGGGGTGACACTTACCGGTGGGCCGGAGCCGGGTGGGCGCGGGGGTGCGGCGCAGCCGGAACTTCACCTGGCAGGAGTTCACCACGATGCTGTCATTGGGGTTGAGGTTGCGGGTGCTGACGATGCCGGGAGCGCAGTAGCCCCGCATCAGCAGGTAGTTGGTATGGGAGGCCTGGCGGGCTTTCACCTCGATGGCCCGGCGCTTGCTCCCTGAACCTTCATCCAAGTCTTCCTCCTCGTCGTCATCCTCGTCTAAGCCCCCGTCCTTCCCCAGACTAGGAGAAGAACACGGACCTGGGTGACGGAGCACAGGCCCAGCCGGCCCTGCCACGGCACGCCGGGTCCCTCAGAGAGTGGCCTGCTCAGAGTGGCTGCCGTGGTCCAGTTTCAGGAATGGCCTGTGGTCGCTATGGACCCCCTCCCCTCACCCCCGGCTGTGAAGGGCAGCGTGGACTGCCGCTTCAGATTCATCTCCTCTGACCACTCCCCACACACCACACTCACCCCTGTTCATGTACCAGTGCCTTTGCAGGGGCTGTTCCTTCTGCCTGGAAACCCTTCCAGGTTCTGTCCCAAAACTGCCTGCTTTTCCACTAAACCCCAGCTTAGCTATTAGGCCCTCAAGGAACCTCTGCCAAAGCCACCTTCCCGCCTTACCCCTCCTCGCCACACTGTGCCGGGTCCCTCTCTTTGGCACAGCCAAGTCCCCGCCCTCCACTGGCTCCCCCTGCGCCTGGAGGCACCAGCACAAGGCACTGGACTGGCCATGGTGCTGAAGTCCCTAGTCCCCCGATCTGTGAGGTACCGTCCCCAGGAGCTCCCTGCCGCATGGCGGACACCTGCCACCTCGTGTGCCAGAGGCCACACGGTGCCAGACGTGACACGCACAAACTCAGCATGTGTTTGTGGAATGAATAAAGACCAGGGGTGCCTGGTGGCTCCGTCGCTGAAGCAGCTCAGGTCATGATCTCAGGGGCCTGTGATCAAACCCTGCATGGGGGGGTCCCTGCTCAGCGGGGAGCCTGCTTCTCCCTCTCCCTCTGCCCCTCCCCCTGCTTGTGTGTGCACGTGCACCACAGTGGCTGAGGCCCCCAGCTGCGCTCACAGCAGCGTGCGTGGGGCGCCAGCGGACACCTCCGCCCTCACCTCTTCATGACTTCGTTCTCCACCATGGAGCTGTCCACCACGACAATCTGCTCTGGGATCCGGACATCCACGGAAATGAGGCCCAAAGAGAAAAGGGTCAGGGCGGCCACGCAGTGTCCTCCAGGGCTGTCCAGAGAAAATGCCACCAGGTGACTGGTAGACTTGCTATTATCCTGGTCTTTGAAGGAAAAATTATCAGGCTGGTCCAACTTGCCGGCAGCCAGGATTGTGCTGAAGAACTGGAACGATTCCGTGCAGACAGTGCTGGGAAATCGCCACGTAAAAATCCTGCATGGACAAAAAGGAGGTAAGGTGCAAACTGAGGACGGGATGTGAGAGGCCTCCATGTGGATGGGCTACGGGCCCTTCAGATCTTTGCGTTCAAAACTGACCACACCAGGGGCGCCTGGGTGGCTCAGTTGTTAAGCGTCTGCCCTCAGCTCAGGGCGTGATCCCAGGGTTCTCGGATCGAGCCCCGCATCAGGCTCCCTGTCCCACTGGGAGCCTGCTTCTCCCTCTCCCACTCCCCCTGCTTGTGTTCCCTCTCTCGCTGGCTGTCTCTCTGTCAAATAAATAAATAAAATTAAACAAACAAACAAACAAACAAAACTGACCACACCAGCTTCCCCCCGAAGCCCTCTTTTCCACGTCAAATGAAGGTGCCGTATTCCAGTCTAACTGCGTGTGCCTTCCCTGCTCACCTGAGCACCTTCACGGTGGGGCCGTGTCTTTGCATCTGACCTAACACTCTACACCTCACGGGCATTTGCTATAAACAGGCGCCAAACTGGGGAAGACGAACGCACTTCTTGCAACGATTATCTGTACCCCGGACAAGCCCCGAACCTGTGCAGAGATGACAGGACACGTGTCCCTGTCACTGTCTCCGTGAGATGACTGCAGAGTCTAGCCCTGGCCTCTGAACAAAAGCATGACTTCCCACAACCCTGCAACAGGGGCCTAGGTCCTAGGGAGGGACCCAGAAGGTCTTCTGGATGCGAATGCTGCCCCTTGGCTCACAGACAAGAATGCCACGGTGGAGAAATTGTCAAGAAGTAGCTCGAGGTCAAATGGCCTTGCTGACCTGGACCCACATCTTCTGCTGCCCGGGCTGGCTCTTTTCACTATAGCCGGCTGCACCCCAGGGAGGCAAGGAGACCGAGGGCCACTCGGGGGGCCTCTGAGAAAGGTGCAAGTGTCTGGGTCACAGGCAAAGGGATGCATAAAAATCCAACCCCCCTCATTTTGCTCTTCTTCTGTTTCGGACCACGGCCTGAGTGCAGATCTGAGCACTGACAGGGGGAAGAGCCTGGAAAAGGGGAAGCCCTCCAAGGCTAAGGGCTGCCAAGGCCAAACCCCTGGGACTATCTCACAGACTTCCCCTTCGCGTGGTCAAGGAGGCCGGGGGCACAAAAGGCCAAGCGGGTAACAGAGACCAGCCATGCCGGCTGCTGGAGCGAGGCTGCGCTGTGAGGGGTGCTCCTGTGAGGAGGGGCTGCGGAGGGTGACTCGCAGCGTCCCAGACCACACTCGGACAGCTGAGGGGCTGCAGACCGCGTCTGGGAAAGATGGGATGGCTTCAAATGGAAGCGTGTGAGCCTGCGACACGCACAGCTCGGTGCAGCTCTGCGCCGTGAGAATGGCCGATGAGGCCCAACCAGGACGCTGTGCCTTTCACTGGGCTCATGAGCACATTAAAAACTCATTTCTCCCAATTTGACAGGAGAAAGGAAACATGCCACCTGCAGAATGGTAAATGTCCCCAAACTACCGAGAGCGCTGCCCTCATCCCCTGGCAGGCAGCACAGGCGTTGGTGAGGACTCTCGTTCCAGGAGCTGCACGCCTTCCGAGGTGGATGGACGCCTGCTCCTTCCGCTTCCAGGTGCTGCTCTTTGCAGAGAAGGTGTGGCCCGGCCTCTGACCCGGGGCCCTGCCTCCCCCAGCCCCAGCCAGAGGGCTCACCTGTAGTAGGTCTGGGACAGCTGGTAGGACATGGGCACGAAGGGCAGAGCCCGGTTCTTCTTCGGGCCCAGCATGTGGTTGACGCGGCGCCGGTTGACCAAGCTCCTTTTCTGGCACTCCATGAAGGCCTTCACGAGGATGTGGTCCTTATACTCTCGGTACAGGCGGAAAGTCTGCAACACAGCAAGGCCGTGGGTGAGCGAGGCTCTCCAGCAGCTGGGGGAAGGGGCAGAACGTGGGGGTGCACAGAAGGGGAGTCCATCATGTATGCTGGAAACGGATATGGGGCTGAGGGGTCGGGAGGCTGGAGCAGACTCCTGGGGGTGCGGGACGGGAAGGCCTGCAGAAAGCCAGCAATCCATCAACCTTCACCCGTATCAGAGAGAAGGACACCCCAGAGAAAGCCAGGCAGCTGGAGACAAAGGACGGCTCTGCACCCCATGCCTATGTCTTTGGATACAAGGTCGTGGGAATCAACTCAGAACCACCTCTGATACCACTCGCTTCCTGAGCCCTCGCCCAGCCTATTAATAGATCCAGTTGGCAGTGTCCACATACAACGTTCCCAAACACAAGTGCTTGACGCCGTCTACACCACCGCTCGTCACTGGAGCCTCCGGCTAACTGCCCCCAGCCCCTGGCCATCTGCCACGCAGCCACAGTGAGCCCTGTGTACCTCCATCAGACCACGTGCGGCCTCCCTCTACAGAGGGAACACCCGGTCCTCGCTCTGCCTGTCAAGGACCCCGGCAGCGCGACCCTGCCCGCCACTCCGGACTTACCAGCCTCCCGTCTCACCAGCCTTCCTACCTTCCCTCAAAGAGCCTGCCTACCGTGGTGGCCTGGCGTTTGCAGCTCCCATTTCTTGGACAGCATCAACCCCCAATTTTTGCAAGGCTGACTCGACACTCAGCTCTCAGTTCAAATATGTCCCGTCAAGAAGCAAATCCTTCTCCTTGCTCTGCAGCAGTCAACTGTGTCATAGGGGCCTGTATCATTATCTCCGTAGCAACTCTCTCTGCCTGAAATGACCTCATTCACTTACTCGTCTCTCTCGCCCACCCGAAAGGAAGTACCACAGAAAGACATTCAATGGACTACCGCTGCCACGGCAGCCCCCGGCACCCCACACCCGGCACCCAGCTCCGCGTACCCAGTACGGAACAAACATGGAAGGTGGTATCCAGCCCATCACAGAGGCTCCGCCGCTGGCCACGCCACTCTGGCTCCGTGGCTCAGATTCGGACCCGGACCAGGGGAAGAGCAGCTCCAAGGCCCGCAGGGACTACAGAGTCCCAGTGACTCCCGTTTCTGAAAAGCACTGGCTCAACCAGCTGACCCAACAGCAAATGTCTAGCACACGCCAGACCACAGGAAAGCTCCTGCTAGACCTGCCTCCTCGAAAGCACTGGCCAGGAAAATGTGCAGTCATGGTCTGAGAATTTTGGGCTTGGGAGGTTCTCTGCTGTGTTGGCCCAGAAACCACGAGTGGCAGGGAAGACGGAGGCTCGTGGACTTCAAGGGATCTTCCGAGGTCAAACCGCTGGGTGGGGCTGGGACCAACAACAGAACAAGGCCTTGTCCTCGAGGCCAGCGACCTCACCACTGCGCCACTGCAGAGACACACGGGATCGGGAGCCAAAGCGGTGGTCGGATGGGGTGCCGGGGCAGCACGGGGTGTTCTCCTGGAGCCGGAGGGAGGTCTGGGCACACACTGGGCCTTGTCAGTCTGAGGCCTCCACACCACCCTCGATTTCTCTAGACAGAGCTTCCACGTCAGCTGTGGCGCACAGGCCCGAGGCGGGGAGCACCGCCCCAGGCAGAGGGCAAGGGGCTGGAGAGAGGCCATACCACCACCATTCCTGCCCCCTAGCCAAGCGGGGATCCAGCTTCTCATGGAAAGCCTGGTATCTTCAGCTCTTCTCCATGTGAAGACGATGACAAGAGGGGCGTATTCCTCCGTCAGCTGCTGGTGGGGCATAGGAGCGCTCGGACCACGTATAGGGAGTGAGGGAGTGTGGTCCTGCCCGCCAGATTCCTACCAACTGCCCTGCACCATGCCTCGTGGCAACTTGGGGCTGCAGGGAGCCGAGTGGAATCCTACGTATGGCCTCTGACCCCACCCACCAGAGCCCAGACACCACCTGGAAATGGAACTGGAGGAGGGACAAGCAGCAGCAGGATGCAGGGGACAGGCCCTGGCTGGGACACAGGGACCTGGCTTCTGTCACTGACTTCGGGGCTGGGCTTTCTCATGTGATGGGCGGTTGGACTGACTCCCGAGGTCCTGTCCAGCTCAAAGCCTGCTGGGCAGCACAGCCAAAAGGTCCCTCCACGGCCACAGGTAAAGTTGGAAATTGGGATTTTTATGGGCAATGCGGGCAGTAAATTAAAAAAAATTTTTTTTTCTTTTTAAACAAGCTCAAGTGCAACAAGACAGAGCCAGGGGCCAGACTGGGGGCTGTCTCTGTAGGACTTCTGCCCCACCTCACCCTATTCCAGTCTTGTTTTCTGGCATGTTCAGGCTCACACGAGGCTTTGGGCACAGAGGAGGGGGCAAGGCCCCACGACCAGCCTCCCATTTGGAAACACACATGCTTCATGTGAGTAAGCAGGGCTGAAGGGCTCTGTGGCACCAAGGGTAGCAAGAACGGGATGACTGGGGACCTCCCACTATACTGTCCCAGATGTCACTGCTGGACAAGCAACTGCACCTCACAGTGATGAATTCAAAGAAGAGACAGGAACACTCAGTCTTGGGTCTGCGGGGTCCTGGCCATTGCTGTACAAGGACTGTGGTCATACCCGGCCACAGGTTTTCCCTGAATCACTCCATTTCCCCCGAGTCTTCCTCACCTCCCTTATGGCCAAGGTAACAAGCACCGCCTGGAGAATGTGGGCAGTGCCCAAGCTGGGTCTACACTGCGCTGTCTCCCCCAGGGCGCCTCGCCGCCTACACCCCGCGTTAGAGTCCTGGGGACCGGCAGCACACTTGTCAGGCTCCCAGCCCCTCTGCGGCCCCGGGGGGTGGGGTCCGGGCCCACGTGCTGACAGATGTGGTCCTCCAGAACATTAAGAACGAGGGAGGCACTGCCTCCGGGGAGGGGGGCGGCGCAGGCCCTCCTCAGCACCTCTCTGCTGGGGCCCTGGCGCCACAGTCCGGGTCTGACGGAGAGTGCTGTGACACCCTGGGCACTTGCTTCTTCGCGCCTCTGGAACGCAAGTTTCCGTGTTCAGAAATGAGTGCTAATACCAACACCTCCCCAGGCTCCGGACGGGCTTGAATGAGAACCGCCTTCCTCCCTCCCACCCTCACTCAGCCAAGATAGAGCAGCATTGGGTTCTAATACGTTCTCAGGAGAGAGATAAGCCCATGGCCCACAGAAGGGCCGCTTTCCCGCTCGGTGATCTCTAGCGATCAAAAGAGCTCGACATTTCTAAGTTCTGACTGGAGAAGATAAGCCGCACAGGTCAGGCACTCCCTCAGCTCTCAGTCGTGGCTCGCTTCCTCTTCGGCTGAATTTTCTGCATTTACATTTGACTCAAAACCTCAGCCCGGGAGGGGTTGTGGAAGTCACTGGGTCCTGTCCCCACACTTGGAAGATGAAAAAAGGGGGCATGCGACTCTCAGGGGAAATCGGGCCCCCCCCCGAGACTGCACAGCTGAGAAGAGCATGAGCGAGGGCCCCCACTTCTGATGGCCCGAGCCCCACAGCGCTGCCGCCACGCTGTCCCCAGGTCCCCGCCACTCACCTGAAATGACCGGCAGGACTCCATCTGGCTGTCCGAGAGGGCCAGTGTGCTCTGGACCAGGTTCTGGAGCACCAGGAAGTGGATGTCATCCACGCTGAAAGAGTGGGGAGGAGGGCAGAGCACGTGAGGCCGTGGGCCACGGGCACTGCTCGTCCTGGGTGGACGCAGTTTTTATTTAGAAAAAGTGATCCTGCCAAAATGACTCGAATGCCAAAACTATTCACGAACCAAAACAAAACAAGTGGTGGGTTTTAAGCCTTACTAACTGGTCAATTTTTGCAGGGAGAAATGTTTCCGCTTAGCGGGTAAAGCGTGCCGTACTCTGGAAACAGGTTTATGTGACAACTGACGAATGTAGTTAGTGCTGAGATTTTTTTCCGCCTGTCTATCTACCAATCAGATCAACAGTTGCACGCTCTACTGACTGACCCAGCCATGTGCCCCATTTTCCTCCAGTCTTAAACTTCAGTTTTTCTCCAAAGAAGCTTCTCACTGAAATACAGAGGTAAGATCAAGCTGAACATTGGTTATCCCACAGGGAAAAAACAGCTGAGCTTTCTAACCAGAGCCTTGTGTGGAAAACTTATGGCCTGGAATTCAAGTCCTTTCCTCGAGCCACCTTAAGGCTAGGCCACGGATTTCTGAGACTAGGGTCGGCCAGCGTCTCCCAGGAAGGGAGGAAGGGCTCTGTGGCACGGAGTAATGAAGGTAATGAAGATTTTGGGGTCTTCGTGGGCTGTACGGTTTCGGTCGTAGCCACTCGACCCTGACGCTACAGGATGGAGGCAGCCCAGACAGCAATGGGCCAGGCGTCACTGCACTCTAACACAACTTTAATTGCAAAGACGGAGGGCGGGCTAGCTCTGGCCCTGGGTGGGCCCCGGACTGGGCCACCGGCAGCCCGATCAAGCAGATGAGGGAAAGGCACTGGGTCAATCGGTGTTTACCTATTCAGTTCATCCTCTTTCCTGGTTGGATCCTTTTCATCTCCAATCACCAGAACTCGGTATCTGCATAAGGAACGAGAGACGAGCATGTCAGCGAACACGGCTGATCTTCACCAACTGAGGGGAGGTTTGCTCGACATGGCCGTTTACTGGCTAAAGCGTTGGAGGAAACGTAAAACTCATGAAAATTCGAATGCGTACACGTCAGTTACAATGAGAGAATACCACGTTCTGCTCATCAAATGAGCGTGTTGTTAAAACGAGGGTTGAGGGGATGAGGAATGTTCGCTTTACTGACAATTATGAAACAACAAGGAAAGTGTTTACTGGCCGAGAGCCACTGTTAGCTGTTAAGGGAAAGGGATCTAAAATCGTGGGCTCGTTACGATTAAAACAAGCATAAGAAAGACGTGTGGAGGAAAATACCCAACAAAGACAGTAGTTGTATTAAGTAGCAGATTATTCCCCCATCTGTGTTTCTGAGCTTCAAGTAATGCTGCTTCCTTGTGTTCCTACCAAGCAAATAAATACAACAAGAGAAGTCTGATGCTCCAGCCGTCACACTACACAGCCAGGCAAACAAATACAAGAAATCGCAAAACCTACTTTTAAAGGAACAGGGCCGTGTATTTGTCAGACATTTCTTTGGTTTCTATGATCCTGAAGTCAAAATTCATCCTGGCAACAGTAAATTCTTGAAATTTAGTAATAAGAAAAAAGCACCTTTTCAGAAAGGTGAGCTATTTGCAAAGTAGTTGGATCCATTTCCTTTTTTGCCTGGCCTGCCAGGGTGCTCAAGATCAAATTTAGTGTTAAAACTGTTACAACTGGATGGGACTTCTTTCTTCCAGACAGTTCATGAACTCTCCTTTAAAATAATTTTTATTTTAACTGTATGTTTCTGTAACTAAAAGTTGCCCCCATAAATTTACTGAAAATAGGTGGTGTTATAAATTACATATAGGTAACCGGGTCATTTGAAGCACTTTTTTAAGACTGACTATAAACCACGCCATTTGGGAATTCTGGGGAACAGTTTGTTGCAAAAACAAACACAAAACACAAAAGATAGTAACAGGTGTCAACTCCGCAAAGGACTACAGATCACTCCCTAGGCCTGCATACGCGGGCACGACATGAATTATTTGTTGGATGAATCAAAGAACAAGATCTTCAACTGAAGCGCAGGGGGCTAACCACAACCGTATTGTATGGTCCCCAAACAAACGGATCGATGACTGTCACCTCTACAGGAAGAGATTCAGAAATCCAGTGGCCAGAGGGACCGTCTCGATGAGGGTGGTTAAGAAGGGACTCACATTTGGATTAAGCAGTGGAAACAGGCCTGTTCACAAAACTCAAGATTTTAACATTTCACAGGTTCTGTGCTCAAAGCCAAGTATGTTCCTGCAGGCGCCCAGTGGGTGAGCCGGAAAGAGCTGGGACGCTGGAGTGAGACCCACCATGGAAGTTCAGATCCTGGCCCGGTGGCTCACAAGCACTGTGGCCTTGGGCGTGCTACTTCTAGCTTGGAGTTTCCTCACATGTCAAACGAGCAATCTTAGCAAAAGCATGCCAACCACTTGCGGAGGCCTGGATTAGGTCAGCAGCAGGGCCTCCCCATTTTTAAGTCCCCCATGAGAGGAGGCAAGGTGGTTCAGAGTCAAGGACACGGCAGGGTTAGCTGCGAGGCCTGGGAAGTGCTGACCAGGGGAGATGCCCGTGGCCGTGACGTTCCCTCTTGCCCCACAAGGATCACACAGAAACTTCCCCGAAAAACCTCACCTGGCAAACAGCTCCTGGAGTGTGTTTGGGATTTCAAGGTTAGGATTCTTTAGAGCCGAAGTGAACTTCTCTTTGAGCTTCTCCACAAATTCTTTAAACTCACTGGCACAAACCTTTCAAAGTGGGAGAATGAGATGTTAGGCCCTTTCTCTCCCGCAAAGGGAGGTTTCACTTCTTCATCAAGGAAAATCTTGTAACAAACTCCCACAGCAGTGACCTCCCAGAAACACGGACTGAAGAGCGTGGCCTCTTCTGCCTCCCTGCCTCCCCAGCCCTATGAGCCCACCTGGGAAGATGACAGACACTCACCACTCCGCCCAGGGATGTGGGGCAAGGAGCACGCTGCTCGCCCTCACTCCTACACTGCCAGCTCCCTCCCGAGCCCCAGATGGCAAGACCCACGTACGTCCCACACTGTCTCTGCAGCCTCCTGCCACTGCACACCTCCTCCCACAGAACTCAGAAAAACTCACATCCTGTCCTGTCTGCCAGCTTTCCAGGGAATCTAGCTGTTTAGAATTTCTGAAGAGCTATTTTCTTAACGAAATAGGCCCAAGGCCCTGCAGAATTACAAAGCGGCGTGTTAAGTTCTGTCTCTAAGAACAGCCCCATCAAAGGAGGGCCAAGGCCCAAGAACGGACGAGCTGGTCTCCCCAACGCGCGGGAACAATGTCCGTATCTGCGAGGCCAGAAGAGGCACTCGGGACCCGGAGGACCAGACAGGGACCTACACCTCCCTGCCTTCAGGGCAGGCCGAGCCCAAGGACCACACAGGGCCTACCTTTGGGTCTTCATAGTCACATTTTCGATTCATGAACTCTCCAACAAGTGCCTTATCCTGGTACACCTCAGCGAGGCAAACCCTGTAGGAAGAGAGGACAGACATGAGGTCATGATGAGGTCATGATGTCTGTGTTCAGAACCATCGGGAAGACTCCTAACTCGTCCGGCCTTGGCTAACCACAGGGTGTGATTTATTTATACACCTGCTGAGTGATTACAGCCCTTAACAAGGAAGGATTTGGGGTCAGGAAACCCTGATTCAAGTCAGGCCTGCTGCTGCTCACGCTTCACACCTTTGGCTTCCCTGAGCTTCCATCCACCACACGTAAACTGAGAACAATGACCCCTGCCTGCCTGCCTGCCCTCATAGGCATCTGGCCAGGACCAAACGAGATGCCCGATGTGAAAGTGTACTGTAAAATTTAAACTATGATCCAGGCCCTGGTGTTCACTATTAATCAAAAGCACTAACTGTCCCCTGCAGACATCTTTGTCTCTCTGTGATGGAAGGAGAGCCTGATTTGCCCAAAAAGAAATGGAAGGCAAGACAACAGGTGTTTGCAGGGTTCCTAGGAGCCAGGCACTTGCACCTTTGTAAGGAGTCCACAAGGTAGAGACCGTCCTTGCATTCTAGAGCTCAGTGAGGTACAGCGGACCCCGAGGTCACATGTCCGCCGAGGGCTAGGGCAGGGGGGCCAGGGGTGGCTATGACTGGTAGTACCGTCCTGCTCACAGATGAGAGAGCAGCCTCCAAGTGGATACACGTCTGTACCGAGGCCTGCAGCTCCAGGCCACAGCCCCCTCATGCTCCTGTCCCCCGGCTACTGCTGCAGGACACGAGGAAGAGCGTCGGGAAGGGGCCAGGAAGCCCAAGTTCCAGCACTCATTCCCCTGCTAATGCACTGTCACCCTGGCCAACCTGAATCCTCTCTCTGGGCCCATTTCCACTCTGAAAGAAGAGGAGTTTGGAGCAGGTGACCAGAGCCCTTTTAGATAGAAAAGTCTAAGATTCTGGGGCGCCTGGGTGGCACAGCAGTTAAGCGTCTGCCTTCGGCTCAGGGCGTGATCCTGGCGTTCCGGGATCGAGCCCCACATCAGGCTCCTCCGCTATGAGCCTGCTTCTTCCTCTCCCACTCCCCCTGCTTGTGTTCCCTCTCTCGCTGGCTGTCTCTATCTCTGTCGAATAAATAAATAAAATCTTTAAAAAAAAAAAAAAAAAAAAGAAAAGTCTAAGATTCTGTGTATGGGGGCCAGTGGCTCCCCGCAAGAAGGCCCCTTGCTATGTCTAAGCCACTGGTCCCTGCAGACATCTGGAGACGTGTCTGGCTGCCACGGCTGGGGGCGGGGCGCTAGTGGCATCTAGCAGGCAGAGGCCAGGGCTGCCGCTAAACAGCCCACAATGCACAGGACAGCCCCGTCACAAAGAATTGTCTGGTCCCAAAGGTCAATAGTGCTGAGGCTGAGAAACCCCAGCTAGAGAAGTTTTCTCCACAACCCAGGACTGGGCAGTTCCTCTCTACAACCTGGCTGACGGCAGGCAGCCCGAGGCTCAGAATCCAGCCAGAGCCAAGCTCTCCTACTGACCCCACAGCATGAACAACCAGCTGGCGGAAGTGGTCCTTCTCAACCCTGCCATGTGTCCCCTTCTGGCCCCCCTCTCGTGCTGGCAGCAACACCTGGGCCCCTCTGCACCCCACTCAGATGCTCTCTGGCCCTCCTCACTCAAGGCTGTGCCTATGGAGAGGGCTGTCAGGAGGCTGACAGGGCAGGCGATGGCGCTGTGCCCTGGCCGGGGGAGAAAGAGGTGGGCACAGAGGCTCTGGCCTCACCACACGCTGCTGTGGGGATATACTCAGTAAGTCACCTAGCCTGGATGGCCCGTTTCTTCCTGGGTAGCAAAGGAGAACGGCACCTACTTCCCAA
>NW_024424452.1:18288553-18292810 GCF_017311325.1 Ursus maritimus | reverse complement strand
TTTTCTTAACGAAATAGGCCCAAGGCCCTGCAGAATTACAAAGCGGCGTGTTAAGTTCTGTCTCTAAGAACAGCCCCATCAAAGGAGGGCCAAGGCCCAAGAACGGACGAGCTGGTCTCCCCAACGCGCGGGAACAATGTCCGTATCTGCGAGGCCAGAAGAGGCACTCGGGACCCGGAGGACCAGACAGGGACCTACACCTCCCTGCCTTCAGGGCAGGCCGAGCCCAAGGACCACACAGGGCCTACCTTTGGGTCTTCATAGTCACATTTTCGATTCATGAACTCTCCAACAAGTGCCTTATCCTGGTACACCTCAGCGAGGCAAACCCTGTAGGAAGAGAGGACAGACATGAGGTCATGATGAGGTCATGATGTCTGTGTTCAGAACCATCGGGAAGACTCCTAACTCGTCCGGCCTTGGCTAACCACAGGGTGTGATTTATTTATACACCTGCTGAGTGATTACAGCCCTTAACAAGGAAGGATTTGGGGTCAGGAAACCCTGATTCAAGTCAGGCCTGCTGCTGCTCACGCTTCACACCTTTGGCTTCCCTGAGCTTCCATCCACCACACGTAAACTGAGAACAATGACCCCTGCCTGCCTGCCTGCCCTCATAGGCATCTGGCCAGGACCAAACGAGATGCCCGATGTGAAAGTGTACTGTAAAATTTAAACTATGATCCAGGCCCTGGTGTTCACTATTAATCAAAAGCACTAACTGTCCCCTGCAGACATCTTTGTCTCTCTGTGATGGAAGGAGAGCCTGATTTGCCCAAAAAGAAATGGAAGGCAAGACAACAGGTGTTTGCAGGGTTCCTAGGAGCCAGGCACTTGCACCTTTGTAAGGAGTCCACAAGGTAGAGACCGTCCTTGCATTCTAGAGCTCAGTGAGGTACAGCGGACCCCGAGGTCACATGTCCGCCGAGGGCTAGGGCAGGGGGGCCAGGGGTGGCTATGACTGGTAGTACCGTCCTGCTCACAGATGAGAGAGCAGCCTCCAAGTGGATACACGTCTGTACCGAGGCCTGCAGCTCCAGGCCACAGCCCCCTCATGCTCCTGTCCCCCGGCTACTGCTGCAGGACACGAGGAAGAGCGTCGGGAAGGGGCCAGGAAGCCCAAGTTCCAGCACTCATTCCCCTGCTAATGCACTGTCACCCTGGCCAACCTGAATCCTCTCTCTGGGCCCATTTCCACTCTGAAAGAAGAGGAGTTTGGAGCAGGTGACCAGAGCCCTTTTAGATAGAAAAGTCTAAGATTCTGGGGCGCCTGGGTGGCACAGCAGTTAAGCGTCTGCCTTCGGCTCAGGGCGTGATCCTGGCGTTCCGGGATCGAGCCCCACATCAGCTCCTCCGCCATGAGCCTGCTTCTTCCTCTCCCACTCCCCCTGCTTGTGTTCCCTCTCTCGCTGGCTGTCTCTATCTCTGTCGAATAAATAAATAAAATCTTTAAAAAAAAAAAAAAAAAAAAAAAGAAAAGTCTAAGATTCTGTGTATGGGGGCCAGTGGCTCCCCGCAAGAAGGCCCTTGCCAAGTGTCTGGCCACTGGTCCCTGCAGACATCTGGAGACGTGTCTGGCTGCCACGGCTGGGGGCGGGGCGCTAGTGGCATCTAGCAGGCAGAGGCCAGGGCTGCCGCTAAACAGCCCACAATGCACAGGACAGCCCCGTCACAAAGAATTGTCTGGTCCCAAAGGTCAATAGTGCTGAGGCTGAGAAACCCCAGCTAGAGAAGTTTTCTCCACAACCCAGGACTGGGCAGTTCCTCTCTACAACCTGGCTGACGGCAGGCAGCCCGAGGCTCAGAATCCAGCCAGAGCCAAGCTCTCCTACTGACCCCACAGCATGAACAACCAGCTGGCGGAAGTGGTCCTTCTCAACCCTGCCATGTGTCCCCTTCTGGCCCCCCTCTCGTGCTGGCAGCAACACCTGGGCCCCTCTGCACCCCACTCAGATGCTCTCTGGCCCTCCTCACTCAAGGCTGTGCCTATGGAGAGGGCTGTCAGGAGGCTGACAGGGCAGGCGATGGCGCTGTGCCCTGGCCGGGGGAGAAAGAGGTGGGCACAGAGGCTCTGGCCTCACCACACGCTGCTGTGGGGATATACTCAGTAAGTCACCTAGCCTGGATGGCCCGTTTCTTCCTGGGTAGCAAAGGAGAACGGCACCTACTTCCCAAGGCTGGCCTGAAGTCCACGTGACACCGGAAATGTGGAAGGGCCCGGAAGCAGGCCCGGCCCTTGAAAAATCACGGACCCCAACACTGGGACAGACTACTGGTGAGCTAGTAGGCAACTCACTGCTCTCTCTGGATTTTACAGTGGACTCTTAAGCAACCGAGATGAAAGGAGAGTAAAGAATGAACTAGAAGCACGGGAGTAACCTTGGCCTGAAGTTATGAGAGTTCAAATGAGGCTTACTTATAGTTCAGATAGGCTTGTGGGTTTTTGACGATGTAGCGAGCTCTTCGTCCAACCGAGTGAGACGTTTTATCCAGAGACTCTTCAAAGGTCGCGTGCAAAATGTCCCGCACAACCTGCCAGGGGACGAATGGGCCCTTCACCTGGAGCAAACACAAGCCAAGATGGAAAGTCAGTATCCTCAGAGCCCACGTTCCGGGTCCTTAACGTAAAGGAGGGGGGAGGGTATGTTCTGTGGCGCCCCTTTCCACAGCGGATACCCCAAACTACCCCATTTACGGAGCCCCGACTCTGTGCCTGGCACAGGGAGGTGCTGGGCGACGAATGAGCCAAATGCTCAGCGTCCAGTGGGAAGAGCGTCTTCCGGCAAGTACCAGGTGCTCAGAGGGTGTCGGTCACACTGGCTGGAGGAGCAACACGTTGGGGAAGGTTAGGAGTACATCACTGTATTCAGTCAGATGGTTTTCAAGGTTTAAGTTCACGTTACGTGTGCTCGGAAACGTTCTGCGCGTCAGCAGAAACAGAGGCACTGGATGAGCTTTTATTAGAGACCCAGGAGAACACCTCGGCCAAAGAATGCAGGAAGGCAGAGCCCAGACAGGGAAGGGTGCACGATGACAAGGTTATTCTCCGACAGCCTCCAGAATGATGCGGCCCAAGAATCTGGTGTTGATTTAAGGGTCCGCTGGGCTCTGCTGGCCGCTTCGGCCACACGGAGGGTGGGTGGTGGGAGGCACCTCCCTCCCGTCAGCGTTGCGATGAAAAGCCACAGCAGAGGCGAGGAACAGGCATTAGGGAGAGCGACAGGGCATCTCTAGCTTGCTCCTGGGAGAAGGGACCCAACAAGCCTGCAGGCAGAGGGCAGCCAGGGCTGCTCCTCCCGCAGCCGACCTAGCGGGGGCTGCACTAGACGCTGGCAGAGCTCCTTCTCTGGTGGCTTCGGGGGACCAGCCTGACCGGACGTCTGACTACCTTGACTGCTCTCCCCAGGCCTTGCTGCAAGCTCATCCCAACAGTGCAAAGTGGTGGGAACAGACAGCCCAGGAGTCAGCGAGGCTGCTCTGGGGAACGAGGCTGCTCTGGGGAACGGTGAGGAGGTGACGTCGGCCTCAGGCTGCGGGGCCCTCTTGGAGGCGGAGACATCAGAGGAAAGAGGAAGAGTCTGTTAGCTGGGAAGCAAGTTCCTCCCCAGCCGCTGGGGTTCAGGGACATGGGCCAGGAGGACATGCGAGTGTGGGGGACTGTGGCACGGGAGGCGTGGCGCCAGGCTGAGGCCACCATCTCCGTTCCACACTGACGCAGTGCAGTGAACGAGCGAGCACCGTGCCATAGGCACCACGCTGGGGGCTGTAGCTACGAAAACAAACGAGAAGTCTCCCTGCCTTGTGAGGCACAGTCGTGCCAATGGGCCAAGAAGTACCAGAAGCAAAAGAAACAGCATGAAAAGTCCACATCCAAGGGACACGGCGAGAACACGGTAATTACTTTCAACGGGCAGGATCCCCGAAGCCTTTCCAGGGATGATAAGCAGTTAGGAGAGATAAGGAGGGGAGTTTTTCAGACCGATGCGGGCGGGAGAAGGGGAGCAGAAAGTGTCCGACTCCTGGTGGAGAGACAGAGAACAACCCTGGGCCGGTTAGCCTGCAGGTCAGCAAAGATTTGCGTGTGTCGGCCCAAGGCTGGAAAGAAATGTGCAAGAATGGGCGTATGCATTTGTAGGACTCCGGGCAACATTTTCCCTGGTGGCCAAGCAGAATGGATGAGAGGAGTGCCCCGGCGGCCACGCGGGGAAAAGTGCGCCCCACGCGAGGGAGAGCCACGCAGCGGGCTGCAGGCCGGGG
>NW_024424452.1:18274796-18288543 GCF_017311325.1 Ursus maritimus | reverse complement strand
GGGGGGGGGGGGGGGGGGGGAGCAGGGGCCCGGGGGCTGAATACCTTGGTGTTGAGGACGTTGCTGGCGATCCGGCAGAGCACGAGCAGCCCGTCTTCCTGTATGGACCAGGTGACGCGCAGCCGGGTCATCCTCTGCAGGGCGCTCTGGTCTGCCTCGTCGTGGTAGCGCAGGCTCCGGCTTTTCTCTTGGGGGGACTCTTCTGAGAATATCAGGGGGAGAAGAGAGGGAGCCTCTAACAACCGGTTTGGAGCTGTCCCTCTGGAGACGGGAAGGGTCCCTGCTCAGCTAGTGAGATCTGACCACGGTATCGGTTCTCAGAATCACATTGCGTCGGGAGCCAGATAAACTAACCACAGAAGACTCGGGCCTGGATATATATAGACCTATATATACAAATTATATATATATATATATATGTTTTCTTTTTTTTCTTTTTTTCCTTTTACCCCTTTCATCTTTTTGGTCCAATGTCACAGTGACAGGCTAGGCAGCCTGAACGCGGCCTCCTGTTAGTATCTGCCCATCTCCAATTCTTCCCACTGTGTGCTCGGCACTTTGAAGGCATACGGAGCACGCTCAGGGCCCCCACCACTCTCCAGCGCAGTGACCTCAGAGATGTGTGCACTCTGGGGCACCGTGGGGACAGCAAGGCGCATCCTACAGGGCTGCCCTGAGGACTGAACCAGACTGGGTACAAGACACCCAGTGCGGTGCCAGTCGCCAACGTTATGGAGTATTTACTGCGTGCCCAGCACCGGTTTAAGCGTTTTATGTAGAACAACTCATATTTAAACTACTACTTTGCAGAGCGCCTGGATGGCACAGCCGGCTGTGCATCTGACTCTTGGTTTTGGCTCAGGTCACGATCTGGGGGTTGTGGGATCAAGCCCCTCATTGGGCTCCACGTTTAGCACGGACTCTGCTTGCGATTCCCTCCCTTTTCTCTCTCTCTGTCCCTCTCCCCCCCTCGAATGTGCTCTCTCACTTGCTCGCTCTCAAATGAATAACAGAATCTTTAAAAAAAAAAATACTCCTTTGCACCAACCCTATAAGGAGGTCGTTATAAACCCATTTTGTCGCTGAGGACTCTGAAACACAGTGAGGTACAGCAGTTTGCCCAAAGTCACATAGCCCAGTCAGTAGTAGACATAGGATCTGAACCAGGAGCTCTTACCCACTAGGTTTTTTCAACATCTCCTCCCCTCGGGGAGATACTCATGGCAGTTTCATGAGGTAAACACCATATGCTACTGCCAATTCCCAGAGACTGTTTGTTTAGGAAGTTTTTCCAAATTAAGGCAGAAGAAAAGTAGGGCGAGAACATTTGGGATTCCAAGGGACACCACCACCGTGTTTCGCCTTGTGATGAATTCAGGTTTTTGTGAGCCAAATTCATCTCACGCGTATCTGGATAGGCTGCGCTGAGGGGGGCCTTTCCAACGGACACAAGGCTACTTGTGATAAACACCAGCCAAAGAAACCACCGAAAACAAGTTCCTGTTTAAACATTCTGTTCTCGTCTGAAAGCGCTGTAGCTATCAGATCGTTGTTACAACACCCAGACCACTTAGAGGACGTAAAAGTGGTCGAAGAGACACACCTGTCTCCTCACCGTCCTCCACTACAAAGTCTTGCCCAGGTGAAGCGTCCAAAATGGCGGCGTAAGACACGCCTGAGGGGTCCTGAGATCGGGAGAGATTCTGCAGGCCTGACCGACTCCCACCTTTCCTCTAATTTACAAACACAGCATGACTTTGGACTTCAGCCTGATTCACTTAATGCAGATATTAAAAGCCAAACCAAAAGAATAATAGGATTTGGGCTGTGATGAGGACTTCTGCTAGACTTTTCAATTTTCTCAGTTGAGATGAAGTTAGAAAACTGAACCGAGGGGGGTTACTAAGGGCGAAGGCTCTGTACAACACGGAAACAGAGAGAGCACATCAGGAGCTCGCAGATCTCTGTCTGCCAGCTCAACGTGGGGAATAAATCTGCAGCCACGCAGAGTGGGCCCCACAGATGGTGGGAAAACAGAACCCCAAGTCTGAGGGCAGAGCCCACGCTGGCCGCAGAGACACGACTGCCCGTCTCCAGGCCGGAATGTAAAGGCCTAGCAGAGGCAAGCAATCATCATGAAACCTTTTTTCTTTCTCTTGATCTTCCTCCCGGGGTCTCTCTTCAGCCGTTTCCGCTTCTGGCTCCTTCCACCCCTCACTCTCCGGTTCCTGTCCAGCGTGGGCTCTCGGTCAATCTCGAACTGCTCTTCCCGGTCAGCGCAGAGCTCAGCTCCCACTCTGGCTTCGCCCCAGATATTCAACCTGCCACTGCCTAGAAATCAGCACAGGATGTGACATCTCAGGATGAGACCCGTGAAAGCCAGAAGCCAAACGGAACGTACCGTAGTTGTGTGGCCTCAGCTCGCCCCACGTCCGTGTCTGGAGGGAACTCCCCGCACACGTACCTCCGGCACCGAGTGGCAACGGGCGCTTGGACAGAAACGTCTGCAGCCTCACCGTAAGCCCATTTTCGGAAGCAGTGTTCTCCTAAAAGGCAAGTGCATCACTGGAATCAAGCAGGGGCTTCCCTGAATCCCCAGGGGCCCAGAGCATCAAATGTACAGAGGTGTTCAGGTCTCTGTGAGAGGCCGGGGGCAGCCGGGCTGCTCTAGGGGCTGGGCTGCTTCTCTGCACTCCCTCATGTCCGATCTCTGTCTCATGGACTTTCTGTTCCTTCTTTGAGAAGGAATAGCTAGCTGTCCACGTCACAGAATCGGTTAAATTGCACTGAAAAAACACAGGCCAGGCCAGGCCAGACCGACATACCTACCATACATATGGGAATCAATACTTGGGCCTCTGGTCAACTCTGGTCTTACCAGTTCGGAACCAGCGAGCCGAGCAGGGCGAGGGCGAGGGGCATGGCTACGTAGCTCTGGCAGCTCCCGGGGTGGGGGGTGCCCGCCCCCCAGAAGCCCACCTTCTTGGCCTTGCTGATGATGTAGCTGGTCCAGATCCAGTTGCGCTTTAGGTGCCCGTAGAAACTGGAATCGAGCCCAGCGGCTCCCAGCCCATCTCCGGGGATTGAGCCTTCATCCACAACCTCACGGCTCCCCCTGAGAGGCGGGAAGTAAACAGAAAGAGAGCCCCTCTTGGGAACTGAAAAGAGAGCCTGTGACATGGGCGAGGGTATTTTTTTCTAACTAACTTTTACCTTTTTTGGTAATACTCAAGAGAAACAAAGCACCTGTCCAACCCCCAAGTATTGATGTAAAATTTCCAATTTTTAAATTTTGCTTTTTTTTTTTTTTTTGAACAATATGGCCCATGGCCATCGATTGGTGCCTCTGCGCCACAGCCTGGAGCACTCCTGGCCTGACACGTGAGGCCGGGCACGGAGGGGCTGGAGCCCTAACCCTAACCGTGGCCCTGCACTTGGGGACGCGGTGTGGGGGCAGGCACGCACGTGGTATACTCCATCATGGCACACTTGCGCTCCAGGTTGTGCTTGTCGATGGCGCTCTCCTGCTCCTTCCGCAGACTGCCCTCCTCATCAACGCCCTGATCCTGGGCGTTGCTCTTCCTGACACGTGGGTAGCGCACCACACCTAGGAAACGAAACACAAGCCTCCCTGACGATGGTGCGCTGCTGCGGCTTTGGTCGGCTATAACTCGCGGCCGCGGGGCAAGAGCAAGTCCCTTCCTGTGACTCCGCTCCCCGACCAGGGGATGGGCTCTGAAACCAGTGGAACCTCTTGGCACAAATGCATTATCATCGATGTCAGAGGGTTCGATACCAGTGGGTGAACCCGAGTGAAGGATTTGTACTCTGGCTGACCTCCGCTCAGCAGGGAAGGTAAGTCGGCAACAGAACCCAACAGGGGTGGGGGATCAGGAGCAGAGGAGCCCTGAGGCTTCCTTCCTCGCGGGAAGCCTGTGGAGCTCCCGGGTGCCAGCACAGAGGGAGCAGTAAGCAAAAATGACGCACTTGGCAGTGGCTGTGGGGTCAGGATCAGCAGGGATCTGGACAGATAGAGCTCAGTGCGGTGTCAGTTTCCCTGGGCCCAGTGGGGGCCGGGAGGCAGCCAGATGTCTCCTGTGTGCCCGAGACGTGCATTAACATAGCTCAGAAATCACGTGCTGTTAATCCACAATAAAGAAGACCGCGGTTCTTGCAGGAAAATACAAACTACTACACTAAATTGTTGCTTGAGTCAGGCAAAGGAAGGTTATGGTGATTTGCAGGGTACCAACGACAGTCTTCTAACACACTTGACGGCAGACCTGGGTCTGGGTCGGGGCGAAGGGCCAGTGGCAAGAGCCCATGCCCTGCGCCTCTCAGCCAGTGTTTACATGACATTGTGTTCAAGCTTGGCTTCACCCACAAGGTGGTGGTGCTGGTATTGCCAGCTTAGAAACGGAGAGGCAAACCTCAGAGAGGGCTTCAGGGGGGCCCAAGGTCATGCACTTGAATGGCCGGTTGAACCTAGGGGGACTTAAGGCCGTGCTTCTCCCACGTACCACCCAGCTGTGTGTTCGAAACGCAGACGTAGGTCGTCCCCACATCTGCTGAATCCAAAGCTCTGGACGGGGCCCAGGAATCTGCATTTCAGCTGGCTCCCCAGGAGCTTCCAGTGCACACCCCTGCTCAGTGAGCCCCTGCTCTAAAGGACGCTCACATCCTACTGTATGCTGCATTTCCGTCAGTCCTCGGGGCAGAACCTCCTCGAATGTTTGTTGAACGAAGGGACAATCGATGCCTGATTAATGGACTCTAAGCCTCCCCCATTTCTGCTCATGAACACTAAAAAGGATAGAAATTCACCAATTGTCAAGACTCAACAACTCTGGTGCAAATAACATACTGGTTCACAAATTTTTATCTGGGTATAAAATGCAGAGGAATTAGGGTACTCTAAAAACCTGAAATGGTAAAAGCCTAGCTCACTGAATGCCAGAGACTCCATGAAGCACACAGTTCTAAAATCTGTCTGGACCCATTACATTAAAGGCTCTAAATACAGGGGCTCATTACCCTGCCGGCACTAAACAATTCTACAAAATAAATGTGGGACTCCTGCTTTGCAAAAAGCAGAGTGCAGTATTGATCTTCTGGCTCTGTGACAGGAGCAAGGGAAGAGGGCTCCTCTCCCAGGTGCAGACCGGACGTGACATCCCTTCCTCCTCACAGAAGTGGCAAGAAGACACCGGATGGAATCTGGCTTAGAGGACAGAGCGCTGATCTATGGCCTCCACATACCCTCCATCTAGTCAATCAACATTTATGTGATGTCGACTGTGTACCAGGCACTCTGAGACACCAGGGGATGGAAGCCAAATTTCCTGGGCCCAAGGAATCCCCAGAAGGAAATCAGAAGACAGCATAAAGGTCCTGGAAAGGCTTTCTCGAAGAGGCAATGCTTGACGCAGGCGTGGCCACTGCCAGGTGGACACAGGGCAGGGGACATTCCAGGAACAGGAAGAAGATGCAAGCGAAGGTCTTACCCCAAAGCCAACTCAACCGCCCCACTGGCCAAATCTGCTTAGTTCTTCCTCCAAAATATCTCCCCCGCCGAAGATCAAACAAAACAGAACCAAAGAACAAAGAAACCACCAACCCCCCCCAAAATCAAAAACCAAAACCCCCAAAACAAGCTGCCCCCTTCTTCACGGTCACCAGAGGACAGCTCTCTCTTGGATAAGAGTCAGAGCCCTGCTTCTGCTCTTGGCCCCTCAGTCCATTCTCCACCCAGCAGGCAGGGCGAACTTCTCCCCACTCTTAGGAGAAAGCCTGTACCAAGTCCTGCAAGGCCCCCAGCGTCTGACTCTCCCCCCACTGCTTCTCCAATGGCAGCTGCCACTCTCCCCCCAACACACCAGCCTCTTCTGTTTCTCCAACAACACACTTGCTGTGCCCGTGCCCATGGGGCTCTTCCCCAGCTCTGGGCTTGGCTGGCTCGGCCGCAGCCTCTAGAGCTCCACTCAAACACCCCCCCTTCAGAAAGGCTGCTCCTGACCATCCCAGCAGAACGCCTTCCACGCACGCCCCTGTATACTTCCTCCACAGCACGGGCCTCACTCCGGATCTGGAGCGAAGGCAGGGACAGGTGTGTCCTTGCTCACGGGCAGACCCAGGAGATGACAAACACAAGGCGTTCGACAAACACCTACCGAATGTGCGAGTGAATACAGACCAAGCAGGGTGGCCTGGGTGAAATGGGTGTAGGGGTCTGGGAGCCCCCCATTCAAAGCCCACCGCCCTCCTTTCTAAGGGAGCCCCAAGGACAGACACTCCAGGTCTCTGGCGAGCAGTCTGAAAACAGCAGCCATGTCTACCGTCTTCTTGCCCGAAACCCCCATGATCGCACAGAAGGAGGGGGAGCGGAGGGATCCCGCCCAGACAGACGGTACCTAAAGGGGTGTTGAGACAGACGCACTGCAGATCAAACCAGTAGTTTTCCACATCCTGCATGGAGTTCAGGACGTACAGACGCCTTTCGAAGGACCGGCTGCTGCGGGCCAGGTTGTAATGTGGGTCACAGATGGTGGTGTCAACGATGACTGCGTTCTTCTTCAAGAAAATGAAGACCTAGAGACACGCGGACAGGGCGAAGAAAGAACCTCAGAACCACCGTCAGGTCAGCTGTCTGGAAACTGCTCAGCTATCAGGACCCCATTCGTTCGGGCATAAGAGACGCTACCTGGTCTTTGTCCTGAAACTTCTCCGTGGGGCCGAACTGCAGCAGACCCATGTGGCACAGCCTCTGGAGGTTCTCCACCACAGAAAAAATGTAACGCCTGGAAAACAGAGGGGAGGGGCGGGTTCTAGTCACCGCACACTCAGCTGTGGTCAGGGGGTCTGCGTCTGGGCTGAGGATGTGACTCGCTCGTGGCTCCCCCTTCTACTTCGTGGGACCTGGAGGACTGGCCTTGGGCCTGCCCTGTGTGGAGCCCCAGATCCTGCCCCTTAATCACACCCAGCCAGGGCAATGGAGCACTGATCCTACAACGGGCCTTGATTTAGGAAGTATAAGCAGCAAAAGGGAAAAACCACCCCAATACTTGCAGTCTTCATCAGCAGCCTTTACTTGTAAAAGAACCTTGAAATTCAGTAATAAAATTTATCAGCCTACACCTCATTTGCCCGTGCTTTATCCACAAGGCTCACAGGGCCACCGAATTAACGAGAACCCCGTGTCTTCGCGACCTGGCAGGCAGAACTCTTTCTTCTTCCTGGTGAGTGACCATTCAGAGCCCTCACTTCAGGGAGCCTGCCGGGACCCTTGGCCAGTCCATGTCCGTTCTAGGAACCTCACCTCTTGTACAGCAGCTGCTGCCGGACGGGCCTGGGCAGAAAGCGGATCAGCGTGTGTTTCTTCAGAGGGTCGTTCAGAAACTCCTCAAGGTCGTCTACCTAAGAGGTCATTTTCAGGATCAGCTCACCCTCAGGGCCAGGGTCAATTGCAAGAATCATGAAACACACGCACCACTCCTTTCTGGGCAGCAGTCTCTCTGAACCCATTTTCTCCTTTTTTTGTATCTACCAAATTTCTAAAAACATACTTCATTCTTACAACATAATTGTCTTTCAATCTAGCTGATTGATCTAACTATAAGAACAAGTCTTTGAAGTATTTCCCTTGACCCACTAGGCAATCATCCATCTATCCAGTCATTTATCTATCTACCTCTATCCACCCATCCTGTCTTCCTCCCTCCCTATCTACCCATCCAATCATCCATCTTTCCTTCCATCCACCCACCCATCCATCTCTCTCTCCATCATCTCCAGCATTTCCAACTCTTCCTTCCTTCCTTCTTTCTTTCCACCCACCCATCCACCCAACCATCTACCCTTCCTTCCTTTCCTTCCTTCCTTCCTTCCTTCCTTCCTTCCTTCCTTCCTTCCTTCCCCTCACTCCTTTCCCATCCATCCATCCATCCATCCATCCATCCCATCTATCTGTCCTTCCATCTTTCCCTCCCTCCCTCCATCCATACATCCATACAACTGCAAGTCTGGAAGTACTTTCCCTTAACTGGGTGAATGTAGGTTCTCTGGCCTAGAGCTGAGGGATGAGCCCCCACAACAGCCCCGGGAGTCATCTGTACCTTGTAGCTGACTTGTACAATCTGAACAAAGATGGAGAGGGGCAGGCAGAGGAGAATGTCACTGACGAGAGCCCAGCCAAAGCCAAAGTCCTTGTGGACTGGGATGGGAGGGACGTAGCGTTTCCATGAGGCTTCATCCACATACACTAGAAGAGAATCAGAGTCGGTGTTGCAGGCAGGGTCCCAGTCACGATGGTGACGTGACATCATCCCAGCAGGTCCTGATTCCCCCTCACCACAAACTTGGGCAAAACCCTACTTGTCAGGCAAGAGGCCCACGGGTTCAGGAAGTCAGGATTATGACTCTATTTTGATCAGGGCACCGTGGGGATTCAGCCAGTTTAGATGATAAGGAGGAAGCACCATGACTCCCTCTGGATGCTACTTGGTGTGCCCGCCTTGGGAGCTCCTCACCTTTCTCCGTGGGGAGCTCCACTTCGGTCTCCAGGAATATTCCATCTTGGTTGTCCTTGGCTGGGGCATTAGAGGAGGCCTCCAGGCCACTTCTGGAGGAGGGCGGGACTCCCATCCTGCTTGGGTCCTGCCTTAACACTCTTCTTGTAGTGCCGAGGCTCGGCCTGTCCGCCAGGTAGCTGGTGGGGTGCCCGTAGATTAGGTACCACAGAAACATGTGTATTGCCCGCAGACGAGGCATTTTGGGCAGAAACCCCAGAGAGCGGCCAAGTCCTGGAACTGAGGCAAGAGAGCGGGGAGGGCAATGCTTGAGAACTCCCAGATTCACTTCAGATCAATTCGCTCAAAAACCACTGAGTGCCACTATGTCCACATGCCAGGGAGACAGCAAATGTCTTTACTCTCATGGAACTTACTTTTCAGGGAAAGAGCACAAATAACAAGATACTTAGAATCATGTATCAGAAAACAAAGTGAGGAAGGGGAGGAGGGCTGTAATTCCACAAGTGAAGACCTCAAGGTGGCGGGGGTACACAGGCACCTGGGGACATGCACCCCGGGACAAAGGCGAGGTGCCAGAGATGCACGTGCGCCCGGCATGTTTGGTGGAGGGCCAGGAGACCGCAGTGATGGGGTGCAGCAAGGGAGGAGGGTGAAGCAGGTAAGCCAGAGTGTGACGGAGAAGGGCCCCCTGTGCAAAATATCCCCGAATCTAGGTTCTTTGAAAGCATCCTGCTTCTTTGTTGACACAAAGTTAACCTTTGCTTTCCCCAGGGAGAGAAGACAGGTGAGGGAGCAGGGAGCCACAGGAGCAGGGGAGCGAGGGCGCGTGGCCAGGAGCCCCTCCCCCACCACCACGCCCACTGGAGGAACACCTCATTGTCTTCTGACTGCGCAAGCTCAGGCGCCTCTCAGCTGCACCTGCTCCTGCCTGGGGCCCTCCCTCAGGCTGCACTTCCTAAGCAGGAAGAGTGAAGGCAGGCCACGTTGCTGTGACTGGGGGTGCAGAGAGGGAGGTCACACAAACGGCCTTTTCTGTGCCCTGCCCAGTCACCTCTGTCCTCCCCCGCTACTGTGCATGCTTATGACCAGGAGAGGAGTGAAGCCCGTTGGCCATTGGCACTTGCCCCGCATGCGTTCATGTTGGAGAGGCCTGGTGGGGGCTCAGGGCGGAGGCAATCCCGTCAGAGAACAGACTGGGAAAATCATACGAACGTTCAAACTCCACAGTGACTATAAGTACCAGAAGGGTTATGAGATCAGGAGAGACACAGGTTTTCGGTGGCTTAGAGAATGTTCCAGCCCGAGCATACGGAGAAGAAATTCATCTCTGTGACTATGTTAGGATCTAGCATGGTTTCCTCTGAGCCTTCTGACAGCCTTTCGAGGTATGCTGGGCAAGAACCACGCCCACTGTGCAGATGGGGGAACTGAGGCTCACAGAGGTCACGGGACCAGCCCCACATGACCCAGCCAGCGATTCAGACCTGCTTCTTCGGACTACAGCCCAGAGCTAGAACGCAGAATGGCAAGTGACTCAGCCATCACCATGCAGACAACCAATGACGCAATCCAGACACTGACGGGGAACTGCTTTTTTACCTACAACAGGGTTGTAATTTTTCAGCTGGGTGATGCCCATTTTCTCATCGGTTTTCTTCACCCGTCCGCTTTCTGGTTTCGAGGAAGCATTCAGCTGAGAGTCTCCTGATCCGCTTGGACCCTCTTTTCCTTGACTTTCTTCTTCAACTTCTTGAGGCACTGGAGGCTGGGGCACTTTAACCCTGCAGTTCAAATGCAACAGCATGTTGGCAGAACAAGAACTGGGAGGAAGGACAGGGTCTGCCCTCAGGAATCACATGAAGCCACTTGGCCCTGGAGTTACAACCTCACCTGCTTGTCGGAACCAAGCAGATGATGTGAATGAATAGTGTGTCAGGTCACTAGACATTTGGGGGTGACAGGGGCTGTGGTGACCTGCAGAGGGCACCCCATCTACAGGGCAGCTGCTGTAAGAAAGGCAGCCCAATGTGCTGGGTCCTATGACACTTTCTGAAATGCCAGAGATCTGGGGCACCTGGGAGGCCAAGTGTCCAACTCGTGACTTCGGCTCAGGTCATGATCTCAGAGTCGTGAGATGGAGCCCCACGTCAGGCCCCATGCTCAGTGGACAGTCTGCTGGAGATTCTCGCTCTCCTTCTCCCTCTACCCCCTACACCTGCTCACTCTCTCTCTAAAAATAAATAAATAAATCTTAAAAAAAAAAAAAAAAAAAGAAGTACCAGAGATCAGGAATGGATGTGAAATCCATCAGCAACTGGTTCGAAGTACATAAGCCAAGGTCTGCAATCCACATGGAGCCCTGTGCCCGCCCACTGGTCACCTCCAGTTTAAACCCAGCTAAGAATTTTCTCCCACCCGAGTGTTCTCAGTCCATGAGATGGATGCTACGAACAAAATTAGAGAAAGCCTCAGAAAGGCAACTAGACTCATTTTGAGCCATTAGGAGACTGAGTGAGCTTCACACTTCACAGGGCCCATGATTCGGGGCGCTCTGTCGACACCACTGGGCAGAGTAGCATGAAGAACGTCAGGACTTTTTTTTCCCCTTAAAAGTCCAGAATTTGGGGGGTCTGGGTGGCTCAGTCAGTGAAGCGTCTGCCTTTGGCTCAGGTCATGATCCCGGCGTCCTAGGATCGAGTCCTGAATCAAGCTCCCTGCTCAGTTGGGAGCCTGCTTCTCCCTCTCCCTCTACTGCTCCCCCAGCTTGTGCTTGGTCTCTCTCTCAAATAAATAAAATCTTAAAGAAAAAAAAAAAAAAATCC
Source organism: Ursus maritimus (assembly GCF_017311325.1). Taxonomy (NCBI): domain Eukaryota; kingdom Metazoa; phylum Chordata; class Mammalia; order Carnivora; family Ursidae; genus Ursus; species Ursus maritimus. The sequence continues at coordinate 18,277,193 of NW_024424452.1, read as the reverse complement.
AGAAATTGCTCCCAAAGCAGTGAATGCACCGATCTCGCGTGAGTACAGATAAAGGGTGCGCGTGCAAACTGCTGCGGGCGGGGACACACGGAGCCAGGCGGCTTCCCCGTGGGGCGCCACCACTTGCCTGTTTGCTGTGCTGGAATTGGAGATCCGGAAGCGGACCTGTTCGATGGCGCTTCTCACCAGCGGGTCATTCTGGTCCATGGACGGGTGCACGACCAGATCCACCTGCGGAGCGAGAGGCCGGAGTGTCCCAGAGGGGCAGGGGAGGGGCTGAGGGAGACCTAGTTCTACATCTGGCTTCCTGAACGGTGGGTGCCACGCTGCCCACTCCTGTCTTCATTAACATTTCCAAGAGATATCTGAGACCGAAGCGAAAGGTGTTGCTCAACGATTTGCCATTACAATTTCTGGCATCAAAATCCCTGGAGTGAGTGAGCCAGAAAGCTCTGCCGTTGGAAACGAGCTGCTCGGCTCAGGTGAGGAACGTGTGCCCTGGAAACAGAGTGGCGTGCCCTGCGGGCCCCTGGCTAGGCTGTCCCGGCCCTTGGCCTCCGCCGCCACCCGGTGGCCCGCTCCTGACGCCCCACTGTAGCTATCGGAGAGTTCCCACAGTTGCTCGTGAGTCCTGAGGGCTTCCATCTGGAAAAGGTAAGCAGCTTTGATCAAGTTCCCCTGCTGACAGTGCCATTGTGGGGCTCCTGCCAGGCGCACGTCTAAGCCAACTGGCAGAGGGTTCCGAGCTGCTTGTTACTCTACCTCTTCCAAGGTCCTGAAGCCGAACAGTTAGGGTGGCCACCATGTTGTGCGCGTTATCTGGGGTGACAAAGGGAAACCGCTTGGTGGAGGTGAGCAGAGGGGTGCGAGGGTGGTGGCTAGGCCATAGATGGCAGGCCTCACAGTGACGGCCCCTGGAGAGCCAGGCTTGTCTTCTGTCTCTGCCACTGCCAGGACAGAGCGAGGTAAGGTTTTCTAAACGGGTGACTCTGGCCAGCAGGCCTCATGCCGAGAATGGCCCAAGGGGCGAGGCGGATCACTGGGAATGGGCAGTACTGCCCGGATGGGGACCAGCTTCTCATCTGTGAAATGGGGACCCTTCCCTGATGCCCTGCCAACTTTCTAGGGATTTTGTGAGGCTCCAATGAGATGCGGTTAGGCAACATCTTGGAGTACTTGAAAGCATTGCCATTTCCCCACTGTTCACAGCTGAATGGCCACTGCCCAAAGGCCCAGTGGGCAGGGCAGGACACAGAAGCAAAGGCCAAAGCAGATGCTGCCCCCCGGCAGCTCCAGTCAACATACCTTCAGGGGATCAGCACGCGCTCTGCGCACCGGACCCGGCGCCGGTGAGCTCCTTAAGCTCATTCTGGAGGCCGATCACAGTAGTGCCGCCCTCCCCAGCTGGACACACGGGCTCCTGGGACAGCAGTGTCAGTGGTGCCGTGTGGCAGGAGGCCCGGTACTGGCGCCTTCACGTTTGAGGACGTGGAATCCTTGGTGCTTATGCGTGGCCGTCTGTCCCCCTCCCCCCGCCCCCGCTGCCCGCCCCATACCGCTTGGTGGACACTAGGCCAAACAGGAGCTGGACACACAGCGGATCCCTGGGCTACTCCTAGACTGGGGGAGAGTTTCTTCCGCTCATCCCTGTTCTGAGAAGGCTGCCCGCCCCCCGAAGAAATAGCTGCTCTGTGAAGATGAACAGGAATCCAAGGGGCTCTGCCGAGGAATGGGGGCTTTTGTCCTTCGATGAGAGAGGTCAGCACAAGGACCCCCTGCCTGCTCCAGAGGAGGAGGGGCAGGCTGGTGGTGGGGTAGGGGGGAGACAGGAGAAGGGCAAGGTCAAGGGGACTCAACAGCAGATAGAAAAACTGATGAGAACTGCCAAGCTAGAAGGGCAGAAACGGTGGAAGTCATTTCTCATGCTGCTCCGTGTTTTTCAAACTTCAACTGTCTCCAAATAAGATAAAGTAAAAAAGCAGAAATGACCTTGCCAGCTTATTAAGGAATAAACCACATCAAAGCACAGCTTTCTTAAGGCAGAGATCGACAACGCAGACGGAAAAGAAGGGTCAGACAATTACTAGTGCCTGTCCCTGCAGCCCCTTCCCGCTGGTCCCCGGGCCCGGTGGGGCTGTCTCCAGTGACTCTGACCCTGAAAACTGCAGGCCTCAGAGCACGCGCAGAGCTGCTGAGCTCCAGCTGCTAAGGGAACGGCCCCCACCCTTACATTTTACAGAAACAGATAAACTGAAGACCGAAGAGCCACGTGCACCCTCATATAATGCCCAAAGCTTGCGTGCTGAGTCACCACCATCACTTCCTCGGGGACATTTCCTCGCATCTCCGTGGAAACTGATCTTGGTGCCCTAGCCTACACCTTCCACCTGCTGAACG
>NW_024424452.1:18274623-18274789 GCF_017311325.1 Ursus maritimus | reverse complement strand
ATCTGTGCCAGTGCTGCTCTGCTGAACTCTGAGGTGTCCTACTGGCCTTCCTGTCACTCAGAGCGGGCCTGGGTGCCGCCCCAGCCTCTACAGAAAGCTGGCGCGGCCCCTGCTCCCCAGATGAGGAGGCCTGATGGGAAATGGAGTTACTGGCTGCGAAGGAACA
>NW_024424452.1:18228690-18274618 GCF_017311325.1 Ursus maritimus | reverse complement strand
GGAAGAGGAAGAGAGGAGCCCAACAAGAAAACCTCCAGCAGCGTGAGGCTGGCGCGGTGGGCGGCGGGGGAGCCAAGCGTACCTTCTTCTTGATGCCGTCCTGAATAACCGTAGTCCGGTACAGTCTCAGGAGACCCTCCTCAGACAGGTTGCGCACCAAGCGGACGATGGACTTCTTACAGCACTTGGTAGACACGCCTTCTTGCTTCTCCTGATCCATGATCATTTTCTGAATCCTGGGGTGTCACAAAATACAAAGTTAATATTCCCAATACTCTCACCGTGGACGGCTTTTTCAACCCAGGCTGAGAGCTGCCAAGCTGTATCCAGTGGAAACCGGGGGAGAGTTAGGAGAGGGGGGCTTGCCATTGAAAGGCTGACTTCTGGAGACTTCTGTCTTAGCGATAAATGAGGTAGCTGAAGACAGGCTGCCACTCCCAGCAGCTTCACACTCTACGCCCTTCCCCGGGAACTAACGGGAGCATGATTCCTGATGACGACAGTGGGGATGCTGAGTGCCACGATGGGATCTGTCTTCACCCCGTCTCTGTGCGAATTTAACTCCCAGACACAGGATGGTCCAGTGTTCTGCTGTCGACACTCAGGTCGGCAGCTCTGATTCCTCCCCTCGTGCATCCGTCTAGATCTTACCGAGTCACCGCGGTGATGTTTCCAGATCACGGATCATGGAATGGCAGGGCCAGAAGGACAACAGGAATGCCCAGCCAAACCCCTCATGGCACAGATGAGGGGATGGAAGCAGCGCTGTCTGCACGCGGTCTCTCCAGCCCCTAGTTAGTGAACTAGGATGCAGCTGCTGGACCAAGGGCAAGGCTCCTTCTAATGGAGCGGCTCTGACGCTGGGTGCCTCGGAAGCCGCCCAGGAAGGGGTGGTGATGGTGGGCTGGAAGGACCCCACCAAGTGCAGATCCTCTACGTGCACAGAGCCACCCCAGACACACAAGTTTGACCTGCACATCTTTGTTTTTGATCTCGTATCAGACAACGGCTCCCCGCAGAACTAGGAACAGTTTATAAGCTGATGCTCTTATCTGCCTAAGCTTCTTCTCCAAGGAAAGAGAGGGGCCCTGCACCTTCCCCAACTCCACTTCTCGCTCACTCACTCTCTGCCCGTCTAGGGGTTCGAGGCCCCTCAACGTCTACACTTTCCGAATCGCTGGAACAAGTGCGAAATCCTTTCTACCACTCAGGGGTGCCATGAGAATCTACGTAGCGGCAGAAGACTCAGAAGCCCCTCGCTCATTTCTGTGGCTTGTGATAGCCAGCTGGCCTGAGATCTCCTGTTAGTGCAAGACAGACAGACAGACAGACAGACAAGACGGCTCCTTACGTGAACAAGCTCTCGATTAAGCGCAGGTTGGTGACGGCTTCTATGATCAGGTTCCTGCGTTTGAGTAGTCGGTAAGTTTCGTGGGGTTTGTCTTGGCCTGGCCCGTGCTTCCCTGTCTTCTGGGAACTGCCACTCTCCTAGAACAGGGACCAAGGAAGAACACAACAGGTTCAGTAAGGTTAGGGGGCCAGACACCAACCCCGCGGGGGCGCTTTGCCTCTTGAGGGAATTTCTACACCCACATTTCAAGAAGGAAAGTCAAGAGGGCTGGGTCTCACTGGGAATATCGGGCAGAAGCAGCGGTGGGCTTCTCGGTTCACGCAGTTGTCCCTGGGTTTGTTAGGGTGTGTGCCAAATGAAAGACAAAGGGAGAAGAAGAGAGCTGTGTGCTCTCTCTCTCCTGTTTCTGCCAAAATGCCCACAGTTCTCTTCATGGCTCCTGTCTTCTAAGAGCTTCCGTGAACTCATTCTACCTGCCCTTGGATCAGATCTGTTAAAGCCCTCGAGTGTCCCCTGAAGGGAAGGGAAATCCTGACTCCAACTTGCAGATCACTCGGCACAAATGAGCACCCCACAGTGGCCCAGGGCTTCCTGCGCTGGGTGCCCTCCTCACTTGGAGTGGTGCTTTCAGGGGAATGAGAACCAGCTCGAGGACGCTGCTCGCTGCTGGTGTCAGAAAAGCCAGCCCCAGATCACTTCCCCGCTGAGGGCTGGGGCTTTGGGAGAAGCACAGTTCTTTCCTGAAGGGGGACCAGCTCAAAAGGGTTTAAGATTCAAGAAGGGGCCCAGGAGAAAGACCTTTGTGCTCTCCCGCACTAGAGCAGACATTCTGGAGGGGAGCCGTGTGAGTAAATCGACCACCTGCCGGGGCGGGGGAGTGGGCTGCTGGTGAGCAAGGTGGAGACACGCTCTGCCAACGGCCCTCGAGATACGGCGTTCTCGCCGTCTTCTCAGCACGATGCAGAGAGGACAGCATTCTGGTGTTACTTTGGGAACAAATTTCTAAGAGGAAGAGAAAGAGCTGAGCCAGACAAAGGAATTCTAGGACCTGGAGGGAGCATGCATGCTCCTGGAGACACGTGAGCCTGATCAGAAGGTGCCAAGGGGGTGAGGGGTGAGCGACGCAGACAGACCCTCGGAAACCTGCTGGGATCCACCTGCTGGTAGGCCCAGCTTCAGTGAGACACAGTCCCAACCGGGACTTGAGAACTTCCGGCATCCAAAGACGAGGAGAGGGTTGAAAGTTTCTGGAAAAATCCACAGAGAACCTCTGCACTCCGCGCCCCAATGCTTCTGCTGTAGGGTGGTACCAAAAGCCCAGGCCTCCACACCAGCAAGGGAGAAGCAAGGGGGGAGCTCCACACACACAGGTTCTCGTCCCCACTTTGCAGCCACCAAGCAGGCAAGTCGCTCACTCCCCCGGGGCCTCCCCGGTCTCGTCCCGGCCCAGAGCCGACATCAATCTCAAAGGGGTGCTGTGAGGCCTCCACAAAAGAGCAGAACAGCATGTAAAGCTGCCCCGATCCCAGCTGTGCCCTGCGTGGGTTGCCTCGTCCTGACGCTGTGCTTTGGAAGCGCAGGACACGCCACCGGCGGTTTCTGAGGCACATTCAAGTGACAAAGGACAGCATAAGGTGAACTGAATCACATCATGAGAGCAGCGCTCCTGTGTCAATTGCCTTTTTCATCCTTCTAATTATGCTGATGAAAAGCATTTGATGCTATTGTGTCTTTAACGCTGTGACACCCAACAGTATCTGGCCAGAAAGTACTGAACAGTTTTGGTTTTCTTTTATCTATTTTATAATTACTTTCCTCTTATGGCAAATGACACTGGCCCTTCATCTAAGGCAGGGCTTCTCGGCGTTGGCACTGCTGACATCTGGGCGGGATAATTCCCTCCTGTGGGCTGTCCTGGCACATTCTAGGAGATCAAGCAGCACCCCAGCCTCCGCCTACCAGATGCCGGTGGCCCCGCTCCCCCAGCCGTGACCAGCAGAAAGGCCTCGTCCAGACATGCCAGATGTCCCCTGGGAGGCTACACTGGCCGAGAGTGGGAAGAACCGCTAATCTAAACAAATTTTCCTCCCAAAATAAAATTAAGTAAAAGGAGTAAGTTGTTGGAAATGAAAAGACTGTGTAAACAACAGTGCCGGCTTTCTGGCTGGGCAGAAAGGTGCTCCGACACAGAGCACTCAGACTCCGTGTTCTTACTATTACTGATTTTGTTGTTGTTGTTGCCGTGACTGTTATGCACAGATCTGAGAAGACCAAGGTCCACCTGCCCCGGCGCCTGTCGGAGAAAAGGCGCTCCCCACCGTGAGCACTCACCTTTGGGTTTTCCAGCCTGACTTCTTCGATCACGGTGATGTCACCGCTGCTGCTCTTCATGCAGTGGGAGCCGAAGGACACGCCGGGGTCTGAGGAGGTGCTGCTGTCCTGCAGGCTGTCCCTGCCCGCAGAGCTCTGGCTGGCTTTCTCCTCAGCCGCTCCTAGCGAGGAAGGCGGCTGCTTCTTCGGTGGGTGGGGGTTTACGACTTTCCAGCCGCCTGCAGTGGAGGGGCGGGAGGAGCAGGACTGAACTGCGGCCCCATCGAGGAACAGAAAGAAGGGCACTTACGCTCGGCAGCCAGACCAGCCCCATGCAGGCCCAGGATTCCACGTGGTTGGCTGGGGGACTCGGGTACAGGACCAAGTGAGCAGTGTGGGTGCCCCTCCCCGCCCCACTACCCTGCTTAGCTGGACACCAGACCTGCAAACTTGTCGTGGGCTCCACCCTGCACACGTTTAGAAAAGCTCTAACTAAACTAAAAACTTGAGGGCTCCTCAAATGGCTGGAGGGAAGGGGACGGAGGAAGGTGACTGGATCCCATCCCTTTACTAGTAAAACACAACAGAACAAACTGAACGTTGGCCAAGGAGAACTGACTTGTAAGCAGCCAGGAGATACACCACATGACCATCTCCCCCAAACTTAGGATTATGTGATCATGTGACACCAACAGGTCCCCAGTTAGGACAGCACCAAGGAGATCCTCAGGTGTCTGCTAAACTGAACAGGCTGTTTTCTGAAGATCCCCAGAGCCAGGCAGGGTCGGCAGCAGCTCAGATGGGAGGGCACACATGCCCCCCCAGGCTGGCCCGCCCTCCCCCCAACCCTGAGGGCACCCTACCCTTCGCTGAGGTGGAGTGATGAGGCTGGGCCCCGAGACTGGCATTCAAACAGGCCTTCCCGTCACTCTGGGATACTCTGCCTCTCCTCTTGCTGCTGCCCTCCTCCTCGCTGTCTGACTCGGAGAGGAAGGTGTCCTCCCCTTCTGGCACGAGTGACTCCTCCTGCACCGAGGCCAGGCTCACTGTGGTCAGCAGCTGGCTCCGGGCCTTCTCCCTTTTGTACTGCCGGCTCAGATCGCTCTCTTCTGCAAACACGCAGGAGATGTACTTGGTGGTCCGCTGACGCCCTTCGTCTTCCATGAAGCCCTGGAGGGGATAGGAGACGTGTTCCATCACATTCGGAGGGCGCAACAACACTCAGGCATGCGGGTGAGCGGTGGGCTGTGGGGGCTGCTTCCTGATCTCTCCTGCACCTCCTGTCACTGCCCAGGCCCCACGTCGGCCCCACTGACGTTCCCTGTCTCCCTGTCTGCTCCTCTCTCAGGTGCTGCTTCCACAGGCCTATTGGAGATGGTTTTCCACACTGCAATCCTGATGTGTCTGCTCTACCGGACCGTGAGCTCCTTGAGGGCAGGGGTCTAACTTGGCCCGCCCCACCTCCCCAGCGCCCTGCGCAGGACTGGGCCCACAGGAAAAGGTTAGTGAGCAGTGAGTGTTAGCTACACAGGATTCAAGGGTTCAGAAACGTCACGGACTGGAGGTCACCAGCGCCATGGGGCCCCTGCCTTGGGGATGGAGGATGAGGTCATCACCAACCCGCACTCATTCTTTGAACATGGGAAAAGGGGGTCTCCTGGGCCCTTAATGGCAGGAAGAGCAACATCTTCTATATGCCAAGCTCATGCCAAGGCACACGCCAAGCGCTCTGCAATCATTAGCTGGACTGTGATCCTGCCTTCCAGCAAAATGGTGAAAATGTTGGCAAGAAGAGAGGGAAAGACAGGGCTGGAACGCAGGCATGAATTCCAAAAGGGGACCAGCAGACACGTATGGAAGCCCAACCTGCTGTCCCCAGGAGCTAGGCAAGTGACGAGAGAGGAAGAAGCCGGAGTGGGGGCCAGGGCCCCTGGACAGTGCACCTGCTTTGACTAAAGGGGCTGTGGGAGGTTAGCCAGCTTCCTGGGAGTCCCTACACGGCTGTGCCCCCACGTGGCTACATCTCCTGCTGACTTTTCAGGGCTGAAGACTCATTCCATTTTGAAAAAGTGAAAACCAACAAAAACCAGTGTGTGTGTGGGGGAACATGGCATGACTGAGGGCAGCCACCTGCAGCGGAGACCGGCTGAGACAGCCCTGGGCTATCACGCACAGCCAGACAATGAAGCGTGCGCATGACTCGTGATGTTACCTTGACAACCTTGAATCTCTGAAGAAGGCGACACAGCATTCTTGCTTCCAGCTTTCCCACGTTCATAGCCACTCGGATTTCAGCTTGGGAAATTCCTTTCGTGCCTCTGCGCTCAACTGTGGGGAACGGTATAATGCATAAGCCGCGGCCTCGGCGAAGGAGCCCTCCCGCCCAAGGCCAAGGCCGCTCCCGCCACCCTCGGGAAGCACCGACTCGTCAATGTGGGGAAACCAACACGCAGGATAAAGTCTACGTCTCCTCTCTCTCCCTCCCCTTCCAAGAACCTCTAAACACTCCTTCCAAAAGCTAATAAGCTTCGGTGCTGCCTCCTCCCCGTCAGAACAGTAAAGGGCAAGTGACCAGCTCCGCATGTGCTCAGCTCCGGGTGACAGCGCTTTTGCCCAGCAGCTGAGCTTGCTCCTTCATGAGGACTTTTCCAGATATAGGAAACATTCTTTTTTTTTTTGATATTTTTAATTAAGAACTTTTTTCATTTCCCTGGCTTTCTGGGCAGACTCAAAGGCGTCCCGAACAGCGATGGCAGCCGTGTCCTGTAACAGCCACCCACCAGCAGGCTGGAGGGGGTGGGTAGAGTGCCATCGGGCCTGTGGTAAGCAAGTGGCTGACTGTGGTCTATCATCCACTCCGTCGACTTTGTCCACTCCTGCCCTGCTACATGCTGTCACTGTCTGTGCCTCGAAGAAGCCCTTTGAAGTTACTCAGTGGCTCTGGGGCTGGAACTCCAGGACGGAGCCTGGTGGGCGTGGGGGCAGGGGTGGTAGGAGCCCCCTCCTCCAGTAAAGTGCACGAACCATGGGGCAGGCTTTGCAGCAAAGCTCTGTGTTCCAAAATAGTCCCCCCTTTATTTCCTGCTGCAGTGCACACTTAGGCTGCCAGGTACAAGCCGCCTGGATAAAGGAGGGCTTGCATCATTGTACTTGCACAAAAATGAACATCAGAATGAAAGGGAGCGTCTGGGTGGCTCAGTTGGTTGAGCGTCGGACTCTTATTTCGGCTCAGGTCATGATCTCAGGGTTGTGAGATCGAGCCCCATATTGGGCTCCCTCTCCCTCTGCGTCTTCTCCCCTGACCCAACCAAGCAAACACTCACGCTCTCAAAAAAAGAATCGGAAGAGGGGACTAGGATGTGTCACCATACTGAACTAACAACATGCTCAAAGTAGGCATGAGAGGGTTAAGGGCAGCTTTTCCCAAACTGTGTCCTGAGGAATGCATTTGGAATGATATTAAGAGTTGATAAGAAATGCCAAAAAGACCCTCAAAAAAAGCTGGGTTGATTTACTGGTGTGGCTTCATACCAGCTGCTGACTCGCGTCCTGTGGTCACCACACCTCATCTTCTGTCCTCCCCACGGGGACCCGCGGCCACCCCATTGACGGCTCTGAGTCACCGCTGTCTTACGTGAATTCTAGGGGCTTTAGGGAAAGGGCAAGGAGTGGGGAGAGATGATTTCCTCCCCTCAGCACTAGACTCCGGGCCTATAGTAAGTCGAGACTGATTTCAGAAGATGGGAGGTGGCTCTCGAATCTTTTGCATTGTCGTATTCATAGCTCAGTTTTTGAGCTTCTCCCACAGAGAAGGCCCTGCATCGATGTTCTGACTCTGCTCCTCACTCAGTCCCCCTTACGCGCTGGGGTGCGTATCACCCCCAGTGTACAGATGTGGGAACGGAGGCTCAGGGATCTTGCTACCGTCCTACAGAGCCACTATTCACACTCAGATCCGACCCAAAGCCTGAGCCTTCCAGGGAACCACGGGGCTCCCTGCTGCCTCCCACTCTCCACCACACAGCCCTCTCCTTTGCCACGGGGGAAACGCATCTCTGGACCTGCAGCGCACAGGAGACACATGCCAGCAGGCGCGCGCACGGGACCTACTGAGTTCGTAGGTCTGCGTGAGCATGTCCCGCTCGTACACGATGTCCACCGGGGGTACGGCCTTGGAGATAACCTCCTCGTCGTCGTCGTCGTCCTGGTCATGGTCGTCCTCGACCTTCCGTTTAAATTCCTTCAGCAGCCTGAGGCAGCGCACCATGATGTCCGTCCCTAGGATCGCAACGTGGCATGTTTTCCAGCAATGAACAGAGCACTGCTGGGGGGTGGGGGGCAGGGGGTAGGGGGCACAGCTGAGACAGAGACCCAGGGAAAGGATCGAGTTCAGAATACTGAAAACGGCATGTCCTGGGGCACGAGACCTGAACGTGTCCTCCATAGAACCGTTTTGTGTTCCGTATAATTAGTAAACAAGGAAATGCAAATGAGAGGAATAATGAGGCGCTGTGTCAGTCCTACTAAACAAACAGCAGCCTTCTCCTGCTCGAGACAAGCTCTGCGGCAGGAGGAAGTGGGCCTATCTGTCCACACCGGCTCCCCAGCACCCAGCACGGTGCCCCGCACACGAGCAGTATTGCCAAAAGGGTGAAAGCCATTGCTCCCCTTTTAAGGGGAAACCCACTGCCAGTAAGTTGCGGTGGCAGCATAAACGGTTCTAGAACCTTCTGAGGGCATTGCTGGAAGGCTTTCACCAATGATGCCAAGAGTGGGAATTTATTCCAAGAAAACTCCACAAGGAGGCAAAAGCTGCCAGCCTGAAGAGGTCCACACAGCACTCTGCGCTAGCTTTCCGGAACCACACAAACAATGAGGGACTGAGCGGTGGGGCACGGACAAGCCATTGATCTGTGGGCTAGCGTGACCCTTCAGACACGACTGTGCCCACACCCAACCCATGCAAGCACCTTGTGAGAAGAGTAACAAGCTTGGGCCATGGCTGTACCAAGAGAAAAGCTGCAAGGGAGAGCAAAAACATGTCAACGCTTTACTAGTGCAAACTCACTCGTGTGATCCTGACAATCCCAGGGGGCATTTTACAGACGGGGAAACTGAGGTACAGAGGATGACATGACTTGCCCAAGCTCTCTGGAGCTCCTAAGTGACAAAGGGGCAAAGGTACTTGGGTGGGGTCACAGGTTTCCACTGCAGAAGAAATGATCCCGCACTAAGAGGTCCTAGGACAGAGGAGTGTGATGGCAGAATAAGGGCCCCGCAAGGACAGCCACGCCCTGCTACCTGGAACCTGCAAATACATTACCCTCTGTGGCAAGAGGGACTCATGGGCAGGCACGAGTTAAGGCTTTTTGCTGTGGGGGTGGTCTTAGCCTGGAGAATGTCAGAGGCCTTCGAGAGGGAGGCAGGAGGATCAGAGGGAAAGACTGGAAGATGCCACGTGGCTGGCTTTGAAGACAGAGGGAGCAAGCGGGAGCCAAGGAATGCACGGGGCCTGTAGAAACTGGAATGGCCAGGAAACGGATTCTCTCCTAGAATCTGCCGAAGGAGCAAAGCCCTGCCACCATTGTTGAGTTTAGCCCTAGGACACCCATCTCGGGCTTCCGGAACTGAGAAACAAGAAAGCAGTGTCGTAGATGGTTTCTGCACCTGCACACCGAGGTGCCAGTGCAGGGGGGGCCACAAGAAAGCTGGACTCTGCCACCACCCAGCGCCTCTTGTGCAGGAGCTGTGGCCACTGAGGGCCTTCCCGTGGGGTGGGAAATGCTCACGGCGAGCACGGCAGACTGACCTCTGAGCAAGGTCAGGTACGACACCCCAACTGGGGCAGGGGAGTCTCATGGGGGGCAGAGTATGAGGCTTGCAGGTGAAATTCACAAACATCAGTGCATCTCAGGGCCCCGAACTCATCAGACTTACCCTCGGAGCAGGGACTGGCCAAGGCCAGTCTACCAGAACCCTCCTGGAGGGCAGGCCTGGGGCAAATGGTCGCAGAGTGTGGGAAGCCCCAGGTACCAGTCTGGTGCTGATTTGCCTGCACGCCTCATGGTGACTGAAAATGCCCCCCCACCGTTCATGATTTTTCAACAGAAGAAACATGATGTCACAGCACTGGCTTCCTCAAGCCTTGGCTCCGTCCATGGCTGCCAGGCCCTCTCAGGTTCTCCTGCTCTGCCCTTTGCTCGGGCGCCTGCCCCGCCCCCTCCCTTCATTTCTCCCTCCCCAGATGGGAGCCTAAAGCAACCAGGAGGGGAGGCATGGCGATAAGGGGGGACCCTTGGGCCCATCTGTATGGGTGAAAATTATTTCAAGACTCAAGTGACCAGAACTGGATGTTTCACTGGGGTTTCCTCCTAGTAGCCAGCACACCCAGCACACAGGCAGAACACCAACCACCGAGTCACTCCCCACATGATCTTCCCCCCCGTTCTCTACCCAAGCCCCTCCCATGCTTCTCAGACAGTGCCCACAGAGCGACCACCTGCTCCTAATATTAAAACTATTACCATTGCTCGACGCATGCAGTGTGCCGAACACCGATCAAAGCTCTCTGTGTGTTATATAAGCTGGTCCTCACTGTGGCTACCATCCCGTTTCACACTTGAGGACACCGGGAGCCAAGGCATGTGCCCAAACTCCCGCTGCTTAGCAAGGGAGGAGCTGGGATTTACCAGTCTGGCTTTCGAGCCCAGGTCCCAAACCTCGGACAACCTATGGCCCCTAATTCAAAGGCATCTGTGTGACCGAGCACAGCGGGTGATCTGGGGCCGGGGACTCCGGCTTCTGCGTGAGCGGTGGCCCAATGCAGCACTAAGGGGAGGCAGACCAGCATGCCTCGGCAACAGCCCGGCGTTATGTCTTCCACCCCGTTTTAATTTCCTTAAGAGGGTAACTGGACAAGAAAAGATACACAGAGCGGCGCTCAGCATCAGCACAGGGGGAGAAGAAAGGCTACTATACACTTGTGGATCCAACGGGCGAGGAAGGAAACCCCTCTCGGCCTTCCCAGCTTCTGCTCCTCACAGCTCAACTCGGCACCTGAGCCCCACCCGCTTTGACAGCATGTTATGCCTGTCCCCCGTCACCGCCTTGTCCAAACGGCCCCAGGGCCGCCTCTGCTGCCAGCCAGGACGGCCGGACCTTCAGAGGAGCATGGGGACAAACCTGGGCTCCAGGGTCAGGCAGACATGGGTCATCTCAGCTCTACAACCTCCCTTTCCTGAGACCCCAGGGAAGTGACTGAGCAGCGCTCTTTGTGTTCAGCTCAGCAAAACGAGAGGCCGATGTTCTCTACCTCACGCGTTAGCGGGCAGATGCCCGGAGAGGATGTCCGTGCAGAGGCTGGGACACAGCAGTCAGTCGACCCTATCAGCCAGCACTTCCTGTGTCATGGGCCTTGCATGAACTGACCCCTCAGATCTCACAGTCCGAGGCTGGGGGCCCCCATAAGCCCCACGACACAGGTGAGTCTCCAGCAGACTTTCAGTGGAGGGTTCGGCTCAAGCAGCTCAGACAGGGCTCAGCGCGAGGCGGCTATGCCTCTAGAAGGCCAGGCATGACACATCCAGGTGGCTGCTGGTGAGGTCTGGGCCATGGGGTCTGCTGCTCGGCCCATCCCACACAGCACCGCTGATTTCTCTGCCACGAATCCCAACAGCAGACTTCCTTCTGGATCCATCAGACAAGGAAACCCCAATCATTTATCCAAACTGTGTCTCTCTGGTCTTTCTCAAAACACCGATCACTTAATGTGTCCTTTTCGCCATGCCGTGTCAAATGCACCTTTACTTTGGAAACCCGTGTCAAATGCACCTTTACTTTGAAAACCCTTGTGTTAGAGAGGAAGCGGTTAAGAACCTGGACTCTTCTGCCAGAGCTGGTGTGCAAACCGAAACGAGCTGGTTGACCTCCCTCAGCCTTGACCGGCTTGCCTGGAAATGAGGGCTAAGGAGAATGTCTAGCCTTATGGGGTTGCAGGGAGAACTGATGAGGCCAGTGAAGGAGGCCAACACCGCCTCGTCTGTGGCTCATGGCTCCAAAGAGCCACTTGGAATTCGTTTTGCCAGCCTTCTATGCCTTTCCAATAGCTCTGGAGTTTTACCAGCCTCAGAATTCCAATTTTTTTTCTTGAAATCCCTTTGGTTCATGTTTGGCTACTTTTAAGGCAATTTTAAGGAGCCTGTTCCAGACCACAAGTCGGCAAAAGCCAAAGCAGAAGGCGCCAGAGCGAGACCTCGGTCAGCACACGCACGCAGGGCCAACAGAGCCAATCAGCTCATCTGAGCTGCCCCCTCAGTGACCAGCAACCCTCATCTGAGGAATCACGGCCTATTATCAGCAACCACGGATGCCTGGGCACAGGGCTTACTTTCCAGGAACGAAAGGCAAGAGATCGCTGCACACATTCTCAGGCATTTTAAAGATACAGTGTGCACTAATGTCTACAGTTTCACGCAAACCAAGCACGCAGTTCTTTTGTGCCGAAAATCCAGAATGGGCTCGCCCTGGCATGAAGGAAGAATGGCTTCATTTTGACATTCTGAAGACCTAGAAAGAAGAAAGTAAGGACTGAATCCTTCCTGAGCACCTAGGATGCACCTGGCACTGGGTTAGACATTTCAGAAGCTATTTTAATCACCGTGTGGATTCTGCACATGACTCCTGCCATCTTACGAGAAAGGAAAACAGGCTCAGAGGGGTCAAGTGACCTAACTGACGTCTTGGACCTAGAAAGGGGCCTTTCTCCCACACTGGGTAAACTGGCGGGGCTGGAACTTCCAATTTCTATCGGAAAACACCGTTCCCCATGAAGGGAAATCCTGAGCTGCGGTGAAGGGGGACCGACAGCCTGTGTTTCTCACATTCCCAACCACGACCTCACCTGGCCACCCAGCAGAGCGGTGCTCTCAATGTGATGAACCCAGGAGAGAACAAAACCAAGACGGGAATGAATGCGCACCACAACAGACTCACTCTCGAAGTCACCAACGAAGGGACAGTCCTACTGGTAAGCCAGGGAGAGGTTAGGTATATTCAGTGTTTTACTCCCGTCCTGCCACACCCACACCCACACACCTGGACGGGCCTAGGATGGTCAGTGTTAAGGTGTCAGGCAGGTAGTCTGGAAATTGTAATGGGAAAGCAGCCCATTGGACATTCTAAGGAGGTAACTGCCTCGGGTAACTGCTAGACACACAGACTTCAGGGTTGTACTCCGAACGAGGGAGGGTGCTGTAGCCCACACCCCAGGGTGATAGAACCGGTCAGAAATCTGGGCTCTGGGGACCCCTGGCCGGCACAGTCGGTTTGCTCAGGTCATGATCTCAGGGCTAAGAGATGGGGCCCCGCATCGGGCTCTGCGTTCAGCATGGAGTCTGCTAAGGTTTCTTTCTCCCTCTCCCTCAGCCCCTCCCTGCTCTCTCTCTCTAAAATAAATCTTAGGAAAAAAAAAAAAAAGAAATATGGGCTCTGGAGCGTCTCTGGTGAGGACCTGCCTCTGCCACCTACCAGCTGGATACCATGGCTTCGTGAGAGGACCGCCCTGCGCCTCAGGCTGTTCAGCTGTAAAATGGGGACAGGACCAGCATCTTCCTCAGCGTCCGCGGGACGGTGCCTGGCGAGCAAGCATGTCAATAGGTAGCACTCGCTCCTGCTCTTATCACAGTGATCATACTGCAACCCTGGAAGAACTCAGCTTTGAGGATCAAGGATCTTACCTCATCACCTGGGCTGAAAATCTGAGTGCTCGGGGCCTTTCCTTCAATTTCAAGCATTTCTTCTGTGTTGGGCCCCGAACATATCAAGATGAAGACGGGGTTCCTGCCCTGCAAAGGGCAGTGTCTGGCGGGGGGAGTGGTCGGCTTGGGTTTCGCACAAGCCAGGGTTTGAGCTCTGGCTCTACCGTGGGCAATCTGCTAACCATTCTGAGCCTCGGGCTCCTCGTCTGTAAAATGGGCACAGTCCTCACAGCATGGCTGGACTCACCTGCTGCGAAGGACCAGCACAGTGAATGCAGGAAGGTGCTCAGCCTCACAAAGCAAGCACGCTACCTGCGCCGGGGTTACAGAGAAAGGAGCCGGGAGGCTCAGGGCCCTACCGCCAGCATGTGCAGTGCTGGGAAATGAGGCAGCACGTGGGGCTAGGCAGGGGAAGGTCGAGAGGGGGAACCCTGGAGGGCACACGGGAATTGTCTAGGCAGAAGGGCAAGGGCAAAGGCAGAGGAGGGCAAAGGGTGGTGGGAGGGTGGGGATGAAGGGGAAGGCCGACTACAGAAGGTATTGAGGCCAAGCAATGGAGCTCGTATTTTTTAATCTGTAGCTTGGTTTGCCTTTACTCTGTAGGCATGATTTGGAGTTATTTCTGTGATGGACATGGAAGATGGACTGGGGAGAAGGCCAGCAGGGGGGAGCCCACAACTTCCAACTCCCCTGGCCCTGGGACGGTTGTCCTAGGCCAGCCCCACCGTCAGCCCCTGCCCCTGCTCAGGCCCCAGGCACTCACCCACCAGCTCCGAGGGCCCATCGGTTCAGCCCCTTCCCTCTCTCAGGGAGGTAGCCCAGGGCCCTGGTTAGAGACTCACACCTTCTGTGTTCAAAGCTCCAGGCTGGCCCTTCCTCGCTCTATGACCTGAGGCAAGGGATCTGTGCTTTGGTTTTCTTATCAGTGGAGGGGAGGAAAAGAGCGTCCACATGATGGGGTGGCCAAAAGGACCAGAATTAAGCACTAACACTTGGCACAGAGCCTGGCATATTATCTGGATGGCTTTTCCACCTCGGACTGTCCACAAAATGGGATAACAAAATGGCAGAATCTCCCCCGGTGCCTTCCTCTTTCTCATGGCCTCAGATAAGCCCACCGAGCCTATGTTCCCCTTGCTAACTGTACAAGGTAACAAGGGTGCTTACAAATCACATAAATACAAGACGGCTCACAAGCTTTAGGTCACTGGAGAAATACTCTCAGTCCGCCGAGAGTTCCAGGGCCCCCATTGAATGCCCAGTGCAAGAACCACCTCCCAAACCCTCGGGCTGAGTCAGGGACTGACTCGTTTAGGTAGCCGGAGGTTCTTAGAGACCCACAGAAGGAAAGGGCTGGTGGAAACTGCTGTGTGGAGCATGACAACAGTGAACCTTTCTTGAAGGCTCTGAGCCAGGCACTGGTTAAGAATGGAGCGGCGCCCAGCACGGACACACCTGTCACTCTACTGGCCCCCTGCCAACCTGTGGCTAGCTGGTCACCCGTGCGGCCAGGCACGTGCTCACACATCCCTGCACTGGCCTCTTCCAAGCCCCGAGGCCAACCTCGCCAGCCCCTCCCCACATCAGTTCTCTGTGTGTGGCATACCTACTGCCACCTGCCCCCGTCTGACTCTGCAGAATACCCCCCCGCCCCCTCCCACAGCACAGCCGAGACGGGCATGTTCTCTTGCTCAACGAGGCCGATGGACATTCCCTCACGGTCAGCAGGCTTAAGGACCGGTTCCTTCCCGGGGAGAGCCGCAGAGGAGCCACAAGGAAAGCACTATTTCCCAACAAGGACACTGTCCCCAGGTGCTGAGCTCCCTCGGGAGCAGGAGGGCTGCCTGGGGCCCAGCTTGACATGACTCAAGGTCTGGAATTAATGCCACGGAGGATCTTACTCTACCTTTTAGGTGCTTGCCTCAAATCATTTTTTGCCATACTAAAATGTCTGTTTCTTTTATTTATCTCAAATATTGAGAGTAATTACCCTTCATTTTTTGAGCTGGCATCCTTTAATCAACTCTACCACTTTTAACTGAAAGAGATCTTGCTATTTTTAACTGATTTTACTGGTTCCAGCCACCCCCCAACCCCGCGCCACTAATTTTCAAGGCTTTAAACTCAGCTCTGATGATCTTTTTCTATTCTTTTCATGTTTATGTTCACCCTTTATCCTTTTTGTGTTTCTGATCTTCATTCTTTTTAATTCTACTCTCCTGGTTTCAAAGCTCTTTTAAACCTTTACCTTTATTTTATTGCGTTTTAATTCTTCTCGATATGGCTCATTTCTCTTTTTCCTTAGCTTGTATACTTTAATCCTATTATAACTTTTCAAATGTCGCTTTTTGCCATTTTTATGCTCTTAATTTAGTTTGCTGTACCCTGTTACAAGTGTTTCTTGGTGTTCGTTTTTAACAACTTTACTGAGTTATGATTCCCATTCCACACCACTCACCTTGTGCAATGTACACGTGTCAGTGGTGGTTCAGTGTATTCCCAGGTTCGTGCGTCTGTCCCCAGTCCAATTTGAACACCTTCCCCACCTCAGACCTTGCAGCTGGCACCCTGGGTGCCCCCACCGCAGCCCCAAGCACTCACTCATCTACTTCCAGATTCCCCACTCTGGACTTCCCTCTAAATGGAATCGTACAGCAATGGCCTTCTGTGACTGGCTTCTTTCTCCGTTGGTCTTGGCACCCTTGCTGACAATCAGCTGACCACCAGCGTATTATCAATTCTACTCCTTGATCTGTCTATCCTTGTGCCGGTACCATACTGGCTTGATTCTTGTTGCTTTGCAGTAGTTCCAAAACTGGGAAGTTTAAGTCTTCCTACAATACTTGATTCTTGTTTCTTAGGATTGTTTTAACTTTCTGGGTACCCTGCAATTCCATACGAACTTTAGAATTAGCTTGTCAATGTCTACACACAAGTCAGCTGGGATCCTCCCCAGTTTCGGAAGTGCGGCCATCCTAACTACATGAAATCTCCAGATCCAGGGTCTCTGGGTGGCTCAGTCGGTGAAGCGTCTGCCTTCAGCTCAGGTCATGGTCTCAGGATCCCAGGATCGAGCCCCACGTCGGGCTCCCTGATCAGCGGGGAGTCTGCTTCTCCCTCTGCTCCTTCTCCCGCTCATGCTCTCGCTCTCTCACATAAAATCATAAAAAATAAATAAATCTCCAGCTCCATAAACAAGGGATGTTCCCATTTGCTTAGATCTTAAGTTTCTGTCAATGATGTTCTGTAGTTCTCAGATTATACGTTTTATACTTGTTTTGCCTGAATATATTATTCCTAAGTATTTTATTCTTTTTGATGCTAACAGAATTGTTTTCTTAATTTTGTTTTTTGAGATCGTTAACACAACTGATTTTTGTATATTGACCGTGTGTCCTGTAATCTTGTTGAGTTTTTCTTTCTTTCTAAGGGTCATGAGTTAATGGCTATAGGAGGAGTCTACATCATAAAGAGAGGAATACAGGTGCTCGGACCGCTTCCCCATCCCTTTCCGTGCGGACGCACTGGCCTGACCCTGGACAACCTGACTGACCACATCCATCCTCGGCCTCAGGGCACACAACTTCTGTCACCTGCTTCCAGCTGGCCCTCATTTTCAGAAGAATCACAAAGTTTTAACTTCTATTTCTCTTCCCTTCTGTTCGCAGCCCAAATGAATAAAACAGTATGACTAGTAAACACTTGAAGAATATAATCCAAATTTTGCAAAAACAGATCAGTTCAGGGTGACTGTTTCATTACCAAGGCTTTTTTTTTTCTTTCTTTTTGCAAAGCAGATCACTGTGGCTTCCTGTAATGAACTTGAAATATGCCTAAATCCAAACTCTTTATTTACAGCTTTTAGAAACAACTCGCATATATCCAGGCACACCTGTAAATTTACATGAAGTAATCCATCATCTTTATTTATTATTTAAGTCTTGTCTGCTATATAATGCCTTAGAGGGAAGGTTTATGCTAATTCTGTAAACTGGGATGATAAAGCACAGGCAAAAAAAGACTAAAACTGTGCCTTCATCCCCTGTCTCCTGCACAAGGAGAGGAACTGAAGTGGTGCCTAATTAAATTAAATTTGCTAAGCATTTGCTTAGCATCTACTCTGTTGCCAGCAGATACTGCAAAGGCCTCAAGGATAAAAGTACGTGAGGGGCGAGGCCACCGCTCTCAAGGAGCTCCCGACCCAGCTGGAAACAAGTCACACAGATAAATACCTGAGGCACAGTGCGCCACAGGACCCAGCCGATGACCTGAGCAGCAGGAGGTGGGTAACAAGACCATCGCGGGGGGCGCCTGGGTGGCGCAGTCGTTAAGCGTCTGCCTTTGGCTCAGGGTGTGATCCCAGTGTCCTCAGATCAAGCCCCACATCAGGCTTTTCCACTGGGAGCCTGCTTCTTCCTCTCCCACTCCCCCTGCCTGTGTTCCCTCTCTCGCTAGCTTTCTCTCTCTGTCAAATCAGTAAACAAAAATCTTAAAAAAACAACAACAAAAAAAAAAACATCGCGGAATGACATGAGCCTCCTGAACAGTCAGAACGGGTTCACCGTGTCAGTGTGTGACAGCCTCAAGTTTCTGATGGTCACTGTCTTAGGGGTCTGCCCACTTAACCCCATGTAAGGAGTTAAAGCCATCATGACCATCAGTAGCGAGTCTCGGGGGGGCTTTTCTTCCCAGCACTAGGCCTCAAGAAAATGGGGACCACTCACCATGTGACACGGACACACCAGAGTAAAGCTGCCTATGGGGCTACACAGCAGGAGGCAGGGCATCCTTGGGGGATGGGGAAGAGGGGCCCTGTGGAAAGGTGGCAGCATTTCTCCGCCTGGCCGATGGCTATTAAAGAAATGAAATTTAATGTTGCCTCATTTCATTTTTTACAGGGAAGTTGAAAGGCTGACTTTTTTGGTATGATTTCTGACTTTTAAATGCCCAGCAATGAATTCGATGAAAACAAACACTGTGAGCCAAGCAAAATACACTGCAACGTGTGGCCGTTCCCAGTCTGTGGCTCCTGCTCTGTGTATGCTGTCTTCTGTAAGCCCCATGACGCTCGGGAAAGTTGCATTATTATCCCCAGATAATCCTGCTGCGGCGGAGAGGCCAAACTTGGGGAAGGTCACCCAACAGGAAGTGACAGAACGAGCATTCTGACCCAGAGCTGTCTTACATTAAAGTTCACTGTGGTTGGTGTCTTCGTTGCAAGGGCTGCCTTACATTTCCAGGGACCTCAAGCCTGGGAGAAGCTTTGCTCTGTGGCTGCCTGGCAGTGAGGAAGGTTCTTTAACAGCGTCTCCTTCATAGTTTCTCTCTACTTTAAAAATATAACCATTCCATCTGTTTATTTTTAATGTCTCCTTTAACGGCATCTCCTTCATAGTTTCTCTTTACTTTAAAAATATAATCATTCCATCTGTTTATTTTTAATGTCTCCCTTCCAATAAATCAGGAAATAAAAATGATTAACAGACCCACAGGTCATTACAGTATTAAGCATTCAGAGAAGTCCCCAGGACACCTCTGGAACTTTTCTCCCAGCCACACGACCTGGCGATACTTCCTGGCTTTCTCTCTACTGACAAGATTGATGCCACCTTTCTGGAGGGACTCCAGGCATTCGACCAGTCACATGTGCCCTTGGCACTGAAGGGACTCAAAGGTGAGGTCCCCTCTAGGGACTTTCCCTACCCCCAGGGACTCCTTCCTTGGTTTATTCACCTGTTGTATGGTAATACTGGTGTGTTACCACCTCCTCCAAAAACTTTGTTCAGACACGAAAGCCAGACAGCGTGGGCAGTGACTGATCAGCTTAGCGAGGAGGTAAAGGAAGAGACAGAGCCCCTCAGATGGGCAGTTCACTCTCACTTGGCAAACACGACTGCCGACCTCCTGTACACACCAAGCCACTCGTTGGGTAGGCCGTGGTCTGTCCACATCAGCACACTCTTCTGAGCTGTGGTAACGAAGCCAGCCTCCGTAGGCTGCTTGCTATGTCCACGAAGGCAAGCATACAGGCCCTGACCTTTTTTTCTGATACACCTTTTGGTTTCCCTTGGCGTTAATAACTTCATTTCTTTCCCATTGGCTTGGTTTTGTGTGTACCCGTCACTACTTCTCACACACACACTCAGCTGACATACAACCTTCTCTAAACACAGTCACACTCACTAGGCAGCTGATCCTTCGCGCGGACTTCCGTCCCTCCAGAGCCCTCCTGCCTGGCTCCCATGTGGACGGGTTGCCATGGCGCCTGTCACGGTGATTTCCCTTTACCAGCTTCTCGTGTTTTTCCTGGTCTCCCAACGACCCGGACCCCACTTTTCCCACATCTTGTTTCAGTCTGCCATTTGACTGCAACTTCCTGAAAGGGACCATGGGAGATGGGAGATGAATTGTTTCAGATCTGCATGTATGAAAATCTCCATATTTTCACAGTGGATTGACATGAAAACTGAACAGAGAGCTCCAGATGGAAAATCCACTCCCTTTAGAATGAAAGCGCTGCTTCAAGGCCACCTGGCTTCAATTACTACTGGGAAGTCCGCCGTCTCCTCTCTGGAGGCTCCTTCGCTCCAGGTGTCCCGAGTCCTGGGATGTTGAGTTTTGGTGTGGGGTTCTGTGTGTTCTTCCTGTAGGCACCTGATGGGTCTTTTGCTCTAGAACTTATGTCCTGCAGATCTGGGAGAATCGCTTGTGTCATTCCTCAGTGTCTCCTCTCTTACTCTGCACACATTCTGTCTCTCCCCCTGAGCCCCTTGTGCGGATGTTGGACCTTCTAGGCTTAACGTCTTATTTTCAACTTAGCTCAACTTTATCTCACTACCTTCTTCTGCTTAATCTTTTATTGCAACAGTCACATTTCTTCTATTTCCAAGGGCTCTTTTTTCTTTCTTTTTTTTTTTTTAAAGATTTTATTTATTTGACAGAGAGACAGCCAGCGAGAGAGGGAACACAGTAGGGGGAGTGGGAGAGGAAGAAGCAGGCTCCCAGCAGAGGAGCCTGATGTGGGACTCGATCCCGGAACGCCGGGATCACGCCCTGAGCCGAAGGCAGACGCTTAATGACTGCGCTACCCAGGCGCCCCTTTTTCTTTTTTGCACATCCCTCCTTGAGAGCTTCTCTCTGTGTTTTCATGGATGCAATGCCTTCTCTCTGCCAGTTCTTTCACGTTTTCCTCTGTGCCTCACTTTCTATTTCCTATGTTTGTTTGTTTCTGTTAGAGTTCTCAAATGTTTGTTGAAGCATTAAATTGCTGCTGGAAGACTGTGTTTCGGGTGTTGTTCAGGGGCAGGAGGAGGGAGCCATCGTGTGGGCTTCTGTGTAGGGAGAGCATGCAGGGGTCAGCTGTTTTGTTGGGATACCCCTAAATTTCAGTATCTAGAAGACTCTTCTCTTGGGCCAGTCAGTTTCTGCAGAAAAGCAGCCTCCAGCCTCTGGCCTAGGGGACGGTTAGTCTGACAGCCAATGTGCAGAAGCCAAGTTTGGAACAATAGTGAGAGGACCCTCCTCTTTTAGTGTCCCATATTCAGCACGTCGCCCTGTCCCCACTGGGTCTGTGACTCCAGAAACCTTCCAATGCATCTTAGGGAAAGTGGCAATGCAAAGAGGGGGAGAGGACCTGGGGAAGCAGCAGCTGCTCACCCACACTGCCAGCCAACCCTCTTGTCTCTGGCGCCGTCCAAACTTGTGCTCAAAGGTACCTGGGATCTCCACATTCTTAGTTTATTTCAGGTTTTGAGGCATTGACTCTTGGCTATTGCCCTTCACTGGCCTTGAGCTTCCCCAGGCTGCTCAGTCCGTTACTATCTGTCCATCTGCGTTGAGCACCAGAATACTGTTGACGACTCTCTGCTGTCATTCCTGTCCTGGTCTCTTTGTACCTGCAGGTTGATTCCTTTTATATCCCTTGTCATCACTAGGCAAGAGTTTGGGAAGAGTGCAGATAAACGCATATATCCCATCTATCATCTTCTACTGAAAGCTCTGACCCTCAGCTTTTTAAATGACTTTGGTTGGTCATGAACAGCGTGGCATTAAAAAAAAAAAATCAAGAATAGAGAAAGATAAAGGACTAAGGAAGGTTTTTAAAGTTTTACAGTCTATGGTCCTTAGTTTAACTTTCCTGGAAGGTTCAGATCCCACATCTGTCACTTACTGATTGCTCAACCTTATGTAAATGACTTTGCATCTCTTAACTTTAATGTTCTTATATGCAAAAGGTGATACTACCACCTACCTTGCAAGGGCTACAGGATATTGAGATCATGCAACACAGCATCGGTACTCTCAAAATGCTGGAGAGAACAGTGGTTTAGTGTAAGAAGGAAAAGATGAACTTGCTTTTGGACACCACGAAGCTGAGAGGTTGGAGGGACATCTACACAGAGACGCATGCTGACACTTAGGATTACTTTGATTCAGTGAACATTTCCCGAGCACTTTTGCTATAGGAGATCCTAAGTGAGACACTGAGGAATGAACGAGTTGAACACATGTGCAATCACCCACTGCAAGGCTGAACGTGGGAAGAGAGAAAGGCCGGAACTTGGAAGGGAGAAGTGAAAGCCGTCTGCACAGCCAAGGGGAAAGAGGCTGAGACTGCCTTTACCTTTCTTTGTCTTACAAGGCCCACACTCAGGGTGGATCTCTTGCAAGGGGAGAGACACCACCTTCGCAAGGCCAGCGTTCAGCATGTACTGGTACAGCCGCTTAAATGTCCTTTCGCACAGCCCCTGCCAAAACACAATGTAAGAGCTGCTATCAGATGCGAGCGAGGCGTCTGCAACCGCTAAAGTCATGTCAGCGAACCCAAGTTCAGGACCTGAGTTAACCGACTCTCTTGAGCGAGGAAACACTGCAGGGGCTAAGGAGGAAAGACTCCAAACTATGCTGTCAAGGGAACAAAACAAGGTCCAGAGCACTAAATAAACAATTCTAAAAATGGTTTTGATTACAAGAGGGAGAAAGAGATTTATTTGCTCAAAGATCCTGGAAGGATATGTAGGGGTGGGAGTCAGGCAGACGGGGGGCAGAGCTAGAAGGTGGCTTTTCACTATATACTTTTTCAGTGTTTGGTTTTCTAACAAGGAAGTGTGCAACGGACACACACATACACACACACACACAAAGCATGCACACACCTTCCCTGGGCAATGGAACAAAGAGAAAAAAAAAAAAAAGGAAAAAAAAGTACGGCAAACAAAATGCAATTTCGTTTATCAGTGAAGCTTCCACAAAATGACCCCATGTGCTCCTAACTGCAGGGGCCACCGGCGAGCTGCTTCCAGCATAGGCCATGTTTTCCCATCTACACGTTTGTGAAAATAAGTGATTTATTTGCCAACGTTGAAAAGTGAGATTTCATTAAAAAAAAAAGTAGGTTCTGGCTTCACTCGGAAGAAATCTGGCAACAAATCCTGGGACTGCGGATCGTCAGAGCAGCCATCAATGAGAGCCAGGACAGGCACATTCTCGCAGAATGGCCCCGGCAGCCCCTTGCATGTCGGGGCTGCAGGTCAGTTCCTAACTGTCATCAGTTAGGTGCCGTCTTCTCTCACAACAGCCAAGAGGACAATGAAATATTTCTTGAGAGCAAACCGTTTTTTATAATTGGCCTGTTTCATTCGTCCGTATATCTATTCTGGCTGCTGCTAGCGTTGGCCTTTGCGAGCCCTGGAGTGGTGAGGCCAGTTCCGGCTGCTGTGAGCTGTGGGCGGAACCACGGGAGGCACTCACCGCTAAGAGCTGTCAGTGGAGTCTTACGGCTTTCCTCTTACCCTCTTACCCTCCGGGGGTGAGAGAGGGAGCAAATGTCTGCGGGCCGCCGCCACCACGTACGTGTGATCAACTGTCAGACTAGCCAGGGCTCCAGCCCTTGGGCAGGAGAACATATGGCTCTCAAAAAAATACAGACGACTCACATATGGCCCATCCACACACCGGCTTGTAAATGGGATCTATTGTTAATCTAGCTGGGCCTCCAGCATCATGCAAAGACCCTACGGAAGTTCATCCATCAAACCCCAGCCCCTAACATATGGTCCTAAGTCCCGGACCAGCCGAAGCGAGGGAGGATGATGTCGTCCCGCCTTCCGGGGGGCTGCCGGCAGGGACTCACACAATCTGCCCAGAAAAAAGGGAAAGGAGCAGTGCGAGCCTCCCCCACTCCCCAAAAAAGACAGCATCCATATTCATGGCATCAACCTCATGTATTGGCTAATTATTCACTAAGTCCTGCTCAGCTCTCTCTGACCCTGTTTCCAGCTGCCAATGAGACATCGCCAAGTGAAAAGTCCCAGAAGATCTTCATACTCAGTAAATCCTAAAGTCAAATTTGTCATGCAGCTCGCCCTCGCAAACGGGTTCCTCCTTCTGTACTCCCTACTTTATTCATGCATTCATGCCACACATGTTACTGAGCGCCTACCATGGGCCAGGCCCTGGCCGTCCGCCTGGGGGGCTTCAGTAGTAAACAAACAGGCCCGCCCCCTGCTCTCCTGGGCCTGCCCTCGGGCCCCGTCCATTTCAGTGAGGTGCAATCACTCAGGCCAGATAGCAAGACTCTTTCATTCACCTCCACCTCCTGGCCTCAGTCACTCACCACACTGAAACATGTCCAATGATACTAGCAATCACCCACCCGGGGCCCGGCCCGAGGCAACAGCACCCACCTCCTGCCTGCACCTCCCATCTCTTCCTGCCACCATTCGTTTCCTCAACATTCTTCTCTCCTTGCAACCTCTCCATCTACGAACTGCCACCAGCAGTTTATGAGGCTGAAGGCCACAACCCAGCTCCTCAGCCTGGTGCTCTAGACCTCTCCTATCTGGCTCCAACTTCCCTCCCTGGCCGCATCTCTGCGACCCCCGCCTGAGCTCGCTGCGACTGGGTTACTGCACTTCCAACCCATCTGCTCAAGCCGCTTTCCTGGGCCTGAAATGCCACTACTTGGGGAACGCTTCATCTTCCAAGCCCCCGCTCGACCGTAACTTGCTCTATAAAGCTTCTCCCAGCTCTCTGAAGAAAGTGCACCCTTCATGGAGCTTGGACGCCTCCTTTTAAATAGGCTTTGAGCCTAAGTGTGTGTTCACACGTCCGCCCCTCCGGTGACACGGCTCCATGACACCATGAGACCGGTCATCCTCACCAACTTTTGTCACCGGGGTGCAGCACACAGTTCTGACTCCGAGCAGATGCTCACTGAAGTATTTGCTGGATAAATAATGGAACGATGCCCTATCACGGTGCACTCCCCTGAGCCAGTCCACAGGGCTGACCTGAGACCATACGAGCCCGCTCTCCCCACGCCTGAGTGACCCGGGCGGGCAGAGGGCTTCGTTCTGCAATGTCTGCTGGACAAGAAATATAAGGGACAGAGTGGGCAGGATTTGTTTTGTAAGCGAGCAGGAATTTTCTAGGGACTAGGGACCCTAAAGAAGCTTTATTGGTCTGCCTTCCGTTTTCCACTTTTGATAGAGACTCAAATACCGAGAAATATTTACCGCAAACAGCAGTGCACGTGTAATGGCAAATGACATGGGCCTGCTGTCTGAGAGGTGACAGGAAGGAAGGAGCCTGGGGGGCAGGGCAGTGCACAGCTGGATCGAGCTGCCTGCTGTTAAATGAGAGACTGCAGGCCCCGGCTTGCCAGAGCCTCTGGTATTTTAAAGGAAGTTGGAAACTTTGATTTTTATGTGAAATTTCAATAAAAAAAAATGCTAGGTCAAACGTACTTTAAAAAACATATAGGCCCAATCTGACCCATAAGCCTCATAAGCTCTGCTTTAAAGAGACGATATGGGGCGCCTGGAAGGCTTAGTCAGTTAAGCTCCAACTCTTGATTCCAGCTCAGGTCACGATCTCAGGGTCATGGGATGGAGCCCTCCGTTGGGATCCATGCTCAGCAGGGAGTCTGCTTGGGATTCTTTCCCTCTGCCCCTTCCCCTGTTCACATGCACACACTCTCTCTAAATAAGTAAAATCTTTTTTTTTTAATTTTATTTATTCATTTGTCAGAGAGAGAAAGAGAGAGAGCACAAGCAGGAGGAGCGGCAGAGGGAGAGGGAGAAGCAGGCTCCCTGCTGAGCAGGGAGCCCGATGCAGGGCTCGATCCCAGGATGCTGGGATCGTGACCTGAGCTGCAGGCGGATGCTTAACCGATGAGCCACCCAGGCTTCCCAATGAATAAAATCTTTTAAAGAGACTTGGGCACGTAGTAGATCTAGCGTTAGAGAAGAGGCCCCTTTCCCTCTATAGTGGAATCGGAGACTGGGGCTTCACGCACAATGCAGCAGCACGAGGTGAGGAGCGATCATTATCCTGGTGCTAATCATCAGACTCCAAACCGTGTCCCCTTGTGGGCTAATCACTATGACCCAAACAGCTTGACTTTATTTTTATTTTTTATTTTTTTATAAAGATTTCATTTATTTATTGGACAGAGAGAGACACAGCAAGAGAGGGAACACCAGCAGGGGGAGTGGGAGAGGGAGAAGCAGGCTTCCCACCAAGGGGATAGATCCCAGGATCATGACCCGAGCCAAAGGCAGACGCTTAACGACTGAGCCACCCAGGCGCCCCACAGCTTGACTTTGAACTTTAGGTTTTCAGTTCTGCTGTCTAACCCACAGGGCAATGTTTCTCTCCCCTTTCCCATGTCGGCTCTTCCCTAGCTTCCACCAAAGACTGTCCTCATCAGCCTGGAGGCAGCGAGGCTCCTCCGTGCTTTCCTCCTCTCCCCCCTTCACCCTGCCTCTACTCTGGGGACCCAGAGCCCAAGCTGGCCAGTCTGTGCTTTTCTCCCTGCATCGTCTCGCCTGCCTCTCTGCAAAGTCACGATGCCCTTTCCGTATCAAGCCAGTGGGGACAGAATTAGAAGTGTGCTTATGGAAGCACCCCTAAATGCCCAGATTTGCCATTCCACACGAACTTCTACATTAGGTCCTAGAGCAGACTGTGGGCAGCAATGGGAGCCGGTTAAGAGCACGAAGGCCTTCAACAAAGGACTGAGCACTTTCTTATCCTGTGAAACAAAGGAAGATCCCACTTGTTTCAAAGTTAGGGACGGTCAAGGCCATTAACAGGGCTTCCACGTGCCAGCCATCTAATTCATGCTCGACAAGGAGGTCCAGGCTGCAGCACACATCACTCCAGCCAGCGCAAGGGCCGCCCCAGGCACTCACCAGTTCTTCCCTCAGCCTGCCCAGGGTCTCCATCTGGTTACTCCGTGTGCTCAGCACACCCGAGAGCTTCTCCATGAGGATGTCGTACTTGCTCCTCCTGTGAGAAACACAAAACAGTACATCTTTTCAACCCTACTGCTGAAGAGTGCCTGTGTTTTAAAGATGCCAAGGCAAGACTTAAATGACAACACACCAGCCCAGACCGCCTCAGTCCTAGGTCTCAGCCATCGTCCAGCACACATTCCGCACCTGGCGGGGCAGGGACTATGGCTCTGAGTGGTTCGGTCACACGACCAAGGGCACCTAAGTGGTGACGATGCACAGACTAGACTCTTCGGCTGCTGCTATCACGATTCTCGAAAATGCCTGACATTTTTATAATACCATAAAGTTTAGGAAGCACTGTCTATATTTCCATATGATTCACTTGGTGAACGAGGGGGATTATTTCATAAAGAAGTGAACAGGCTTTTCTAAAACTCAGACTCAAGACGTGAACCTAGGTCTTTGGACACATCCAGTGCTCTCTTTGCTGTCCTGATGCCTCTGATCCTGAAGCACGACTCCTGACTTTCCCGGCATGAGCGACTCCACCTTCCACCTCACTTTTATTGTGTAGGATCATGACAGCTTCTAAGCTAATGGCCACCAAGGAAGCTATGAAAGAGAGCAGAAGGCTCCCGGACTGTGGGTGCCTGGGGAAGGCCTTGGCTTTACCTGCCCACAGCCCTGGGGGTAGGGAGGGCATATGTATGGGATTCAGAGTCGACGCCCACACGGACTGCCTCTCAACACATGAATAAAGGCAGGCGCAGATATTCACTGTACGCGGACTAGAACCGGCACCGTGTCGTGCCCAGGCTCCAGGAGAGGAAACCATGCTTCAGAGAGCTCAAGTGACTTCGCCCAAGTCAAGTACAAATGACTTAGTCCATTGTTCTCCCTGCCACCCACAGCTGCCACCTATGTTCTCTGTGGACACAGGCCACACACCAGTGGAGTCGTCTGCTGATACTGGTATTTAACCAATGGATAGTAAGATAAATAAATAAAATGCAAATTCTCGAAGCACGATTTTCTCTAATGCAGGATTTCTAAAACGTAGGGTTGAAAACAAATTTGGAATTTTGACAGGAATACAGTGATATCATTACTCCTGGAAATCTTTAGTCAATAGTCTGTCTAGACATGTAGATTAAGTGCTTTCTTTGGGTCCAGGCCTATGCTATGTAGTGGGCACTGCAAACCTTAAAATTTTCACTGAATCCTGAGTGTTCACCCACCTCCCTTTTAGAAGAGGTGCCAGGCCACTGGGTAAAGGGCAAGGCCTCTGTTATTTGGCTAGGGGAGACAGAGTCATTCCCCGTGGTCCAGGGAAGGGGGAATGCCTACTGCCTCTCACGTCTCCAGCGACACTGCCAGCCTCCACTACAGGGCATCGGTGCCCACATACTCAGGGGGCACCCAGCCTACTCACCCAAGGGCCACGTATTCTAGGTCCTTCACCCACTCAACCCTTCCCCACCCTGGTCACTGCACCTCCCATCAAGGGCGGCACAAGGTGCTGGAGTGCAGGCTGAGTGAGGCCTCTCTGAAGGGTGGTGGAGCATTTCTTTCCCCCATTCTATGCCAGGCAGTCACCCCAACAGGGAGTAGCAAAGAGGCAGAGACTCACTCCCAGAAACTCTTTGATGCTCAGAAGGCAATGTGCACATCTCACCACCTTGCTACACTGTCCGGACTAGGACACGTAGCTGAATGGTAACATCACGCATGGTACTCACTTAGCAGAAACCTCCCCATCTCACCATCTAGGTTGATTTTGAGTTGCATGTCGGAAAAACATGCCAATTTTAAATTGGAAACAATTCAGTCTTCATTCTGTCACTGTAACGAATCTAATTTGACTTTTTATTTTTTTTACACTCCCCCCAAATTTCACCAACATGTTAACAGTTCCTATGCCGGGCTGCGGGGTTATAGGATTTTTTTCCTCCTTCTTTTCTGTATGATCTCCAAATTTTCCACCAAGTGCTTTGGTGTCTGCACGCCGTACCTGTCCACATGAAACCGATTCAGGAGGAGGAGAATTGAGTGCTGCTGGGCTCCAGTGGGTAATCGGATCACATGGGACTGCATCGTAATGAGCCCATTTTTGTTCAGAATTTTCCGGTGATAGTGGAGCTTCCCAGCATCAACCCTGCAGGAGAGAAAGAGCATGGCTATGTCAGTTTGTTTGCCGGCAACTCTCCCCCAACGGTACAGATGGCCTCTCACTTGAACATGCTAGAGACACACACTTCCTAGCCAGCCACTTCAAGGGAACAGTCGCTGTGAGACAATGGTCTTGAAAAGAACAGGCATGCCTCAGCCCGAGTGCCCCCCAGCCCCCAACAGAGGTGGATGAGAGATGGGGAGAGAGGCCTGGGGAAACGAAGCAGGATGGGATGGCTGGGCTGGGCGACGATGAGGGTTAGTGAGGACACCATCAAATACGGGTCTCCAGTCCAGTCGTGGCCAAGGAGTAAGGTCACTCTATATCCTGGTTTGCTCGATGGGCCCCATTTATGCCCACTGCCCTGGCATCCCCCTGGAGCTCCACCTTCCGCTTTCAAAATGTTTGGCTTAGCCACTAAATTATACGGTCGCTCCAGGGTCTCTTCAAAAATGAAGCACTGATGCCCAATCATCATGGATTGCAGACTGCCCCAGTGGCGGGTGGAGACGAACGGGGAAGGGGAGTCAACAAGGCCTGCGCTGGGGGGCACGGCACAATCATTGGAGAGTCCTAGCACTTCAGGAGAGAAGTGAATCATCCCCTCACTTGAAAGCAGTGGTATGGAGGTCTCGCTGGAGCTCCCCTTGCCACCGGGACCGGCCTAATCGCTCCAAAATGCAGTAGGAGAAGTCGGGGAGCTTCAGGTCGGGGTCACCCTCTGAGCCTATCAAGGCCCTGTAACGCATGTCCTGGGAGGCAACGATGATCAGTCTCTTTCCCCACCTGCAAATCAAAACAACCACAGGGAAGAAGAGCTTTAAGTGACTCTAAGAAAATCAAAATGTGAAAAAAACAGAACCTTAGAGGATCGTCATTTTGTGCTGCTTCTTAGAGGTTCACAATGCCCCTGGCGAGGACGTTTCCGTCCCCAGACTGCACAGGGTCCGCGGTGAACACAGCCAACCTTGTCATCTTGCGTGGAGCCCTCCACGGTCTTGCCAGGACACACAGACCTCACCAGGGCCTGGGATGCCCTATGCGCCCTCCACAGCTCTGCCTCTTACCCTCCACAGCCCTGCTGGTCCCGAAACAAGCTGCCTCCTCTGCCTGGCTGCTCCTCCCCTGGTGTGTAGGAGACTGACTCCTTCTCATCATTCCAGCCACTGTTTAGACATCACCTCCTCAGGCCTTTCTGAAAGTCTAGCCAGTCTATTCCCTACCTCTGACCACTGCCGTATTCTTCACAGCACCAAGCACTCTTAAAAATGGCCATATACATATACATTACTTTTGGAGACATTCTTGTCTGTCTCCTCCCTTCAAATTTAAGTGCCGTAAAAGTAGGTTCATTGTTGACTCTTTCACTAGGACAAGGACACCTTCAGTGCCTAGAATGATTGTGGTGTGGAGTACAGGCTCTGCAAACATTTGTTAAGTGACTGAACTAACCTACGGAACTAGAAATAAATTTCAGAGTCAAAAATACAGGCATACCTGAGATATTGTGGGTTTGATTCCAGACCACTGCAATAAAGCAAATACTGTACTATGGCGAGTATCGCGATAAAGCTAGTCAAACGAATGTTTTGGTTTCCAGTGCATATAAAAGTATGTTTACGCTATACTGTAGTCTATTTAGTGTGCAATGCCATCAGGTCAAAAAAACCCCAATGTGCACACCTAAATTAAAAAATAGTTATTGCTAAAAAATGCTAACCATCATGTGAGCTTTCAGAAAATTATAATCACGGATCCCAGATCACCATAACAAATAAAATAATGAAAAAGTTCAAAGTATTGCGAGAGTGACCAAAATGTGATAGAGACACGAATAAGCAAATGCTGTTGGAAAAAATGGTGCCAGCAGACTTGCTTGACGCAGGGTTGCCACAAACCTTCAACCGATAAATAAAGCAGGATCTGTGAGCGTAGTAAGATGAGGTATGCCTGTCCTCAACTATGCAATCAGTGGATCTGTAGTCTGTTGCAGACCTGGGAAAAATCATTAGTTCCTCCTACTGACCTGGACTGTGAAAACAGAGAGGCCAAGAATACGTCCTGCCTAGCAAGGTGTTTCAGACTGAGTGACGTGATGGAAGACAGGCCTTGCGGTCAGAGCAATGAAAGAGAGTAGAGGAGATGCTGGCCCAAGATGAGAGAGGTTGGTAGCTCATGAGCGCTTATGCATGGACCATGGGTGACTCATGTGGGAAAGGGAGTGCTTCCAAGTGGGTGTATCTCAATGCCAAGGAGCGAGTGAGTGATGGGTTCTCTGCCAGCACACCCTCACGGGATCTCTGCTGCAAGGCCTGGACCCTAAGAGTGTGTGAATGGAGTAGGACAATCTGCCCAAGACGTCAACTTAGATTAGCAGATAAGGCACTGTGATAGAGTCTCACTCTTAAGTGGTGGAGACTGGGCAGAGAAAATTAATTTCTTCCATCAGATCCCTCGGTCTGATGGTTCTCCTTCCTCCTACCCCACACCAGCAGACTTCACTTCTACCACCAACTAGGCCAAAAGATCAAAGAAGAGGTTGTCCTCCTTTTAACTCACTGCAGGTTCCTTTACATTGTTTGTGACCTACAATGAGTCTAATGTAGTCATGGAGGGCTGCGGAATCCATCCTCGAGAAGAATGTTAGGTTGTGAATACACATGAAAGAGAGACAGTTCACTTCCGGTGTCGGCATGTCACAGACTTAGGATCTACGCTCTCTCGTTTCAAAACAGGCTCATGAAGCTGAATTGGAAGAGGACACCCAGGAAAACAAAGTCTGAAAACAGGGGAATAGGTCTGCTGCTTTTCAAATGCACTCAGATTTGTTTACTACACTGGACGTCATAATGCCAACATTTCCAGTTAGCTGACTCAGTGACTCCTGCTGGACTGAAATTGCTGAGTGTGGTCACCAGACAGGATGTCAAATACTGATTAAGCACAATGCAAAGTACCAGAGATACCAAAATAAATAGAAGTGGTATCTACCGGCAAGGAGCTCACAGTCCACTGAAGGAGTAAGTTGAGAGGGAGCGATTACACTATGGCCCAAGAGCGGGCAGACAGCACCTCTGATGGCCGAGCCTACAAAATGCCATTATGTGCGGAGTCCCAGGTTCAGCCTGCGTGTGTGACTAGAACGTGCGCGTCGTAACCAGGGAACACTCTCGCAGGAGGGGATTCCAGAGTTAGCAGTCAGCGGGGTGGGTGAAGGACAAGGAAGCAGAACCTCCAAGTTTCCGGAGGCATGGAGGAGCACGCCTGTCCTGGGAGGCAAGTGGTGTGGCCTGGCTGGAAAGTCTGGGGTGGGCTCGCAAGCGAGAAAGCAGAAGGAAGGAGAGCTCAAGAGGTCGGTGGGAGTCCACATCTTGAGGGCCCTACAATGGCATCACGGGGAGTTTTGATGTCATGACACAGGTCAGGGGTTACAACTTCACACCCAACAGGATCATCCATCAGTCAACGTGCATTTCTTAGGAGTTAATGTTGTGCCACGCCTATTCTAGATCCTAGAGATACAGCCATGAACAAGACAGAGTTCCTGCCCTCAAGAGTTTATGGTCTGGTGAGGAAAGGGTGATGTGAATAAACACTTCAGACCATTTTTGGTACTGGGGCGCCTGGGTGGCTCCGACAGTTAAGCGTCCAACTCTTGATTTTGGGTCAGGTCGTGATCTCAGGGTGGTGAGATTGAACCCCGCGTCGGGCTCCATGCTGGGCGTAGACTCTGCTCAAGATTCATTCCCTCTCCCTCTGCCCCTCCACCCCTCATGCACGCATGCTTGCGCGCTCTCTTTCTCAAAAATAAATAAATAACCATTTTTGGTACTGCAACAAGTAACATAATGGTGCTGGACAACACAGACACTTTGTGAGGAGCCAAGCTGAAGACTGAATGACGAGTAGAGGGTGGAGATGTGAAGATTTGAGGCAGAACAGTCTCAGCAGAAGGACGTGCCATAGCCCTGAGACAGAAATGAGCCCTGCATGTTTGGGCCACCGCACAGAGAAGACTCAGGCAAGTTGAAGGGCTATAGTTGGAGAGCTGGGGGGAGTGGAGGATAGGTCCTACAGAGCCTGATGGGCTAAGGTCAGGGGACAGGCAGCTGCAGGGCATGGAGCTCTAGGTGGGATGTGGCTCATGGCTCTGGCCTATGTTACCAAGTCAAAATCAGTCCCACTGCAGCTCGATCCTGTGATTTTTTTTAAGAGGAGCTAGAAATCCAGAGTTTAAATATTAGCAACGAAATGAAATTTAAAACAAACGAATCACCGTGTTGGCTAAACAAAGCATGTGTGGGGGGCACATGTGGCCAGTTGGAAACAGCTCCCGAGTGACCAAGGCACTATTCATCACAATTCCATCTTAGAGAACAATGTGCCATGCGGTGTGGAAAATTCCAAAGAGGAGAGACAGGGGCGCCTGGGTGGCGCAGTCGGTTGAGTGTCTGAGTCCTGATTTTGGCTCAGGTCATGATCTCAGGGTCCTGGGATTGAGCCCTGCGTCAGGCTCTGTGCTTAGTGGGGAGGCTGCCTGGGATTCTCTGTATTTCTAAAATAAATAAATAAATAATTTTTAAAAAAAGGAGAGACAGAGAGAGAGAGCAAGAAGGCAAGCAGGAGACTCTTGCACTATTCTGAGGCCAAACGGGGTTTGAGATAAAGCTTGAAGGTCAAGTCCACAGGACTTGGTTGCCAGCTGAATGCAGAAGTACAGAGAGAAGGGGCCCCGGAATCCCCAGTTTGCAGCTCGTACAAAAGGCACACAAGAATACCCTGGAGCAGAGGAAATCACAAAAGAGGCAAGGAAGGGAAGAGGAGGCAGGTTTGGGGTGAAGGAGTGTGACGCTCTGACTTCTGGGCACACTGAGGAAGAGGTTACTGAACTCCACGCGTGGCACTTGAGGGACATCTGGAGAAGCGACAGAGCCCTTGGGAGCAGCCCAATATTTAGGGGGTGGACGGAAGTCGGGGAGTCCATGAGGGGCTGGTGAGGATCGGCCAGCACAGAAAAACAAAGCGAAGTCAGGGGGCAAAAGCTCTAAAACTCCCTGACTGGGTGGTGGGGTCAAGGAGCTTAAGGGCCAAACAGTGTTCACAGGCTTGTTACTAGGAATTTCAGAAGATCCGATTTTGGTGAAGTAATAAAGGCAGAGGAGTGAAGGGGAGAAAGAGTGAAGGCGGCTATTTCTTCCAGGAAGCGCAGCCTCCAGCAGCCCAGAGCGATCAACAGTCACGGGGGACCCAAGGTCAAGAGAAGGTCCTGCTGTAAGACAGGCGAGTCATCAGGGCTGAGGAGAGAGCTCCAGCAGGAGCGCAAGGGAGGTGCAAGGAGCTAGGCTGGAGAAATGTGGAGAGGAGGAGAAGAGAAGCAGAGCACAGCCTGGGCCAGGGCCAGGGCTTCTTGTTGCCTCTGAGCTGACGGGATGGGAAATAGGTACGGTAAAATTACAAGCGGAAGGAGATGGATGTCGGCAGAGTTCCCACTGGCAGCTCTTCCCTGTTCTGTGAAGTGGGAAGGGGAGGTGGGAGGGGGGATGGGCTGGAGAAGGTGAGGACTTGCATTAGCCACTCTGGGAAACTGGACTCCCCCCACCCCACCCCCCCAGCCTGGACAAGAGAAGGAAAGGCACTGATGCAAATGAGAGATGGCTGCGCCAGGACTGGGAACCCAAAGGAAAGGGAACTGCGCCAGGACTGGAGACCCAAGGAAAAGGGAAAGGTAGGCCCCTGAGCAAAATCAGCGCCACCAAGAGTGGAGTGCAGAAGGTGGAGGCTTGGTGCAGGGCTGACCCACTGCGGACCAGCCTCCGTGCTCTGACTACACCCCGCTGGCTTCAGGGCAGCAGGAGGCCCGTGAGGCTCTGATGGTGCAGATCCGTTACCTGCCAAAGGCTTCCACCATCATACAACGGGGCTGTAAAGACTTGGTCCTGATGTCATTGGTTATGTTTTTCCTCTCCTTGAAGTACCGGCATGACCCTTGGATGCCGTCCTTATTCTCTAAGATCATATGAATGGGGTAGACATCCTCCAAAGCGACTGGATCCCTCCGGGACTCCAAAATTCCGGTTTCCAAGTCAATCTCTTCATACCTAAAAGGGGGAAAGCACAAATACCAAACCACAACTCAGCTTCGGAAAGAATACATACTGGGTGCATTCTTCTTTCCTTTTTTTTTTTTTTTTAAAGATTTTATTTATTTATTTTTAGAGAGCGAGGGCTCCAGGAGGGAGAGAAAGAGGTAAAGAATCTCAAAGGGACTTCATGCTGGGAGCCGGAGGCAGGGCTGGATCTCACGACCCTGAGATCATGACCTGAGCCGAAACCAGAAACCAAGAGCCGGATGCTTAACTGACAGAGCCACCCAGGCGCCCCTGGCGCATTCTTCTGAAAACCTCCTGCTGAGATCAGAGAGAAGGAGTGAGCTCACTCAGTCCTCCAGCCTTGCAAATGCAGATTAGAGCAGCATTCCTGCCTTTCTACCCCAGAGAGCACAGACCTTTCCAGGGTTCCCCCAAACCACCCCAGAAGCTGAATGCCGGCACTAGAACCATCTTACTGGCCCAAGTCATAGCCTTTCGGTCTCCCTCCAAATCAGATGCCTGAACGTTAACAATTTTCACCTCGGAATCCTCAGTCCTGTTTTCTCCTCCAAACACTGTCTTGTGTCTCCAGTTGTCTACCAAACACCTCGAATTCAAGGAGATCCAAATCAAAAGTTATGACTGGCTCTCCTCACCTCCAATGAAGTCCCTCCTTTCCACTTTCTCCCAGTTACGTCGTATCAATGCCATGAAAACATCTTTGACTTGCATTTCTTCCCTTACCCAGTCAGCCAAGTTTGTTAGGCTTTCCTTAACAAACCCTGCTCACAGCCTGCACTAGTCTAGTTGAGGCTAAATCCCACTTACACTTACCAGCCCTTTCTTTCCTGGCCTTCTCTGTGACCTCTGCTCTGCTTTACTCTCCATTCCCAAATCAAGTCTTCTACCATCTGCCAGGAGGGGCTGTGGACTACAGTCCACCACCTTTCCAGCCACACCTTCCTAGGCTTCTTTGACAGTTCCTAGTTGTCCATCCAGCCTTTCAACGTTGGTGCACCTGAGGGCCCTGTCTTAGGCCTCCCATCACACCGTACTCTCTTCCAGGGATGATCCTAGGCACAG
This sequence comes from Ursus maritimus, assembly GCF_017311325.1. Taxonomy (NCBI): domain Eukaryota; kingdom Metazoa; phylum Chordata; class Mammalia; order Carnivora; family Ursidae; genus Ursus; species Ursus maritimus. Next base: position 18,238,619 of record NW_024424452.1, on the reverse strand, counting down.
CTTTAATCCAACCACATGGGATAACTCCCATGTCCAGCTCCATCCCTCCCTCTAGCCCCCTTTCACCCAATGAAGCCAAATGTTTACTAAACAGAATCTCCACTTGGATCACCCATAGGAACCTTGAACTCAATGTGTCTCAAAGTACATTCAGCACCTTGCCCACTAGCACCGAGACCCAACCACTTTGCTGCTCTTCTGTGTTCCCTATTAACAATGAAGGGCATCAATATTCACTCAAGAATCCAAATATCAGGAACCAGAGGCCATCATCCCTGATTCCCTCCTCTCCTTATACCCCACATCCAGTCACCAAATTCTCCTGATTCTTCTGCTTCATAGTCTTGGTTCCATTTGCTTCTCTTATTTATTCTCACCTGCACCACAGTAAGCAAAACTGATGTGGAGAACAGAGACGAGAGAGAAATGCAGATGAAATTAAATTTCCTTATAACCTGCAGCCCATTGTCACATAAGGCAGGTAGAGTATAGTTCCTCCAGGAAGCTCCCAACTTAAAGTTAATGCTTCGCTAGAGGGAAAAACAAACTTAGCTTGAAAACAGCCAGGCCTCTAGGGTCCTGTGAATCTTCTTCGGCATAGGAGAGTCCTTTTGGAAACCTCCCTGTCTTTACTTCCCCCAACTTGAAAGTATATAAATCACTCCCTCCTCACAACCCCAGTGCAGCTCTTTCTGCCCATGGGTCCGGTCCCCATGCTTTAACGAAAGCCTTCTAGCACCGAAGACTTCTGTAGAATTCTTTCTCGGCCATTGGCTCTGAACCCCAACCTAGAAACCACATCAAAACCATGATTCTTTGTTTGTGGTTGGATTACTAAAATCTCTCAACTTCACAATTTGCCCTCAATGTGACCCACCTTTGAGTGGGGAGGGGGAAAGAGGGAGGCTTCCAACTGTTCTTTTAATAAAGAATCAACTCTTTAAGTGGATTAAAAGACCACTGATTACCTCTCCAGTCCAATCTGGTTAAGGGCAGCGAGGATTCTGTACCCCAAACTTCAAGGATTCAAATTCTGGGTTCTGCTCTTGCTAGCTGATAACCTTGAACAAGTTGCTTAGCCTCTCTGTGCCCGAATTCCCTCTTCGGGAAAATGGTAGTGATAATTCCCACCTCTAAGGTTATTGTAAAACTTAAGTTGCTATATGTCAGGATCTTAGCAAGTTCCAGCTCACAATAAGCATATATGTAAGTGCCAACTATTACTCCCTATTCCCCACCTCCAATCCTACGCTCAACCAAACTTAACTTACTTCTCTTCCTTTAGGCGTTCAGATTTGCTGTTCTCTCTCTAGAGTACTCTGCCAACCCGCCACCTAAATCCAATCTTTAAGTCTTGTTTTAGACAGTATTACCTCTGGGAACTTCACCTCACAATTCAGCTTAACAGCACAGACTCTACAGAGACAGACTGCCTGGGTTCAAATCAACACTTGGTCACTTATATCTCTGTAACGTTGGACAGGTTAATCTACGACTCAGTTTCCTCTTCTGCAAAATGGGGAAGATAACAGCACCTATGGGTGAGGATCAAGTGAGTTCAATCTCCTAAGCTCCCAGAACAGGACCTTATAGTATATAGTACCAGGCCAATAATAAGCACTCAATAAATCCTAGCCGCTGTTGTTGTTGTTGTTATTGTTATTATCATTATTGCTAAGCTTGCTGTTAAGCAGATCTCTAGTTGCCTCAGGCTCTCTAGTCCAGCACTGAATGAATGCCCCAGAAAGGGTGGCTAAATTCAACGGTCTCCAGTCTTGATCGAAACTGACTTCCTATTCACCACGAAAGAGTAGTACTCTTTGAAGCTTGAAGAATATCCTCCCCAAGAGTCCTGCTCACACCACCCAAACACCTACACGGACCGATCGGGACATCACTAGCTGACCCCCAATTCCATCAGACGTCCAGGCTCTGCCAGGCCCGAGGAACCCCCCCAGGCACCCTTACACCGCGCCCCCCATCAGACTCGCGGTCCTCCCCCAGCTCCCCTCCTTTCCCCCGCCCCCTCCCGTCAGAACCCGGGCCCCTCCCAGCGCCACCGGACGCTGGGCTCCGCGGCCGCCCGCCCGCCCGCCCGCCTCAGGGCCAGGCCGCTGACCGGTCCTGGAGCTGGAGGTCGGGTCGCTCTCGAGGCTCTTCATAGAAGCTGATGCCCGGGTGGGTGGCAAGGGCCCGCCAGAGGAACTCCTGCGTGTAGGGCTCCAAAGGCAGCGGGAAGGGAGGCACTCGCGTCTCCAGACGGCTCCACAGAGCGGGCAGACACAGGCCATCAAGCCCCTCCAGGGCCACCTCGTCCAACAACGACTCAAGCGCGTCCATTGCTACTTCAGTTTGCAGCTCCCCGGGCGCCTGCGCACCAGGACACTAAGGGCCCTCCAGCGCGCCTGCGCATAGCGATCGGCAGCCCTGGGAGGCGGGTTGGACCTAGAAATCCGAGGAGGAGTTCCAGAGCGCCGGCGTGACGTCCGACCTTTGGGGGCGGGCTCAGTCCGCGGGGCTCCACCGCCATTGGTCCGGAACCCCGCAGTAACCAGGGGAACTGCAAACAGTGTAGAGGCCGCTTCCGGTTCGAGCACCCGGAACCGCCGCCTCTAGGGATGGACGGTGAGTGTCCGTGGGCCCCTCCGGGCGGTCGGGCAGTTATTCTCCCATCTCTCCCTTGGCTCCCTCGGATAGAATCCTAGGCAAGAGAGCCCTGGGCCACCACTGCGTGACCCAGGGTGGTCTCTGGTCAGAGGGAAAGGGAGTCCTAGTGGTCCGGGATGGTAAGAGGCTGGGGGGAGTGGTCAGTTGGTTTGCCACTGTGCAGAGCTGTGTTGGTGTAGGAACCCGGTACAGGTCGGGGGCTCAGAAGAGCTTTAAAGTAGCAAGGAGAGGTAGAAGTCTGAAGGGGGGTCTTGTGTGTCTTCCTCGGATGTGCAATTGTGAAATCTAGGAGTTGGTATGGGGGTAAGCGTCATCCTGGGGAGTGCGGTCGTCAGCTACTGGGAAAACGGAGTTGATAAGGTGGGTGGACGAAGTCGAGGGCTCGTTTCTGAGCTCGTTTTCTGAGCTTTGATGTTAATAATTAGTACTGTTCCGTGCCAGGAATTCTGTAAGCGCTGTCAACACCTCGTTAAGCTTCATAACAGCCCTTTGAGGTCAGTGGTGTTATCCAGTTTTGTAAATGAAGAAACTGAGGCTCAAAGAAGTTAAGTTAACTTTCCCCAAATCAAACAACCAGCAAGTGGCAGAGTGAGTAAGAAACCCAGACACTCTGTCTCTGGAGCTAAATTATAGAGCTTGAGATTTGGAACAGATTTCAGAGGCCCTTCATTCCAGACGTTGCAAATGGAGATATCTGCCGGGGCAAGTCTGGTGGGCTGGATTGGGCTGTGACTGAAAATCAATTCCACTTTTGAAAGGAAAGCTTCTTACTCAGTTCCAACCAATTATTTTCCTGGGGCACTGCTCTAAATACCATGACAGCCAATCATTCTGATGGCCAGATGGACAGATGCCGCCTGTGGGCCACTATTTAGGGTTCCCTGTTTAGAATCATGGAATTGACCATTGAAAACAGTCTAAAAATAGGCTACTCTGATCTCATTTTGAAGATAGGAAAACTAATGTCTAGACAGACTGTTAGGGTCTGTGCTAGAATGCAGATCGTTGTTCTCATTTCACCACTATCCCTTACTTCCAGGAGTTTGTTCCTTGTATCCACTTAATGTAGGGTGGGGAAAAATTTTTTTTAATTGAACAGTCTGATGTGTACTTAAAAGACATCTTTGCACTTTGTACTTAAGAGGTACTATAAAATGCCATTTCCAGTTTGCCTTGTGGAAAGATCAATGTAACATTGCTACAGAACAATAGTTCTCAAATATTTTTGATCTCAGGACGCCTTTACGCTCTTACCTCAAAAGAGCTTTATGTATATTGTATCTATGATATTTACTATATCAGAAATTAAAGCTGAGAAAATCTTAAAACATTCATGTATCAATTACTTAAAAATAACAGTAAACTTGGGACACCTGGGTGGCTTAGTTTGTTAAGCATCCAGATCTTGGTTTTGGCTCAGGTGATGATCTCATGGAGTGTGAGATCCAGCCCCGTGTTGGGCTCCACACTCTGCAGGGGGTCTTCTTAAGATTCTCACCCTCTGCCTCTCCCCACGCTTGCACGTGGTTGCTCTCTCTCAATAAAATAAATCTTAAAAAATAACAGTAAACCCTATACTTCTGAATATAAATAATAATTTTAATGAAAAATAGCTATGCTCCCCCAAAAAAATTAGTAGGAAGAGTAGCATTACATTGTCTCAAATCTCTTCAATGTCTGGCTTGATAGAAAATAGCTAGACTCTCATTTCTGCTTCAACCAAACTGGTGTGTTTTTGGCTAATGTATATGAAGTAATTCTAGCCTCACACAGATTTTAATTGCCTTTTCGAATAACTAGACATTCTTTTTTGATACTGTACCAAAACTTAGCAAGTGGTAATTTCTGAAGGGTATGCACAGTGTGCCATCTGAAACCATACTGGTGAACTTTTGTACTCTGTTACATTATAATCCATTGGTTTATCTTGTTCTTTTTTCGGATATTTTGATTTTATTACCTGAGGCATTGGTCATTTGGAAAATGTTGGTTTACTGAGTTATGCAAATCTTCCAGATGTTGACATTTCAAATGCCATTATGTAATATCAAGTGGAATGTCCTTATACATTCACATTTGTTACTATCACCACCTATCTCATTTTTTAGAAAAAAGTTTAAGCTGCTAAACTCAGGGTAGTAGAAACAAGTTTTCATTTGGGCAACAGACACTGGCAGTTGTTTCCTTGAAGGGACCGACTCACTTTTTTTTTTTTTAAACATATTTGAGAAAATGTCCATGAAATACCCTAGTCTGAGTAACTTAGTTTGTTAGTTGTTTATTCGAGTAAAAATGGCATTCTGTACGTATGTGGCTAGTTCAGCTGGTAACTCAAACAAGCGTGCGTGTGTGTTTTCTTTGGCTTGTAGCAGAAGTGCTCGATGTGTACTTCCCATTTTGCCACACAGAATGTTAAAGAGATGTGTACTCATGAGACAAAATTGAATAAAATTAATTGTTACAATTTCATAAGGATATTGTTAGGTGAAAGTGATTTTGTTGTTGTCGTTGTTTTTTCGTGAGTACATGGCAGTAAAGAATGTGATGACAACTAATACAGTTTCGTGCCGCTGCCTTGTGGCAACTCAGGCCACAAGCAGTTTTACCTACTGCTGCTTTCATCAGTGCAAATATCAACACAGTGAAGATGTCTTAGAATTGTGATGAAAATAGTTTTGTCCATGTGAACCCCTCTTCCTCCCAGAGTCTGGGAAAAACAGTTTGAGAAACTTCGCTGTAGACCATTTTCAAGAAGTCCGCTCAGTCCCTCTGTCATCATCCTGCTGTCTCCTAGAGCATTATCATGGCCCAGTTGAGGAACCTGTTAATTATCAGATTGGTTACAAAAAGGAAAAACTTGTTCTCTTTAAGAAAGCGTTTGCCCTAAGATTAGATTTAGCATTCAAAGGATCCCATTTCCATTACCATTTTTTTTTAAGATTATTTATTTATTTATTTGACAGAGAGACAGTTAGTGAGAGAGGGAACACAAGCAGGGGGAGTGGGAGAGGAAGAAGCAGGCTCCTAGCAGAGGAGCCCGATGTGGGGCTCGATCCCAGAACGCCGGGATCACGCCCTGAGCCGAAGGCAGACACTTAACGACTGTGCCACCCAGGCGCCCCTCCATTACCATTTTTAAAACTTAGATTTACACAACAATTTTAGAGGCACATATCTGTTGGGTAAAGTGAAGCATCCCATGATGAATTGTGAGTCTAGCCAACTAGATAAGCCAAGCCTGGCCTTATTGAAAAGATGTTTACTTCCCAACCTTACCAAAGCTTAAGTATCTACCAGGTATCCCCACACTGGATTGTACTTTCGTCGATTCTGCATATGCAGATCACCATTTTTCCTGACCCATTGGTTTTGACTTTGGACAAGTTTTATCTGGCTCTGCAATATGGCATGATGTAATGTTGATATATCTGGGGGGCTGTGTAATCTGTGTAATATCTCAGCTGTGTACTCTGACCTCTCTGAGCCTCAGTTTTCCTGTCAATAAAATCGAGCTGATGATAAGGCTTACTTTGTTTTGTCTGGTAAGCCACTGGTGAATTCAATGAGGCTATGCACGAACGCACTTAACTCCAAGTCTGGCATGTAAAAAGCGCTCTGACATGGTAGCCAGTGCTGTCATGATCTGCGAATGGGCAGACTTCCGCTGGCAGAAGAGGGAGGAGACAATCTGATGAAGCTCTCTAGCAAATAATAATCTTTGTAATTAGCTCACTGTTTGTTTAAAAGAAAAGCCGGCGTGTGACATTTTTCATTTACCTGAATGTAAACTAGCAGAGTGTGAGTCTTCTGCTATGAAGTGTTCACCTTTATGTTAAAGTCACATTTCCTCCAGTGCTTTTAAAATATGAGATGGTTCGAGGAAAAAAAATATCTACTCAGTTTTCAAGGAACATAATAATTAGACAAAAGTTCAGCACATTGACATAATTAGAAAGGATTTTAAAGCTGTTCATTTGCTTTTGCTCTCCCCAGAGCAAATATTCAACATTTCCCCTGCTTATCCTGTTCATTTGCTTAGTACACTTTCTCAAAGAATTAATAATGCCAAGATGAAATTTAGCCTAGCTTGTCTAAATAATCCCAAACTGCAAAACGAGTGACGGTTGAATTAGTAAGGTTTTGTTGAAAGTACACTGTCAGCATGTCTAGTCTTTTCTGTTCTGGTACGGTATTCACCTGGGCTCCCGGTGATTTGTTGATTTCCCTTACTATTTAAAATAAACCAAGCCAAAAATGATGTAAAATAAAACAGAGCAAGCATTCAGCAGGCAAAACAAATGTGTGGTTCGTGGAGTCTCTATGTCTGTTCTGTCTTCCTCCCTTCTTTGTGCCCATCCTTGCATCTGATTCATTTCTTTTCCTCTTGCTATTTCTCAGTATTCATCTCAACCTGTGATTTTAGCTTACAGGACGTTGACACACTATGCTTTGCTTATTCTTCCTTAGGACATTTGTTTAGTAACTCCACATTTCAGTGTCTTCCTTGTGCTGGAATCCAGAGATATCAAGATGAGTAAGACTGGATCCAGGTGAAGAGTAGATAGGAGTTTATTGTATTATTATTTTTTTTTTCTTTTTAAAGTAGGCTCCACGCCCAGCATGGAGCCCAGCATGGGGCTTGAACTCACGACCCTGAGATCAAGACCTGAGCTGAGATCAAGAGTCGGACGCTGAACCGACTGAGCCACCGAGGTGCCTCTCCTTGTATTACCTTAAAACTTTAAGTTGATTTTTTTGAACGTAGAAGTTAAAAATTTTTTTCACCTTAAAAAAAAAAGAGAAGTTACAATTCTGCTCTTGTATTCACTTGGGCAATTTTGGAAATCCCTACAGATTACTTTTGTGTGGCACAGTGTGCTATATATATATGTTTGTTCTCTTCGTTTTAATCTGAAAAAAAAAAGAGGGGGGGATATATTCTCTGCCCTGAAGAACTTCATAGTCTGGTGAGAAAGCTAGTCATCAAAAGCTAACTATAATCCAACATGGGAGTCCCTAGGAGATAACATTCATAAAGGTCTTCCCATTTCTCAAAAGCAATCTGGCTCCCTACCTGCTTTTATAAATAAAGTTTTATTAGAACACAGCTATGCCCACTTGCGTATAAATGTGTACAATCTATGGCCATTTTCATGCTTCAGTGGCAAAGTTGACTAGTTGTGGCAGAGACTGTATGGTCCATAAAGCCAAAAATCTTTACCATCTGGCCCTTCCCTGGAAAAGTTTGCCAACTCCTGCCAGAGAGGATCTGATTTGATTCTTGAGACAACTCCATATGATACTCGCTGTCACTGGGGTCATTTATACCATGCAGCTAGCAGGTAGCAGAGCTAGGAGGACTCAGCCAAATAAAGTGTACGCTCTTGACTTCATGTACGTCTAGATTATGTCATCAAAGACCTGTCTCAGGCTTGTCCCCATCAGCGTGTGGCCAGGTTGTTACACTTGGAAAGTGAGCATGCGGGCAATGCCTACTCATTAGGCTGGTTGAAGAGCAAACACAGTTTAAAAGGCACTGCCCGTGCCTATCTCCTTGGCTCTCTCAGGATCTGACCCTGTGGCTCCTCCTCTCCTCCCAAGTAGGAGAGGGCTTACAAGGAGCAATGTGGTTGATCGGAAGAAGGAGCTTGGTGCTGTTTACAGCTCGCTTTCTATAAGAATAAGGAAGTATCCGTTGTCCTCAGTGGCACCGGACTGACTGCCGATGGCCCATGGATTTGAACAGCTTGACCCTTGTAACTTTAACAATTGCCCCATGGACACAGCACCTTAAATCGGAGAATTTCCCTGGGGAAGCCATGTGCCTCCCTTCCTCTATCGCTTGGTTGATGTGCTGGTCTCCAGTCTCCTGTTTAGATACCCACTTAGCCTCGTGTCCAGAGGTATTATAGTGGGCTGAACTGGGTCCATTGATGTGTTTTACCGTATTTAAAAATAGTGATTTCCCATAAAAACCTGGACTTTTCAGTCTTTCGATGGAAGGGTACTTTGGCTCTGCTGGGCCTGCCTTCCCACAAAGCCCTGGTCCTCCAGCACTGACTGTTGGTCCCTCTTGACCTTGAACATGTGGTGACAGGTTGACCTCTTCTGGCTGGTGACGCCGGTCGTCGAGTGCCTTTTCCTAAACCTCTAGGCATCTGAAATTTCAACCTCTGCCCAAGCCACCTCAGAAAGCCGGCCATTTCTTGTGCACACCATATTCTTTCCCACCTCCCTACCTTCCCCTTGCTGTGTTCCCTACCTGTTGTCTCCTTTCAAGTGACTTCCACACTGTGGATTACGGTGACTGATACCACCTGCAGAATTAACTCCTCCCACACAGTGGGATCCCATGGCCCCCTGATGTATCCTGCTGTTTTACAGGTACAGGGCTCCATGCCTTTCCTCTTCCTTGAGGATAGAGACCCACTCTCATTCCTTTATTTACCCGGCACAGGAAGATGTACATGAGTGTTTGCTGGGCTGACATTGTAACCAGGAAAGAGATGAACTGATTTGTCCCTTAGTGAATTGCTGGCTGGTCTCCATAAAGCAGGCAGAGAAAAAGCCCTTGCAGTCAAGCCTATAGGCCAGGCTTCCAGAGATCTCAGCTGGTTCCTCTTTCGCCTATGAGAAAGTATGGTTCCCCCAGACAGTGTCCTTTGGAGTAGTTCAGCCCAGTCCTAATAACATGCCTTCATCTAGCTACCTTTACTATACCCCCAGCCCCTGCTGTGATCCTGTCTCCCTTTGCTTTTCAGTTAGCGTTCTTGCCCTCCCATTTTCTTTCCCAGCGCAGTCACCATCACTCCCACCTCCTGCCTCATTTTTGACTCTGATGCTACCTTGACCACCCTTAGCTGATGGATTCTCTGGAGACAGCCCCTGACTTGACATGTCATTGGAGGATAGGAGGGTTACTGGTGAATGCAGCACCAGGCAGGAAGTTGGACCACCGCAGATGACTGGTCACCCGCCCATGCAGGGACCACCACACTCTTATGAACTCTAAGTGACTTTGCAATGCAATGTGTGTGCAGGCCCTCGTGTGTGTGTGCACATACATGTCCACACACAATCTCTCTCAAGAATCCCAAACGATTTATGGGCACCTGCGTGGCTCAGTTAGTTAGGTGTCCCACTGTTGGTTTGGGCTCACATCATAATCTTGGGGTCCTGAGATCGAGCCCAGTGTTGTCTCAGCACTTAGCACAGAGTCTCCTTGTCCCCCAACTTGCTCAAGTACTCTCTCTCTCTCTCTC
>NW_024424452.1:18176971-18228680 GCF_017311325.1 Ursus maritimus | reverse complement strand
CTCTCTCTCTCTCTCTCAAATAAATAAATAAAAATCTTTTTAAAAAAAAAAAGAATCCCAAACTATTTAGATGCCTTTTTATGAACCTACCTAAAATCAAAGACAGTTAGTTCGGGAAGAGACTTAACAGATCTAGTCCAGGGAACTTGGTAGATTTCTGAACTCTAGGATACTATGCAAGAATAGAAGTTTAGAAGCCTGCAGGGGGCGCCTGGGTGGCTCAGTCTGTGGGGCGTCTGCCTTTGGCTTGGGTCCCAATCATTCAGGGATTGGGCTCCACGTTGGGCTCCTTGCTCAGCAGGAAGTCTGCTTCTCACTCCCCTCTGCCTGTTGCTCCCCCTGCGTGTGCTCTCTCTCTGTCTCTCTCGCTCTCTTTCTCTCTGTCAAATAAATAAAATCTTTAAAGAAAAAAAAAAAAAAGAAGCCTGCAGGGACCAGGCAGGTAATAGAAGTGACCGCAGTGGCCAGGGTGTATTTCATTATGCTGCTTTAGGTCAGATTCTTTCAACACCTATATACGCTTTGCATACCTGGGAATATTCCTCAGTTTCTTAAAGAACTCGGTCGTGTACTAATTCCTTGAAGCATGTGACCTCCTCCATCCCTCCAATCATCTGTAAAACAGAGATACTAGTTGTCCCACCTCCTGGGGTTATTGTGAAAATTAAAAGCGTCATGGATGCAAAACCCTTAGATCAGGACCTGGCGTACAATAAGTACGTACATGTTCGCTGCAGTTAAGATGATGACGATAATGATTCTCACTTTTGCTGGAGATGTGGACACATGGACCTTCACCTTCATCTTTACCGTAGGGAAAAACCTCTCAGACCTGCTGATAAATGGCAACTTGGACTTGACCTCAGTGGCAGGGAGACAGCCAGCCAGCGGGGACTGGGAACCAGAGGACACCACGCCATCTGCCAGACAACTGTCCTCAGCTCCAGACAACTGTTGCCAGGCAGGAACGCAAGCCCTGTGTTGCCAGATCTTTTAGTTTTTCAAAACAAGCCAGAACTCAGGATTTTAAAACGAGAACTCTCCCAAGCTGTAAATGTTGGCTGGGGAAAAAAAAATTTTTTTTTAAACATTATGGAGACCAAACCAACTTTCGATCTGGTCTGACCGCTGTCATTTATCAGATGTTGGGGCCGCAGCCTGGGGAGTTAACGTGCCTACAGAAGTGGGAGAACAGGCCCAGAGGCATTTCTGTCCAGTGCCCCATGCCCCCCCAACCATGACAAACCCTCCCTCCTAATGAGCCCTTGTGGTGGATAGACCTGCCTCTTGCATGATTCGAGATGGAGATTTTATTTTAAGCCTGCAGAAGGCTACCCTGAAAAACCAGGGCAGAGGATTAGACTCTCCTGCTCTCCCCGTCATCCTCATCTGGGGAGGAGAGGAAGGAGCAGAGTTTGTGGAGACCTACCAAGGGGGCTCCAGTTCTGAGGCCGCACAACCTCGGGGGGATTAGTCCCTTCATCTCTCAGTGCCTGGACTCTGAAATTATAAAATGGAGATTAATAGTAGGACTTCCTCCTAGGGCTGCTATGAGAATCAAATGAATCCATCTATTTAAAGCCCTTAAAATGGTACCCAGCACTTAATAGGCTCTCGGTAAAAATTAGCTGTCAGAGGAAGGAACGTATCTATTTCTTTAGGGTTCCAGGGGAGCTCATGCAGTCATTTCCTATGTTTTCCAGGGCTACTTGGCAGCTCATTGTGGGGGGACGGGAGGAGTGGAATGCAAATACTCAAAAGACACTTTAATTTGGATATATACACACAAGCTCACATAGATTCACAAACGCAATGTCCCCACTTGTCGTCAGTGGGGGGCTGGGTTGGCCTGTGTAGTTGGAATGGATTTGGGAACTTGTATGATGGATACAGAGGTTGACCAAAGTACATTTTAGCTTGGGAAGCATGCTGTCACATAAGCCACTGATTAGATTACAGAAGTGTGGCATTTTCTTATCTTTACTGTTTCAAATGAAAAAAAAAATCAATATTTTCCAATTATCTCCAGTGGTGTATTAAACTCACTTTGTCATATTTCATTTCACCATCTGAGAAAGAGCAGGGAGATAGGGTTAGGAAAATACATTGTGAGAGAAGATGAAGTCTTCATAGAAGTTCATACTCAGGCCTCCTGTCCTCCCGGCATTGTCTATTCAAAAATTTGGTCATTCATTCATTCACAGAATCTGGAAATGTATACTGATGTCCATTCCGTTCCAGGTACTGTTCCAGGTATGGGAAATTCAGTGATTAAAAAAAAGCCAAACAGTGGCCATATTGGGGGGGGTCAGGGAAGGGGGAGACAGATCCCAACCACACTAACAAGAAAAAGATGAGACAGGGCCTGTGCAGAGGGTAAAAAGTAGGGAGAATGGTGGGCTAGTCCTCTCTGAGGAAGGGGATCCCTTCAGGCTGAGATCTGATTGAGAAGAAGGAGCCAACAGGAAAGGACCATGAGAGCAAAGGACCAGGAGCAGGAAGGAATCGTGAGTCCAAGGAGCAGAGGAAAGACTGGCAGGCCGCCGGGGTGCGTGGTGTGGGTGTGAGCGTGCGCGTTGGAGAGAGAACCATGCAGAGGGAAAAGCACTGGAGGGTCAAGCAGGCAAGGGATACGGTCTCGTTTTTAGTTCGCTGCCATGGGAAAAGCCCAGCAATAATGGAGGCAGGAGTCCTACCAGGTGGCTCTGCAATGATCATGGACCTGGCGGAGGGATGGTGGGGAGGAAAGGACAGATTCAGGATATGTTTGGGAGCCAGAGTCCAACAGAACCCTCCAAGATCCACAAACACATAGCCGTTTATGGGGGAGTGAACTACTTACTGCTAAACACCTACTATGTGCAGGGCACCGTTCTAAGCATTTCACATGCACTGTCTTAACGCCGACAATAGACTGAAATGGAATCACGCTGTCAGGGTTTCTAAACAGGTACTGAGGAGCTGAGCCAGACAGGTTGACCCACAGCCTACCCTCTCTGCCGCCGCATAGCATTGTCCCTAGGCTCTCACGTAATTATGAAGGCAGCCAAAGAATGCATGGCTAAGCATTTTTAGAAATGCACAAGCAAATGCACGTAACAGTGTGCAGGTTATAAATAACCATTTCTAGCTGCCAGCTGCTGTTTGGGTTTGGAAAGGAAAAGAGAATCTTAGCATGACTTGTTTATCTCAGGTAATTTGGCAGTAAACTGGGCCCCGGGAATTCGAGTTACACAGAAAATGCAAAGGAAGAGTGACAGGGATATTGTTTCAGGCTTTCAGAAGACAGAATGTGACTTAAAGTCCCCAGAACCAGCCTGGAGGCACACATGGGGAATTGGAAGGTTATCTGAAAGTGTGTTGCAGAGCCCACGTTTACCTGTCTTCCAAACAGTCACGCTTTTTGTCTAACAGATTTCTGTTATTATGGTGAGATTTCCTTAAAGAGCTGTCCCCGCTCCCCTGCAAAAATGGTCCGTGGCGTCGAGGTAAATAATGGGAGAGTCTCCAGCCTTCTGCCTAGTTACCTATTCGGTTCGAATCTAGAAGCCTGCTTTGTTGGATCTGTATAGAGCTTTAAAAAAAAAAATTTTTTTTTAATTGCTTGTCAATATTTCAAATCTAGAAGCTTTCTCCTAATACTGGACTTCTCTGGAACAATCCAATCTAATGAGGCTGGGCCCACATTCCTGAATGGAAACTGGCAGCTGGAGCGATTCTCTGGGGCCGCCTGGGTGGCTCAGTCGCTTAAGTGTTGGTCTTGGCTTTCGCTGGGGTCATCTTCTCAGGGTCGTGAGATCGAGCCGAGCTTCTGGTTCCGTGCTGGGTGTGGAACCTGCTTAAGATTCCCTCTCTCTGTCTCTCTCCCCTTCTGCCCCCAACAAAACAAAACAACACCACCACCAAATAGCAATTCCCCTTAGGCTGGGCAGGTGCTCCCCAGGCTGCTCTGTACCCACCCCCCACCTTCCTCTGCCACAAGTGTCTTTGCAGAGGCTGTAGGTGGGTGTCCAGGAAGCTGGGATGGGGCTGAAGACCTGTGGGGGTGGGGTAGTAATGACAGCGGGACTGGGGTGCTCCCATTCCCGGACTTGACATGGGGTAGGGGGTGCCAGCAGGCAGCAGGGTGTAGCGAACACTGGATTAGCAGCCAGACTGACAGGTTGTGAATCCAGTTCTTCCCCTTCCTTGCTCGGACCTTGGGCGGGTTACTTTACTTCTCTGAGCCACGTGGCTTTGTTGTTGTGCAGGATAGGGAGTCCTGAGAGATCACCTGGGGAAGAAGCTGTCAGGGTAGGTGCTCAGTAAGCACGAAGAAACCACGATTTCCAGGCAGCCCGTCCAGACTGGCCCCAGTTTTCCTTTCCTTGTTCTACCTTCCTTTTTCCTTTTTCCTTTCTCATTTTGTCTGGCCATTTCATAAAAACTTTGCTCTTAAATAAAGGAGCTGGTCGCCAGTAGCATTTTGGCTTAGCCAAGAAACCGTTGTTCCAATTTCCAGAAACCACATTTTGTCATCATTTCATTCTTATCCCTCACGCATTGCAGATTGATCTCTTAAAAGAAGACAGCTTGTTGGGGTGCCTGAGTGGCTCAGTTGTTAAGTGTCTGCCTTTGGCTCAGGGCGTGATCCCGGAGTTCTGGGATCGAGCCCCGCGTCAGGCTCTTCCACTGGGAGCCTGCTTCTTCCTCTCCCACTCCCCCTGCTTGTGTTCCCTCTCTCGCTGGCTGTCTCTATAAATAAATAATAAAAATCTTAAAAAAAAAAAAAAAAGAAGAAGACAGTTTGTGCTCCTAAAATACCATATTGTCTTTCCAGCAGGCTTTGGGGCGCTGAGGTTCATAGAGGCTACCCCATCTTCCTCTGGAAGACTAGCCTTTCTTGGGTCCTCTGATGGGAACAACCTACAGCATTTCCCATTGCATGTTTGAAAAATTTGAATCTGCCTTTTGGACATTTAATATTTTAAGTTTCTTTTAATTTTTCCAAAAGGAGAGAGGTCCAAGTACATCACTCAAAAATAAAAACATGTAAAAAGCAACAGTGATTTGTTGTCTTTGTACACGTAGCTCTGGGTGCTTCTTTATACAAACAGAACCAGCGTCAGTATTTATTCTTATTTTCCTCTTTTAGAAAGAAAAGATTGCATAGTACATATACTTTCTGCCTATTGATTTTTTTCACGTAACATGACTGTCTTATATAGAAGGAGCTTGCCCATTCTTTTTTCCAGCTTCACAGTATTCTATACCATTGTGTGGTTTTGCTGTATTTATTCAGCCAGTCCCTATCAATAGACTTATGGGTCATTTCCAACATTTGCTATTGCAAATTGTGATACAGTGAATACCTCTGTACATCCATTTCCTCTTTGTGGCGGTGATTCTTTGCGGTGGATTCCTGGAAGTGCTGTTGCTAGCCCAAAGGGAAAATACATTTGTACTTTTGAGGATATTGTCAAAATACCTTCCAAAGGGGCTCTGTCATTCTGCACTTCCCCCTCTGCAAGGCTCAAAGAGCTGGCTTCCGAGCTCTTGCCAGCAGTATGTTGTCAAACCTCTGATTTTTGCCAGTCCGATTAGTGAGATTAAGTGGTATTTCAGTGGGATATTTGTCATTTAAATTAAATTCCATAGATATATAAAATGAGAGCAACATAAGCTCTCCTATTTGGGCAACAGAAGAAATAAGCTCATTTTTGTAACCTCATGGCGGTACCATCACCCCAGTGGAGAGAAACAAGTTCTTTGTTCAAAGCTCCTTTGTGCTGGGGAGGTCCCTGCACAGGCCCTCTCTGCCTGCAGGCTTCCCACTGGATTTAGTCTCCAAAGCCCAACCCTTCCTGCCAAGGCTGAGCATTTCACCTGAGTAGATGGGAGTGAGTGTCTAATGCCAAGCCCGCCTTACCACTTCTGGCATCTTACGGCATTTTTCTGGCTGGCTGGCTGGCCGGCAGCGCCGTCTTCTTTGATCATTGGGAAATCATTTTCATCTAACCCCCTTACTAATTGCTCTAGGAGTCCAAAGTACACTAAAAAGCTGCATCGCAGAAAGAATTGCTTACATCAGACTCCCTCCCCGGTCCATTCTCGTGTGCTTGTACTTATCTTTAGCGCCCTGACTGAGGAGCAGTGTGGCCCCGTGGTTAGGAGTGCAGGCTCCTGAGCCAGACTGCTCAGATCCAGATCAAGGCCCCTCTACTCACTAGCTGGGTGACTTGGGGCAAGTTTCCTAATAACCTCTTTGGGTCTCAGTGACCACATCTGACAGGTGGGCGGTATAATAAGAGTGCCTGTTTCTTGGGTAGCTGAGAGGAGTAAATGGGTTGATTCATGGACTTAGCCTGGAGCTCAGTGCCTGGCACAGAGTAAACCTGACTTAAGGTGAGCTCACATGGTAATAACACTGATTAATATGATTGTGATGGTGATGATGTTAGTGACAGTAGACATTAGGAGCACACTGAGCCCTGTCACTTACAAGTTACATTTTTGTGACCTCAAAAAAGTAGCTCAATCACCCCCTCAAAGTTTGTTTCTCATTTCTTCCTTGGTTGGCACCAATGGGATAGTACCATCCATCTAGAGCAAGAGTCAGCAGACTACAGCCTGGGAGCAAAACCCAGCCTGCTGCCTATGTTTGTGAATAAAGTTTTATTGGAACACAGCGGCACCCATTTGTTTACGAACAGTCTAGCGCTGCTCTCACGCTACGATGGCAGAGTCCAGTAGTTGCACCAGAGGCTTTATGATTTTATGAACTTATGGCCTATAAGGTAAAAAAATATTTGCTCTCAGGGGATGCCTGGGTGGCTCAGTCAGTTAAGCATCTGCCTTGGGCTCAGGTCATGATCTCAGGGTCCTGGGATCAAGCCCCACATCAGGCTCTCCGCCCAGCAGTGAGTCAGATCCTCCCTCTCCCTCTGTGATCTCTCTTGCTTTCACTCTCTCTCCAATAAATAAATAAAATATTTTAAAAAATAAAACATATTTACTCCCTGGCCCTTTACAGGACAAGTTTATTGACCCCTGACCCAGAGCAGTGGCTGTAAGGATGCAGAAGCTAAAATCCTGGCACATAGTAGGTGTCCAATTCAGTGGAGCTGTGTCCCCCAAGCATTAACATTCATGAACTTGGTGCCTGGTTCTCACCCTCCCCCCTGCCACTCTTCCTTCTACCCTACAGGAAAAATAGAGGGAGTAATTACCGTGTGAATAATTTAGTTAGAAATACCGCAAAATGCTATTATGCATATGTATTTTTATCATGTACCGTACATTTCCATATGCACCAAATACTTCACACGTGCAGTAGACTACAGTAATGGACAGGAAAGGCTGTGTCCTGTGGACTGTACTTCACAGGAGGCTTACGGCTCTTTTAAGGGTAATTCTGATGCTGCTTTTCCCTTGCCTGATGACTTCAGAAGCTGACATCCAAGGAAGACGCACCTCCCTTCTGAATGATAGCACTGAATGTTATGAACTGCATCTAGAGCAAAGTAAAACCAAAATGTCAGAATCTTCTAACCAATGAAAATAAATCCACAGTGCAGATAAGAATCTCTGAAGTCCTAAGTGGGAGAATATTATATGCATTCATGTCTGTTTTGTTTTTTTCCCCTGTTCCCCAGGCACATGTCTGTTTTATAATGTGAAGTACACATATTATCATTTACATTTGGCCTTATTTATGGTCTCAGGGCTGAAACTGACAGGTCACCTTGCAAAATGCGGGGGAACACCCCCTCAATTTTGCAAGCAGCATCTATTGATATTAATGTCACCTTCCTCCACCTCCCTCCCTGAGTGTTGTGAGAATACAAGGAGATATAAGTAGGAAGATACTTAGAGACGCCGAGTGCAGTAGACAGGTCCACAGGTGATCTCGTTCTTTCTGTCCTTGGCAAGAAGGAGCATCCTCCACGTGGAGCTGCCCCGAGGAGAGGGGCTCAGTGGTGTGAGAACGGGGCATTAGATTACAAGTGTGCATAATTAGAGCTAATTATCTTCATTGAAAATAAGCAAATTATTTTCCAATTTAATGAATAAGCAGCTTCTAATGAACTCCAGTAGAGAGATTTGCTTTCAAATTTCAGTAAAGTTCTGTGTTCTTTGTATTAATGTGTGGTTTTTATGGCCCACCTTAATGTTTTTCTTACTGTTCTCTATTGCTGTAACAATTTTACTGAAAAGCAACCCCAGAGGTGATTCAGCCTCTCATTTAAAATTAAAAAAAAAAAAAAAAGGGAAGAAAATATGGCCCAGAAGGAACCTGTAGGATCCTGTGACTTATCCAAGATCCTGTAACTGGTCTGCTGTCCACTGTCTGACCAGCATTAGAAGAACCACAACCAGACTCTGGGGACTGCTGTGTTTGCCCCGGACTAGCTCTCCTTCCCTTCTGCTCTCTGGCTTTGTTCTGGGCCCGTTTCCCTGCTGACATCTTACTTGACTTGGCACTGCCTCTGCTGGTAGAGCACTCTGGTCTGACCCCTGGTCTCCAACCTTCCCTGTCCCCTTCCAGCTCCAGGCCAATCTCACGGCTCCTGGCTCTGCCCTGCGTGGCCTATGACCCGGCATGCCATCCTCCGTGGTCGGCCTGAGGCTCTACAGTGAGTCCCTCGACTGGCAGCTTAGAGCAGGGGCGGTGAAGGGGTTCTGGTTGCTGTCCACCCTGGTTCCTCCCTCCAGAGCATCAGGGGTCAGGAGGTTGGGATAAAATGGGCCCAACAACCCAGATGCCCGATCCTTAATTCTGGGCCTTTTTCTTAATTTTTTAAATGAATAAACCTTATCTTTTTGAGCAATTTTAGGTTCACAGCAAAGTTGGGTAGAAAGTACAGAGCGTTTTCATATACCCCCCTGCCTGCATACACATACAGCCTCCCCCCACTGTTGGCATCCAGCACCTCCGTGGTATGTTAAGTGGGTGTCTGTGGAACACAAGGGCAGGCATGTAGTCAGTTTTGGATCGCTTCACTCTGTAGTCTGTCCCCCAAGGCAGGTGGCTGCTGACCGCATGGAAGTTCACGCATAGAGATAGCCCTGCTCGGGCCCTCTGTCTTCTCTGTCTTTCCAAACCAATTTCTAATTCCTGGAGCTAGGATTCTGATTGACTGCAGTTGGGTCTGGCGTCCATCCCCAGCGCACCATTCTGAGGTTGGGGTCCTATATAGTCATGGAGCTCCCCTCTGAGGACAGGGAGGAGAGTGAGAGAGGAGGCAGTTTAGGGTGTCCTTATGAGCTGAGCAGCTAACCCAAAAGACATCTACCATACCATGATACTGTATAATCCAGGGTCTCCTATAGATTCTCCGGCTGCCTCTTTTCCAAATCCTTTATTGGCCCCAAATTCTGGCCATTGCCAGAGGTTCATCTTTGGACCTTCGCTCTTCCCCTTATTCTCACTTTCTTGGATCACTGGCTATGAGGTCCCCCACCCCCTGCCCCCCAGGCCTGTGTAGACCTACCGGAAGTGGCCACATCCAGAGACAAACATCTTTCCTCTGAGACTCAGTCCTTACTTCTTGCCTCTCAGGAAGTCATCGCTAAGTCTTTTTGCTCCTGCTTTGGAGTGCTCTTGGCTAATGGGACTTGTGGTACTGATTTTCTCACAAATAGCCACCTGAGAGTAAAGCTGGATAATTTGGAAGACACATCGACAATGCACAGAGGGTCTCATTTTGTATTTTAAAACCAAGGCAATCCATTAATTTTCCATCAAGGAGCCCTTTTATAACGGACACTTCCATAAAAGTTGTGAAAACTGCATTTGGAACAGCATGTTTAAACCGTATGATGTTGAGCTGTTGAATTGACGTATACTTTCAAATGTTAGTCTTCCAGTTTTCTAAGAAAAGCAACATTCTCTCTGAAATTGCCCGTTATATGGGAAATGTGGGTGATTACTGCTAATTCACATCTGTACCATCACCTAGGTGGTGAGTTTGGGGGTTTGGTGAAGCATATTGGTGTGCACTCATCAAAGGTTATGTGTATGCGCACAGTGGAAGGCATTTTTGTGGAAGGCATTTTATATAATTCCAAACAATTTAATAAAAATGTAATTCGACTGGGAAATCTACCGTCGGCCCTTGCAGAGTGCAGATAATGTTCCAGATTAAAGAGCTGAGGCTTTGTTCATTACAGTCAAATAACGTGAGTGTGTGAATTACCATTTCCTTGCCGTTGGTCTATTTCAAGAGTATGCCATTTTCCCACTATAATAATAGGCTACATTTTCTTAAAATCATTTGATTATGATTGGTCCCGTCTATTCAGTTTGCAAATAAAAAGCTTTTGCAGTGATAAACTAGCTGTTTTAAAATAGCCTTAATCTCTGGTTCTGCTTTTGAACTGCTACAGGTCAGACTCTACGAAAGGCTGACAGAAGCCGGTCGTGCTCACGGGAGAAAAAGGAGGTAAATGTGTCACTGGTGAGGGTGGGTGGGAGTCAACTCTGTTTGAAGGGTGCCTGCTGGTGAATAAGTATTCCTGGATCTCCTGCTTGTTTCTCTGTGAGTCTCCAGCTTGAATCCTGGACCAAAGGATAGTTGGCACCTCGAGTTCTCAACCAGAGTGTCACTGGTAGTAACCATCTCTTACATAGTGTATCAGTTAGCTTTGTCTGTGTAACAAATCAAACCCACATTTCAGGGACGTTAAATAACAACGGTGCATTTAGTTCATGATTCCGTGGGTCGGTGGCTTGGGCTCGGCAGTTCTGTTGATTTCAGCTGGACTTACGCGTTTGCATTGAGCACTGTCAGCTTGGGGATGGCTGAGTACCAGTGCTTTCTCTTTTCACTGCTTTCTCATCCACCAGCAAGCCAGCCAGCTTTGTTCTTCTGGGGGTTCAGGGGGTCAAGAGCATGAAGAGTGGAAACTCCAGCACCTCTTAAGCCCTGGGTTCAGAACCAGCATGGTGTCCCTTCTGCCAACTTGGTTTTCTTTAAAGCAAGTCACGAGGTCAGGCCAGATGGAAGGGGTGGGGAAATAGGCCTCACCTCTGCTTGGGAAAGCTACAAATACTATGGCCATTCTTGAAATCTGCCACACTGAGCCCACCTGCTCTGTGCCCGGCAGAAGGGATGAGAGAGACACAGCCCTGATCTCATGGTGTGCGCAGTATAGATGGAAGGGATGTGCAGTGGGGTCATTATAATGCCGTGTGAGAAGGACGAAGAGAGTGGAATTTCAATACAGGAAAGGGCTCACCTGACTCTGCCAGTGGTCTCCAGAAAGGCATGTGGAAAAGCTGATATGCAGGCTGCCTCTTGAAGAATGAGCAGCAGTTTTCCCAGCCAAGTAAAGAGCATGTCAAAGTCAAAGTCAGAGAGATGTGAATAAGGAAGGTTTGCAAGATTACTGAGCTGGGGGGTACCAAGTGGAAGCAAGGACCCAGAGGTTATCGCAGGACCCTTGGATCAAGTCTCAAGCTCACAGAAGTTTGAATTTTAGTCTTATGTAGCTGCAGGTGGGTGTAGGGGTACAAGGGTGTGAAGGCATGAGGCTCATCATAAGTATCGAACAATCCTGAAATTCATCAGCACGTACATGCTGCGTCCTCCCATTTGGCCTCACCCTCAGCCAACTGCAGCAGGTTGGGGTTGGACCTCAAAGTTAGGGTTAGGGGGTGCTTTGCTGCAGTTGTCATCCTGTCCCCTCTTGTGTCCTTTCTCAACTGTAGCCAGAACAGCCGGCATGGGTTTCCTTCTTATTTAAGCAACCTACCTGGGGCAAGGGCTTGGACTTTGGTGCTGGTGGCCATTCTAGAAACTGAACTGGGGTGGCTTCTGTCACTCCTTCCTGGTAGGAACATTTTGATAGAAGCAGGAGCAAGTGTGTGTATCTCCCGCAAAGTCCTTCCAGGGACTTGGAGGGTAGAAGAGATGGAACAGAAGTGAGCACAGGCCCACGGGCTCCCAGCCCAAAGTCACCTAGGGTGGGGACCAGCCCACCACCCCCAAGCCAGGAATGAACTGTTTCAACATAACCGAGGCTCTTGGTCACAGAGCAACATCATTGCATTTACCCACCTTAAGAGATTTGCTGGAAATTGACAAAGCAGGGCAGCAGGTACCTAGTTGAGATACTCGTTTCCCCCTCTCTCTTTCTCCTTGGCAACAGGACTCCCTAATCGCTGCTTTCCTGGCTACTCCCATCATGCCAGTTGCCCGAGAGCATTTCAGATCACTCCTCTCCTGCAAAGTGCTTGCAATGAGAGAAAAACAGAGTGGGGATGTTTATCACAATATCTAAGTTTCACCCCAAAAGATACTTAAAATGGTTTCAGGCCTTTCTGAAAAAGAGGGTGCGGACTCTCTTAACAGGGCTTTTGTTTGGTTAGAGAAACGAGAAAGGAAGGAATAGCAAGGTGCCAGGATGCTCATCTTGGTGTATTAGAACATGTGTATTTCCTGCCCACTTCCTCCTTCCACATCCCCCCCGCCCCCCCCAAGCCCCCCCCCATCACCTCTGAAATCTGTACTTCCTGACACCGCCTCACACAGGATGCCAGGTGGAGATCAGACTGCCACCATGAAAGGGAAGAAGACAAGCTGGTTGGGACAGGCAGACAGGGAGGTGCGTTGTGTTGCTTCGGTGGTGAGGTGACAAGGGCCTGCTCACACCAGGGCAGGTGAACGTGCTGTTTCCTTCCTGGGTCAGGACTGGGTAGTTCTCTCTGTGGTCATGGGCCAACATGGCAGAGGGAGGAGGGGAGGCTGTTCGCAGTGAGCTCACCAGGCCAAATTCAGCCCAAAGATGTGTTTTGTTTGGCCCAGACCTTATTCCATTTTTAAAAAATTAGCTGTCCACATTTACAATTTTCACATAAAAATGCGCACTTCTGCCTCCTTTGATAAAATGGAGAATGAGAGCAGAGGCCTATTCCCATAAAGCAACGCTGGGCAGGGGCTGGTGTTGAGGTAGGCCACCCCTTTCCATGGGCCCTCCGTTCTGCCCTCCCTGCCCTCCACACACACCTGCTCGGTAGCCAGCAGGTGTCAGCAGCCACATTGTGACTGGCCCCATGCCAAAGTCTTTGTGTCAGTGGTCACAAACATTGTTGTACATTAGAATCACCCCGGAGCTTTTTAAATACCCCAAAGTTTAGGCCTTTTTCCAAACCACTTAAATCAGAATCTCTGGGGGTGGGGACCCAGGATTCAGAATTTTATAACCACTCCCCCAGCCACAGGTGAGAGCCAGTGCTTAGCCCGTGTTAAGTAACTCCTCGGGTTCTTCCCTGAGCACTGCATGCCTGTGTGGCCCCGGGACACCCCAGTTCCCAGGCCCTCCCACAGACACAGATAAACCCCTAGCAGTGCCGGAGGAGGGAGAGCAGACTTCCTGGAAGAGGCAGCTTAAACCGAGGCTTTGGAAGGGCTACAGTCTTTTCTGAAACATGCGTCTGATGGTTAGCTTGAAGCCAGTAGATACTTTCCGTTTAGCTGATAAAAATATTCTCAGCCTTGTCTCTAAAAAGTATTCATGGTTTCTGCCTCTGGAGATTATATAGTGTTTATGGCCCTTGGTCATGAATTATTAATGGTTTTTAAATTGTGGTCATTGTAGTTTACTCAAAAATCATTAGGAAGTAAATTTATCACACAGTGTTTAAAAAAGTAAAAAAGAAAACCACAAAGCAGGAAAAAAATCTTTATTCGTCAGCCCCCCAGCATCCATCCTGTTGCCCACGGCACCCTGGGGCTCACAGGTGTGACGCTGGTGATAGCAGAGAGCCCCCCGGGGCCCCGGGAAACTGAGTTAGTACCCACAGTGTACTCCTCCTGCCTCAGATCCCAGGCATATGACCTTGGACGATTCTCTTGACCCCTCTCACCGCCTTTTGAGATTTTTGTTTACTAGGTACAGTAATATGTTAAAGTACCCTGCGCAATGCCAGACAGGTAGTAAGCATTCCATAAATGTTAGTTGTTACATTATTTTAATCATTTCTTAGCTTGTCTAATATTTAACAGGTATTCGTGTCCTTGGACAGAGAAGGCGCACAATTGTACTTCTTACTGAAGGGGTCTCCCTTGCTCCAGCTGGACTTTGGGCTGATTCCATCCTTCCAGTCTCCTGGCTGTGTGCCCCCAGGCAGGTGGGCCCCAGGCAGGCTAGATCCAGCGCCCCTACCCTGAACCAGTCTGAGAGTCTCCTGTGAAAATGGACTGCCTTCTTTTGCAGCTGATTGGAGATTCTGAAAAATGCTCTTAACAGCACACTCATCTGCTGAGCTCACTTTGTAAAGGACTGCAAAAGTCATTTAACTCAACCACCTAGAAAACGTTAAGCTTTCCCTCTGTATGCACGTACAGGCACATGTGTGCACGCACGCACGCACACGTACACACACGAGCACTTCCTGCAACTAAGCAAAGCCTTTCAATGCAAGGGCTAGAGACTCCTTCCATCTTTGCCATGCAAAAGAGGAACTGGATCTCAGGAGAACCCAGTGAAGGAGGGAGTCCAGGATTCTGGCTGCCTCCAGGCTTGGGGAAAGCCAGATGACCCTCTCTGTGTACCGTCATGGACATGCCACCGCTACCCTCTGGTCTATGCACCTTGTCATGGTCCTGATGCCCTTCCCTACCCTTCCCTATCTTCTCCCAGTTCAGACGCAGAAAGAGTCTGATTGACCTGGTAGTCAATACCAAAGGGTATTTAGGGAACACAGTGCTCCTGATATCAGCCCCCCTAGACACCCTCCCAAGAAGCACCCACAGTAAACAATGGCTTGTGTGTCCTTCCAGTAATCTTCCATAGATAACGCAACTATGCAGAGCATATCTGTCCTTCTCTGTCCCCGTGATAGCACAACGACACATGATGCTTTTTTCTTGGATATTTTTTTTTTTTCACTTACTAACATGTCTTGGAGAGCGTTCCATAGAGGACATGTGCACAGCCCTCATCCATTCCTCTGTATGGCTGCATAGGGCTCTACTGTGAATGCACAGAAGCACGGTCCTTTCTTTGAAACCTTTAGGGCCAAATGTGTTTCACTGTTTTCGAATTTAGAAAGTAATACCGTCCCAGTATGGCCTGGGACAACACCCTGTAATCAAACACATTCACGTATCTGCAGGGAAATATGAATATTCATACTAAGTAGGCTAGACAAAGGCTGTAAGTTTCGTGTCAGTTCCGATCAGGTTTTGATACCGAATAAATGCATGTAAGGGAGTGTGGACCCGTCCCTAGATAGGTTACCGTTCCTGGCTGACAATGCTCTAGGCTGCTAAGAGAATTTGCTGCCGGAAGCGCACTTTAAAGAATACCCTAGGGGCGCCTGGGTGGCACAGCGGTTAAGTGTCTGCCTTCAGCTCAGGGCGTGATCCCAGCGTTATGGGATCGAGCCCCACATCAGGCTCCTCTGCTATGAGCCTGCTTCTTCCTCTCCCACTTCCCCTGCTTGTGTTCCCTCTCTCGCTGGCTGTCTCTATCTCTGCCAGATAATAATAAAAGAAAAAAATCTAAAAAAAAATAAAATAAAGAATACCCTAGAGCATCTTTGTGTGCATGTACAGGAGTAGCCAAAGGTTAAATTTTTTTTTTTTTTAAGATTTTATTTATTTATTTGACTTGGCTCTGAGCACCTTGCTTGGCTGGTTGCAGGAGCACCAGTGGGACCGGTGACTTGGAAGTTTCAGACTCCACTGGCATGCAGTGGCCCCTTCCCCTTCCTCATTTCAGACTCACCCTTCTTGCCATTTCAGCCTTCCGGGGAATGGGGTGCTCGCCCTTCCATTTTTATAGATCTCAATCCCTTTGTTTAAAAATTTTTTAAAAGTAGGGGCACCTGGGTGACTCAATCATTAAGCGTCTGCCTTTGGCTCAGGACGTGATCCCAGAGTCCTGGGATCGAGGCCCACATCAGGCTCCCTGCTCTGCTGGGAGCCTGCTTCTTCCTCTCCTATGCCCCCTGCTTGTGTTCCCTCTCTCGCTGGCCGTCTCTCTCTCTGTCAAATAAATAAATAAAATCAAAGAAAGAAAGAAAGAAAGGAAAGAAAGAAAGAAAGAAAGAAATGCAAATTCTTAAAAAAAATTTTTTTAAGTAAAAAAAATAAAATTTTTTAAAATAACAAAAAAAAAAAAAAAAGAAGAAGGGGGGAAGGAAAAAAGGCAATGCAGGCTGATAGTTCTGTATTACAAGAGCCTGTCCGATATGACAGCTGACATTCCAAATCCGCACTTTTCCCGGAATGAAAGCTTTTAGTTCACATTTCTGGGCAGAGAAGGAGTAAATACATTTTCCATCCAATTGCCAAGTGCATTCCCAGTTGCGAAATTACGATTGTCAGTCTTTCTGCCCCTTGAGGTCTTGGTCTCTGCAGCTCCGAGAATTTCAGGGGGGTCCCTCAAGACACTGACAACTTCTGATCGCTCCAGGGCAAACAAGTCACATGGTAGGTAGGGTTTGAAGCCACTTAGCAAGGTAGTGGAGCCTGGCTTCCCAGCCTACCCCCCCGTCACTCAGGCCAGTTGCCTATCCTGCCTGCGACTCAACCTCCTCTTGTGAAGAGTAGGCATCATAGAGAGCCTGCCTCAGATGGTCGTGGGACAAATTCAGTGATTTAATATGTGTAAAGTGCTTGCAAGGGTGCTTGGCACCTACTAGGAGCTCGGTAGATGTTGTGTGCTATAATTTAGGACTGGCATGGGCAAAGTAGCCTGTTTAGAAAGCTAATCCCTTCAGAGTCAGAGGTGAATGAGCAGTCTTGCCACGGAAAAACAGACCACAATTGGGCCAGTGTTCCTCACCCCTTTGGGGCGATGGAAACTCATTGCACCAAATGGTCAGCCTACTCTGAGACCCCCGCAATCAGGCTGAGAGCCCAGGAGACGTGTCCGCAGACACGATGCCTGTAACCCACATTTGACAGCAGGGCCAAGACGCGAGCCTCGGAAAGCAAAGAGAATCAATTTCTGATAAAATGCCAGGAAGGAGATTGACGCGTCGGAAACCTTTCTGGTATCAGCTTAGCTTCCAGCACAAGATTAAACTCTAGGAAAAACCCATCAGAGAGCCGCAATTTGTGACCAGCAAGAGATAATGTTGACAGCTTCCCCTTCCTGGGTCTGTTTTGGATAAACAATATGCCCTTCAACAGGGCTTCATCAAAGTTTTCTCTATTTCCAGATCTGAGGCATGAAATTGCCTTGAAAGTGTCTCCCTCTACTTCCCCACCCCCAAATTCACTTTGTGGAATACAGGATGTGGTTAGAAAGGAGAATGATACTGTCTAAGAGAAGGCGCTTCCTGCGAATGCCTCTTGAAAGGTGTGTCTGCTGGGGGAAAAGCGCCCGTGAGAACGTGACAACTATCCCTTCAGTCTGTGGATGCTTCTGGAAGAGCAGGACAAAGGCCATGACAGTGCCAGGCTACGTGGGCTTCAGCCACCACTGCTGACCATGGGCACACTTACTGTCCCCTCACTGGGCCTCCATTTCCTGTGTCCCCCAGGTTTGACAAGAGCCATTGGATGTCCCACAGCATCCTTAGGGTTCACAGGCTGTCTGTCAGACTGTGTTCAGGGGATGGGAGCCCTCCTCAAACTAGCTTCAGCCAGAAAGGGACTGTGTTGCCTCACCTAGCTGAAAAGTTCAGGGGTGGACCACACCAGGCGTGACTGGATGCAGGCGCTCTCATTCAGTCCCTCTAGACTCATCCATGACGGTCCCCCCCACCCCGCCCAGCGGGCTGGTCCATCTCAGAGCAAGCTGACCTCATCGTCAGAGGGGTGGGGGAAGGCACAGGTGCTGGAGCCAGCTGGCCTGGGGTTGAATCCCAGCTCCTCACTTACCAAGTGTGTATCCGCCTGTGGGCCTCAGTTTCTTCATATGTAGAATGGGGCTACTAGTGGTGTCCACCTCATCAAGTCATCAGGGGTACTCTGAGCAGTGTCTGGCATGTAGTAAGCCCTGAAAAAGTGACAGGAGCTTCTTCCTCTCCTTTCCTTCCTGTCGTTATTATAATTCTCTCTACAACTGCAGCCAAAGAGAGCAGTTTGAGACCCACGGCTAACCCAGGGTTTTAGAGCACTCCAGTGACGGGGCTGGGGTGGGCGGTGCCCCATGTGAAACACATGCTGAAGAAGGGGTGTTTGCCCAAAGCAGAGTCAGGATCCTGTGCCCGGAAGAAGCGGGAGAGGGTAGACAGCAGGCTGAAGGCAACAGCTGTCCAGCACACGGCCACCTTGCAGTGGGGACTCTGAGGCTGACGACAGTGCAGTTGTTAAATCCTCACCAGACCCCGGGAGGTGAGCAACATTATCCTCATCTCATGTGAGGGTCCCAGGCTCACAGCAAGGAGGCAAGCTGCCCAGTTCACGCAGCGAGTTCAGGGCCGCACTGATACTCCACGTTCTGCGCGCCATGGAAAGCAGCGAGTGCCCGCGTCACCCTGGGGTACCTCACGCAAGTTCTGCGGCCATCCCAAGGCTCACTTTCCTTTCTTTTCTTTAAGCATCACTTCCACTTTCTTCTATTCTAGAGGATGGTTTTCCTTCAGTCCTCAAGGACCTAGCTCCTTAGCTGGGCTTTGGGGCAGGTCGTGGGCAAACCCCCCACAGGTCTAAGTTGGGGGGATTTGTTTGGTCCTCTGGGGGTACAAGAGTGCGATTCCTGACCTCTTTGCTGCCAGCGGCCCAACTCACACAGTCATGGGGCTTCGTAGGCACCCAAAACACTCACTTTGGAAATGGAGGGATGACTGTGGCCTCTGCTGTGTTGCAAATGATTGTTTTCTTAATGTTTCTTGACCTGTAAAATGGGCATCTTCGGTCCTTCCTCCCCAGGCTGAGGACTCCGTGAGGTAGAGAGAGATGAACACATGAAGCCCAGCCCCACTCGGATCACCGACTGGCTCTCCTACAGGCCACTTTCCCTCTTCTCCCCATGGACCCTACTGCCGGTTCAGAGTTACCCCGGAGGACTGCATCTGTCCTCTTGGGACCATAGGACTGGGCAGGTGAATAGGGAGACAGGGGCAATGACAGCCAGATCATGCCAAGCCGAGTGGTCTGATACCCACTCCCTGCATCCCCAAGTGCAGTTAATGACCACTGGATTCCAATCCGAGGCCGATGAAGAGGATATGTGCCCCTCCCTGTCCCCACTATATGATTCAGCACAAAACTGTCAAGTATAAGGAAATTCATTGAAGTTCTCCACTTCTTTTCTGTTTCTTTTTTTGATATAGAAACCTAAACTCTTTCAAAAAAATATTCTTTGGGCTGCTCATACTTTGTTGATGCCCCGGAAGATGGCTGGCATTAGAGAGATGGAATGGCAGGGGTGGTCAAGGACAGGGCTGGGATCTAGCCCAGACTGCTGGAGCTTGCATCCTGGCTCTAGGTGTGTGGCCTTTGACAAGTTATATGCTTCCGTTATGTATTTCTGTGCCTCAGTTTCCCCATCTGCAGAATGGAACTGAAAATGGAGTACCTCTGCCTGGGGTTGTTGAGAGAAGTAGAGAGCAGTGCGTGTGAAGCAGTTGGAACCATAGCTGCATGTGCTGTGTGGGTGTATGTGGCCCCCGGGGTGTCCTCTTTGTGCTGCCAGCAGGGGGAGCACCAGAGGCAGGGCTGGTCCATCCACACCTGCAGGCACACACCTGGCTGGGCCCGCGTTAGGCATTTTTCATCGCTTTCTGATACCAGAACTAATGGATGCTGACTGGTGAGAAATTAGGAAATAGGAAAAGGTACACCAATCTGTCATTATCCTACCACCTGGATCATGACGCTCACTCGCTTTCATGTTTCCTCCTGGCTTTTTGGTGCATAGCTACCTATATGTCAGATTAGGATCGTGCTGCGGGACAATTAGAAATGCCTACTTCCAGGGCGCCTGGGTGGTTCCGTCAGTTAAGCGACTGACTCTTGATTACAGCTCAGGTCATGATCTCAGGCTCGTGAGAGCAAGCCCCGCATCGGGCCCCTGCTGAGTGTGGAGCCTGCTTGGGATTCTCTCTCTCTTCCTCTCCCCCCTCCCCTTGCTGTCTCTCTCTTAAAAAAAAGAAAAAGAAAGGAAGAGAAAAAGAAAATAAAAGAAATGCCTACCTTCCATTCTTATTTTCAGCTTTTTATTTATTGAGATAAAACTTACATACAATAAAGCGGATGGTCTTAAGTACGTAGTTTTAAGAATTTGTACAAGTGAGTACACCTGTGTTGGCACTACTCCCATCAAAAGATAGAGCATTCCTAGCCCCCCAGGAGGCAACTTCATGCCAGCTCCCTGTTCATACACCTCTCCAAGGTATTACCGACATCTACTATCTTGACTCATAGATAAGTTTTGCCTGTATTTAACTTCATATAAATGGAATCACAGAGTAAGTACTTATTTTACGTCTTTTTGGTTTTCTTTTTTTTTTTTTTTAAGATTTTATTTATTTATTTGAGAGAGAGAGCATGCATGAGTTGGGGGAGAGGGGCAGAGGGAGAGGGAGAAGCTGACTCCCTGCTCAGCAGGGAGCCCACACTGGGTTTGATCCCAGGACCCCAAGATCACAACCTGAGCCAAAAGCAGACGCTTAACAAACTGAGCCACGCAGGCACCCCGGTTTTCTTTTAAACATATTTGTGAGAGGGGTGTCTGGGTGGTGCAGTGGGTTAAGTGTCCTACTCTTGCTTTTGGCTCAGGTCATGGTCTTAGGGTCATGAGTTTGAGCCCCACATTGGGCTCTGCCCACAGTACAGAGTCTGCTTAAGGTTCCCTCTCCCTCTGCCCCTCCCCCTCTCTAAAATAAATAAATAAATCTTTAAAAAAAACAAAAAAACATTATTTGTGAGTTTCGTTTGTCTTTAAGTGTATCAGTAGTTTGTTCTTTATCACTGTGGTATAGACATTCAGTTGTTCTTTTATTAGAAAAATTAAATTGCAAAATAATTTGAGTTCATTGTCATCACTTATAAAATTCCAAGGTTAGGCATTGAATAAAAATCCCCCTTGAGATTGCCCCAATCTCATTCTTCTCCCTGGAAATGACCAGTTCTCAGTGGAACGTTCATCTTTCTAGACCTCATTCTGTTTGTACAATTCTATTCATTGTTTCCATTGGGAGGTATTTGGCTGCACATAACAGGAAACCCAACTAATAATGGCCTAAATTGGGGGTCAGCAAGCTTTTTCTGTAAAAGATCAGATAATACATGTTTTAGGCTTCATAGGCCACACTGTCTCGTCACAACTACTCAGCTCTGTCATTATAGGATGAAGGCAGCCATATTTAATATATAAATGAATGGGTGTGGCTGTGTTCCAATAAAACTTTATTTACAAAGGTAGGTGGCAGGCCAGATTTGGCCTATATGCTGTAATTGGCTGACCCTTGGCTTAACAGCAGGGATTTGTGTGGCGCCAGTGACAAGAAATCTGGAAATACCCTCATAAGAAAAACTTAATTCACATTCCTACCAAAAATATTTGAGAATGCCTGTGACCTTGCCAATAGTGGGTATTAACAGCCTTTTATATTTTTGCCAGTATTCTTTGTCCTTATCCTGCGTTTTGGGTAAATGCCTCTCCCTGATCTTCCAGCTCAGTGATTTTCCCTGTATCTGTATCTAGGCTACCCTTCACTGTCTTTTGATCTTTTTATTTTGATGATTAAATCTTTCACTCACGATTTCTAATTAATTCTTCTCCATACTAGGTTATTCTTGTCTGATGGAGACAATATCCCCTGTTACTTACTCAGAGAATATTAAATATACTTAAAATGTCTCTGTTTGCATCATTATCCCTGTGTCTTTGGTTGTTGGTCCTTCTGTTAGTTGAGTTGGCCCCTCTCTCTCATGGTGTGAGTTTTCCTGGAATGTTTGGTTATTTGTGAATATGTGCTTCCTCTGTGTCCTGTGAGCTCCTGTTTTCCTCTCTGTGGATGCATTTTTTTCCTCTTTTATTTATTTATTTTTTTTGGAGAGAGAGTGAGCTGTGGGGGAGGGACAGAGGGAGAGAGAGAATCTCAAGCAGGTTACCCACCCAGGTAGGAGCCCGATGCAGGGCTTGATCTCACGACCCTGAGATCATGATGTGAGCCGAACTCAAGAGTCATATGCTCAACCGACTGAGCCACCTAGGTGCCCCTGGATGCATTTCTTTTCAGCTGCCAGTGATCGAGTCAGAGGTGCGGAACTTGCCGCAAGAAGCGTGGTGCTAATAGTTTGTCTTCTGAACACAGGATCTACCTTTTCCTTCTGGATATGTCCTGCTTTTCTGTCCCAGAGATCCACAGTCATAGATCCTCCAAGCTAGGTGGGCCAAAGAGCTACCTGTTCGTGCCCCCACAGGAGTTTGCAGTCCGTGTCTTTGAACTCTGACGTGGGGCCCTCTCCTCTCCCCGGAGAATGTGTCACCTCCTGGTTTGGAGCAGCCCGCGACTCCCTTCCCCTTTTATACCAGGCCTTCCTACCTTCTGATTTGGCCCATGTTTGTTTTCATTAATCCAGTTCTGTCTGCCATCCCTTTCTCAGGGAAATCTCAACATTTTTAATCTGCCAGGAGCTCCCCTCCTTATCTTCCCATGCTCTTGTGGACTTTAAATTGGGGCATTTCTGTGGGCTTGGGCAGGAGAGGCTGACGTGTGTACTTGCTCTCAGTCTTCCCAACTCGATTCAGTCTCAAGGTGACTTCTTGTTACAGTTTTCGCCTTCCTGGTCACCTTCATCTGAATAAGGTCCTCTTTCTTTCAAAATACACTGTGTTGGAACCAAACTGAACATTCCAGCTATGAACCAATCCATGTAGACTATAGAGATGGCATGCACTTCCTAATAAGAGCTGAGTTCAGAGACTAACTCTGCTCTCTACTGCATTGGTCAAGGCCACTCACTTCTCTAAGCCTCCACCTCCCCCACCTGCCGAATGGGAATAATGATCATAAAACCCACCACCCAGGTTCATGAGACTATCAACTGAAACAGTACATCAAGAGTTTCCCGTGGGGTCGGCATGCAGTAGGTGCCAACACATGTTGCTGCCCTTCCTCTTGTTCTGATGAATTTCTAACACACTGTGTGTGCTCTGGGGGTGACAGTTTTTGGCAGCCACACTGCACTGTTAGCTCATACTGAGCACGTGAGCGAGAAGCTCCGTCTTTGTCTCATGAACTTGCCTCAAGTCAGACTTCTCTCCCAGGGCCTCTCCTTGTATAGGACCTTTACCTTGGCCGTGATGCACTCTATCAAGCTGTTCTCGATCCATCTTGAGCCTGTAGAAATTGATCTGAATGCAGATTCCATCATCCAGCTTATTCCGTGGGCCTCCCATCTGAATGTCATCTGCAGACTGTATAAGCAGCCTTCACTGGCCGGATCTAGCCATTGATAAAATGATGGCTTGGGATAGGACCAAGGACAAAACCCCATGGCATGCCACCCTTCAGGGGAAGAGTAATTTAGATGACTGTGCAAAGTTGATTAATTTGTCCAGTTCCCGTAATCGTATGTCCTTGTGGCTTGATTATAATAATAATATTAGCAACCATGTACCCGGTCTTATTTGCCACAGGCCAGGCACTGAGGTGAGTGCTTTTCACATATTACTTTTATTTCTTATAACAAGTCTGCAAGGTAAATATTTGCATTACCTAGGACTCCGTTTTAAAAAAAAACAAACAAAAAACTTCAATCTAGCTTTAGCAGAAGAAGGACTATATTACTTCATTACAAGACCCTGCGGTGTAGGGACACCTGGGTGGCTCCGTCAGTTGGGTGGCCGACTCTTGATTTCAGCTCAGGTCATGATCTTGGTGGGGGTCTTGGGATCGAGCCCCGCATCTAGCTCTATACTCAGTAGGGAGGCTGCTTGAGGATTCTTTCTCTCCCTTTCCTTCTGCCCCCCTGCTCGCACACACGCTTTCTCTCTCTCTCTCTCTCTCTAAGGTGAATAAATAAATCTTAAAAAAAAAAAAAAAAAGACTTTACAGTGTGGGCACCTCACAGAAGCCAAGGACAGGGACGCACCTGGGTGTCAAGAATGGTGAACCAGAGCCTGCGACTTTCTAGGGTCCCAGAAATCCTCTCTCGGTGGCTCTTATCTTTATGTCTGTCAGCATCTGTCACTCTTCTCACTTGCTACGGACGAGCTTTCTCTCTCTCTCAGTTCGCCTGGCAGAAAGTAGTCCCACAAGCAACACCTGAGTGCACTTTGCTCCTTTCAAGAGAGCTGCCAGATCTTCCCTGAGCCTGACAGTCCCACTTCCCCAGGATTAGTGGCCCTGCCTGGGTCAGGGGCCTGCTCCTGGTCCGGACACATGTAGTGAGTGGCGGGGTCGTACTGTCTGAACGTGGCCTGTGGAGTGAGTGCTGTAGCCACGGGACAGGCTGATGTCCAGAGCCCCTATGCACATTTTACAAATGAAAGAGAGACCCAAAGTCACACAGCTCGTGTTTTTGTCTGATTCCCAAGCTCATGTCAATACAACATGCTCCGTACCCTGGGCCACATTGTCCCAGGTCAGCTTCTATGATGAGGTCGGTAAGGGCTGGCCCATGTCTCAGGCCAGAAAGCTCAAGGACCGCCTTGTGTCCATATCACAGTCCAGCCCCAGCCCAGGGCTCTGAGATCCTTGGCTGGCTGGTTTGCCTGTTTTTTAGGGCCTCAAAAGATGCCATAACAGAACTCACAACTGGAGGGACTCCCCCTGGACTCCCGCCTGTGGAGGACCTGATATTTAAGGGTATAACCACAGACTTTGGTGTCCAGTAAAGCTAGATTCAAATTCCAGGGGTTTCACTTTTTAACTGGTGACTCTCTGTGCCTCAGTTTCCATAACTGTAAAGTGGAGAGGATACAGATCCCTTCTTTATCGGTTGTTGTAATGATACAGTGAGATAATACATGTAAGCACCATGTGGCCAGCACAGAGTAATGATTCTATAAATGGTAGCAGTTTATCAACTCTGGAACAAGGAGAAAGTACAGGAGTCCAGAGGAGAAGGCCTATAACTGAGCCAACAGGATAGCAAAGGGGACGTGGGTTGGCCAGGGTTTCAAGGAGGAAATGAAATTGAAGCTGAAACAGTGAAAGGGTAGGAGGATTGGGGTAACAGGCAAAAAAGAACAGGTGTAAACACGTGAGCATATACAGGAGTTCGAGGGACCAGCAAGTAGTTTGTTGTGATAGAAGCAAAGAATACATACTAGGAGCAAAGGCGGTAACTGGGGTCCCATAGAAGCAAAGGGGGTAACTGGGGTCCCATAGAGAAAACTTCATTTGCTCATTCGTACATGGACTTAGCCAATATTTGTCAAGTACCTGCTGTGTCCCAGGCACTGCCCTGGGTCCTGGCGATTCTGCAGTGAAGAAACAGGCACAAATCCACACCCTTGTGGAGCTCATGTCCTGGTGGTTAGAGGCAGACACTGGGCAAATGAATAAGTGAAATACGAAGGGTGTCCGAGAAAAAAAATAAAGCAGGAAAGGGGGTAGGGAGTGCAGGCGGGGGTCCTCAGGAAGGCCTCCCTGAGAAGGGACAGAGACTAAGGAAGTGAGGGGGAGAGAGCTGAAACAGAAGTCCCGAGGCTGGAGGCTGTGTGGCAGAGTTAGGGGGGATGAGGGGCAGGGAGGTGGGAGGCAAGGACACGGGGAAAAGCCGAGTCATGCAGGGCCTTGTGGCCCTTTATCAGGACTTAGGCTTTTGTCTGAGTGAGGAGGGAGCCACGGGAGGATTTTGAGCCGGAAAGGGCCAGAACCAAACAGATTTTGGCAGGACGTGCTCTCCGGCTGTGTGTGTGAGTAGACTTTGGGGCAGGGGCAGAAGCAGGAGATCGCTGGGGGTCCAGCAGAGAATACCCGTGCAGGTGATGGTGACTGGGATTAGGGGCCACGGTGGAGGTGGAGAGAAGGTGCTGGATGCTGAGCACTGTGAAGGGAGAGCCGCATGGATTTGTTGCTGGCTTGGCTATGGGTGGGAGAGAAAGAGAGGAATCAAGAAGGGTTTTTAAGGGACGACTGAGTGGCTCTGTTGGTTAAGCGTCTGCCTTCGGCTCAGGTCATGATCCCAGGGTTCTGGGATTGAGTCCTGTATTGGCTCCCTCCTCGGTGGGGAGCCTGTTTCTCTCTCTGCCTGCTGCTCCCCCTGCTTGGCACTCTCTCTCTCTCTGACAAATAAATAAATAAAATCTTAAAAAAAAAGGGGGGGGGGTTTTAAGGTTCTGTCTGAACAACCAGAAAACAAAGATTGGTTAATTCCCGAAATGGGAAGGCGTGGGAGCAACTTTTAGGGGGAAGACCAGGAACTGAGCTTAAAACCTGTCAAGACCTCGAGCAGGCAACTGGATATGAAAATCTGGAATTCAAAGGGAAAGCCATGTCAAGCTTCATCTATCTGGAATGTGAAACCATTGGTTTTTTTTTTTTTTTTTTTTGAGAGAGAGAGCAAGCAAGGGTGGTGGGGATAGGGGAGTGGGGGAGGTGTAGAGAGAGAAAAAGAGTCTTAAGCTCAGCATGGAGCCGACCAGCGGGGCTGGATCTCTTGACCCTGAGATCATGACCTGAGCCAAATCCAGAGTCAGAGGCCTTAACTGACTGAGACACCTAGGCGCCCCCCCTTTTTTTTTTCTTTTTTGTAATGGGAAGTAGGATGGGTGGAGGTCATTAGTTAGCAAGTAATATATGAAAACAACTTCCTTAAGAAAATTATTTTTAAGCTTCTAGATAGGGCTAAAATCCCTTTTGCCAGTTCCTACCCCTACCACCTCCCCCTCTGTTGTAACTGTTGTCAGGAGCTTGGTATGCGTGCGTCCTTCCAGACCTTTCTCCATGCCTCCATATACCAAGTGTATCTGTGAAATATGTCATATTTGGGGAGTGTATGTATTTTAACAAAATGGTGTTGTAATGAATGTTCTGTTCAGCGATGTGCTTTTGTAACTTGTAACTATCCTTCCTGAACTATGTCTCAGAGAGCCATCCTTGGTATTACAAGTAAACCTTTGTCTTTTTTTTTTTTTTGTAAACCTGTTGTGGTATGGTACGGCCAGACTGTGCGTTATTTTGCCATTTTCCAGTGGGAGGACATTAGCATTTTGTACGTTCCTCCTCGGGCACCTGTGTCTTTCCAGAGGCTTCCAAGGAGTGAAATGGTGGGGTCCGAGTAGAGCAAAGCTATGCCGGGCTTTGTTGTTTCTTGTTTGGGTGG
Organism: Ursus maritimus; assembly: GCF_017311325.1. Classification (NCBI taxonomy): domain Eukaryota; kingdom Metazoa; phylum Chordata; class Mammalia; order Carnivora; family Ursidae; genus Ursus; species Ursus maritimus. The sequence goes on along the minus strand of NW_024424452.1, from coordinate 18,201,513 downwards.
GTACTGCCCCCCGGCCCCCCAAAGTGCCTCTGCCCCCTGACTCGCCAGCCTTGGCAGGTTCGTAATGAGGGCAGCCACAGAGATCTGTGTTTCACAGCAAAGCTCAGCGGCGGGCTGTGGGGTTGTAAGGAGCGAGGAGGATGCCAAGAGGCTATGGAAGCTGAGGGGTGCTGTCCCACTCTTAGAACCCACCTTGGGACAGGACACAGGCTCCTCTAGGGGCTGGCAGAGACCCCTTCCCTTCCTCCTGCACAAACGAAATGCCTTCTTTCCTGCAGCCACCAAGCCTGGCTTCTTCCCTGCCAGCCAGTTTCTATTCCTAGACCTCCTCGCCAGCTTGAAGTCATCCCCTTTTGACAAACACACCGGTCAAGACATTATAAAAACGCTATTTTTATTAGAGCAGACCGGCTCTTCTATCCTCGGGCCTCTTATTCCGCCACGAGCCTGACAGCGTTCTTTGCTGCACACCCCCCACCCCACCCCCCCGCCGCCAGCGACGCCACGTCCAAGGGTTGGCGCACAATCAGGGTTGTGATTGTCACCAGCCCAGCGCCTGTTCTGAGGGTGTGATCGCAGCCCCTCTCTGGAGGCAGACCAAATCCTACACCCAGCTGCTCTCCCCAGAAACAGTTTAGCTCAGCCACATCCCACACGGGCAAAGGAAAGTGGCGTCCTTAAAAAAGGTGACGTCATCTTCGTGTGAATTTCAGGTGGGTGTTGGCTCTGGTGGACGGTGCCTTCAGGGGGAGCTCGGGGAGCTGGGTCCGGGGTCCACCAGGAGTTCAGAGCGTGTGCCGTCGGAGTTAGAAACTTCTCAGTATTTCTAATCAGCATCGTCTTCATTGCTAACACGTAGTGAGCATCTCTTGAATGTCAGGCTGTATTCTGAACGGTTTATGTTTATAAGGGGGATGCTTTTCATTATCTCCATTTCTTTTGTTTTTGATAGAGCTCTAATTTCCATAGCACAAAATTTACCATGTTCAAGTGTACAGTTCAGTGGTGTTTAGCATATTCATAGTGCGGTGCAATCATCACCACTGCCTGATCCCAAAACAGGGACATCACCTCAGATAGAAACCTGTACCCGTTAGCGGTTACTCCCTGTTCCTCCTTCCCCCAGGCTCTGGCGTCCATTTCTCTGCTTTCTCTCTCTCTAGATTTGCCTGTTCTGGATGTTTCCTATAAATGTCTGGCTTCTCTCACTGAGCATCATGTTTTCAGGGGCTATCCATGTTGTAGCATGTGTCAGTACGTCCTTCCTCTCTATGGCCTAACGACGTTCCATTGTATGGAGAGCGCACACCCTGTTTATCCATTCATCCGTTGAAGGACAAGCGGGTTGCTTCTGCATTTTGGCTCTTATGCACTGTGCTGCTAGGACATCATCCCAGTTTGACAGCGGGGAAACTCAGGCACAAGTACCATTTGCCACTCACCCAAGCAGGATGGGATTCCGACCCAGGCATCTGGCTGCACAGCCGAGTCCCAACCACCCCTCCAGGCTGCTCAGCAGTCGAATGACGACCCGGGAATTAAGGACCTATGTCGTGCACCTCCATGGCAACCATACTTAAGAGTTAAAAATTGGGTCCTGTGGGGGCGCCTGGGTGGCTCAGTCGGTTGGGCCACTGGCTCTTGATTTGGCTCAGGTCATCATCTCAGGGTCCTGGGATCGAGCCCCGCTTCGGGCTCTGTGCTCAGGGAGCAGTCTGCCTAAGGATTCTTGCTCTCCCTCTCCTTTTGCCCCTCTCCCTGCTCACGCTCTCCCTCTGTCTTTCTCTTTCAAATAAATAAATAAATCTTAAAAAAAAAATGGTACAAGGAATTCATCATACTTTGCGGACTTGGGTCTGTCTTGTTTGCATTCAGGACCATGTGGGAAGTCCTGGCTGAGTCATGATTGTTCATGCTGTCCAAAATACATTTATCCACGTCCTTTGATGTAACAGGACTCAGCCCTGCCCTGGAAGCTCATGGTCAAGGAGGAGAGATATGCTGTCTTGGTTCCCGAGGAAGCAGACCCTGGGAGGGAGATATATTGTGTGTGGGGGGGCACTCTCTGGAATGACACCTGTGAGGGAGGAGGGAAATGGGAGGAGTTGAATAGTGATGTAGCCTTGGTAATCCCAGAGGGAACTCTGGAAATGGGTGGTGCTTCAGAGATGTTCCCAGTCGGGCAAGGTACCTGGGTCTTTGTACCCTTGGCATCAACCCGTATCTGAGAGCCAGCATCACTTGGCTTCTTCCTGGGAAGGGACCGGCTGTGAGCTGCCAGCCGTCGCTGGTCTCAGTACCTGGGTGCGAGTGAGTCATCTGGGCTGCATCCACAGTGGCTTGGCTAAGTGCTCTGACAGAGAGCGGTCCATGAGAAGGTGTCAGGAACACTGCTGAGGGAGGGCGTAACCCTGCCTGGGATGGGGGTGAGCAGGGAGGAAGGGGCATCTTCACTGTGCCATGAAGCCTTGAACCCCAAACCTGGACACCCCACTGCCAGGCCATGAACCGCCCCTCTTGGGTGCTTCAGCGTCTCAACACAGCTGCCCCAAACCAAAGTCAGCCCTGCGCCCCGCCAGCTTTCACCCCTCCAAGAATGGCAACACTATCCCTCCCATTACACCGGCCAGACACCCCAGAGCCTTCAGTGCCTCCCTGCCCTCATATCACCAAACCCTGTGCCTTCGCCTTGAAAATATCTTCTCCCTGCCTCCTCCATTTTGCTGACACCTCTTGTCAGAACACTGAGAGCAGCCTTCTACCTGCTCTCAGCACCCACTCTTGGCCACCTCCAACCTCTAATTCCAGCGTCCCCCTCCCCCCCCGCTCCAGTAACCCAATGTGGCTCCCCAGTGGTCTGGGGTTGAGGGCAGAACTCCTTGCTGTGGGCACATGGCGTTGGTGGTCTGGCCCCTCAGCCCCACGTCGTCCTCTGCTGCCCTTCCCCTGGCTCCAGCCCCGCAGAGCATCCTTGCCCCTCCTGTCCTTTGCGCCTTCTTGCCACATGGCCTCCACGTGTGTGTCCACTTTGCTTGGGGTGCGCTCCCCTCTCGCCAGATTATCTTGTTTGCCCTTCATGGTTTGGTTCTCTGTCGCCCGTCCATGAAGCCTCGGCTGACCTCCGTGCCGTCGTCGTGTGTCCCCTGTAAAGGTCCCACATCCACCTCCAGAGTGCTTAAAATGGTAGGCGATGTATACTGGGTGGTCGGCTCATTTGTTTAAAATCACCCCCCTCCCTAGGCCGTCAGCTCCGGAAGGCGAGGGACCTGGTCCTGGCATGGGCTGGGAGGTGCTCAGTGAGTCTGAAAGTAGTAAGCCTGAGGAAGGGAAGGAGGGGGGACGTGGGGGGAAAGAGAGGGAAGGAAAAGATCGATGGTCTCACACGGTCAGGGAGGGGATGGGGCTGTGGGAGCTGACATGAACTGCCTCCCATATATTCCTGCATCTCCATGAGCTCACATGACAAAACTCTGGACTTTAGCGAGTGAGGGAACGTGGAATTTGGACCCCCTGACCCTACTGCACTGCCCCAGACTTGAGCATGAGGCTCCCCTCCCTTCCTCGGGTCCCCCCTCACCCCCGGCCCTAGCACCTGTCACTGGTACAGTGGGCTTTACCCTTCACCAGCCTAAAGCAGACCTGAAATGTCAGAGGCCAGGTCCCTCTCGCTATTCCCTGAGATCAAACCAATGTGCTCTGAACATTCTCCATCCCAACCCCCAGACAAGCTCCCGGGGCTCCTTGCACTGTTGTTTTGCACACCCTGTTTTCTGCCTGGATGCCCTCCCTGTCCCTCCCCTCCCCTCCCCTCCCCCGGCCCCCTACTGAGCTCGCCTACTGGTCAGCCTGTATCCTCTCCCTAGAGCCGCCCAGCCCTGAGTGGCGCCAGGCGTCAGCCACTCCCCACGCTGGCCCCTGGCACTCGTGCCTCCTCTTGTTAGCAATGATCCCATGGCAACCAAGCATTTGTCTTTCAGGGACTGCCCTGCTAAATTCTTTGAGGACAGGGATCCTGCCTTCCTGCCTTCCTTCTTTTCTTTCTGTTCCTTCCTTTCCACAATACTCTGGGAGCTCCTTATGTGGGCCAGGCACTGGTTGGAGGCTGACAGGTACAGCGGTGAGTGTTGGCAGGGCACTGTTCTCCTGGCTCTGATGTCCCAGCGGGGGAGCCACAAACACACCAGTGGGGATACTTTCAGAGAGGAGAAGGCCTGGGGAGTCGGGAGAGGCTCCCAGAAAGGGCCATACATGCCCACAAGCAAGGAGGAAACCTTCCAGCAGAGGCTCGGCTTCTCTGAGAAACAGCCAGAAGGGCTGTTAGGCTGGGGTTGGGGGCAGGGGTGGTGGGAGTGAGGTCAGGGAGGGTGGTGGAGCCAGATCCCATTCATCTCTGCCCGTCTCTGGCACAGTGCTCATTCTGCAGGAGAAGCTTAAGGGGTATTTGTGGAATAAGTAGGAAGGGACCTCCGAGCACCCTCCCCCTCTTCAGGAGGCTGGGGGTGGGTGGCCCTCCCTGAGGGGTGAGCATCCCTTCTGGCAACCACGGAATGGAGGAGCTCTGAAGAGGTTCATTCCCTTAGAAGGAAAAGCTCTTGATGCAAATCAAATGGTGGCGGCAGAGACTGGAAAAGAGAAAATTCCAGCTAGGCCGCCCCTCTCCTCCCATCAGGCCAAGTGGCCAGTCCCTCGGGATTGGAAGGGGCTGACCGGTGACAGCCGCCTCAGTCAGTTCAGCACAAGCCTTGGGAGTGCGAAAGCAGGCAGGCCTCTTTTCTTCCCCTGAGCCTGCAGACCCTGCTTTCAGGGGCCCTGCCAGCCTAAGTCTGCTCCAGAGGTCTCCTCAGGGAGGAGGGTGGGAGTAGCCTTAGCCCATCCCAGCGCACTTAAAACCTAGGTACCGTGATGTCAGCTCTGCTCAAAACCCTCCAAGAGCTTCCTGGTGCCTCAGAGTAATACCAGAGTCCTCGCCATGGCCTCCGCCCTGTCCCACCCCAGTCCTCCCACTCCCCCACCTTGCGTACTCTCTTCCTCAAACACACCATCATGCTCCCACCTCAGGGCCTTTGCACTTGCTGCTGCCACCCGGAAAACCCCTTGGTCCCGATTCCCACACCTTCCCTTTCACTTCCTTCAGCATCCTCTTGAATGCCACTTTACCAGAGGCCTGCTCTGACCCCCTGGCTAAAACAGCACCTCCCTCTCCACTCCCCTTCCCTTCCCCCCCAATCCCCCCTGCCTCCCTTCTCTGCCTTCCATTCTCCACAGCACTTAGCACCCTCTGACATACTACGTATTTACTTATTTTTTTTTTTTTATTGCTTGTCTCCTCTCATTAGAATGTAATAGCAGAGACTTTGATGTGCTTGCTATCTGTCTCCGGGATAGGCGTTCAATAAATATTGAGCAAACAGATGAATTTGTAAAATGAGGTCAGTGCCGTCCACCTCGCAGGGTTGTGTGGAGTTTCCCAGTGTGTGGTTTGCGTATTTCTACGGCACTGTAGGTGGCTCGTAAAGCGTGTGCTATTTCAGTAGGTCCGTATTTATGTCGGCCTTCTATTTATGGCTAGTGGTAATGATTTTCCATTTATGGCATTAATATAAAGTTTCCTTTTTTAACGTAAACTCATTCAAGATTAAAAAGAGAAAATCTATGTTTGCCAGCCTGAAAGATAGTTTTTAACACACACTGCCATCTTACAAGAAAACTTTTCTGAGAATTAAGAAGAAATGTTAATTATTTTCTAGCAGATCGGTATCGAAGTTGATTTTTTTCATGAGGTATATAAGAAAAGCATTTTCACAGAGGCAGAGCTTAGTGTGTCCTAAAGTCCCAGAGGAAACCCTAGATTCTAGATCTGTATCGGTGTTCTGCAAACCCTGGCACTAAGTATAAAATCTCCAGGTATGTATCGGTGGCAATAAATAATAGTACGTAGCAGGGTAGTGAAGTAATCAATGTAAGTCTGAGGTATGTGAGCAATAACCCAAATTGTTCCTTTGATTCTCTGTCTGGTGTGTGCAGAGCATACGATTTTGTTAACCCAGTCCACCCAGGGCGTGAGAATTCGGCTCAAATCTTGGCGGCTGCACGTTGCCTTATTTCGCTCCAACCTCTAGGGGGTAGTATCAGCTGACGCTTTAGCTTCCTTTGTGATGTAGCCTACGGAGCGCAGAGCATTTTTTGTTCCTGTTTTGAGGATGGACGGACACCTGATATGTTAGCAAGAACAGTAAAAAGGAAGTTCAGGATGATCCTTTTTCATTCCACTAATAGGCATTAAAGACTTACTACCCAGCGTGGGGACATAAAGAACAGGATCACTAGGAGAATAGAGCAGGAGGCACTTGGGGGTGGGTTTTGAAGGGAGAATAGGAGTTTTCTACTTCAAGGTACATTTGGATCATCTCTTATTGTGGGTTTGGGGCCATCACTGAGAACGTTCCTTAAGGAGTGTCCTTTCAATCCTCTGCTAACTACTTCTCTGAGCCCTAGGTCACGGGACAGACTTTGGGTTCAGACACTCCTGAGTATTGGCTTTATTGCTCTGACAGCTGGAACTCACTCAGGTGTTATGACTTTCCCTTCCCCCTTCCCTCCCCCCCTCCCCGCCCCACACTCACACACAATTCAAACTAGCTCAAGTAAAGAAAGGTATGTGACTAAAAAGTCCAGTATAATGCTGGTTTCAGGAACGGCTGGTTACAGGGGATTAAATGTGGTCAGGAGGATCTGGTTTCCATATGGTCTGTCTCTTTCTGTCCTCAGTTCAGCTGCCTCTGTGTTGGTGTGACTCTTGGACGGATCTCCCCGTGGAACATACAAGGAGGTTCATGATGGGGAACCTGATCAGTTGATTAAAATGACTGCTTTCTTCATGGTGGCCGTCATAGCTCTCTGCTCCTATCAGCTAGTAATTCCAGGGGAACAGGCCCAGGGAGGTTTCCCCGCAGATCCAGCCAATCCCTTAGCTGAGCCTGTTGGCCTAGCCCTGAGCCAATCACACGGCCAGGGAGATGGAGTAGTGTGGCTGGCCAGGGTACCACATGGATTGAGAGTGGAGGAGAAGCAGTTTCTCAAAGGAAGATTGAGGTGGTGTAACCAGAAGGAAATGTATAGACAGTGAGCCGACACACACAACAAACGTGCGTTAGCTCGACTTATGTTGCTTTGTGGCCGTGAGGCCATTTGCCTCAGCTTTCAGAGCCTGTAAAATGGGCACACTGATCCCAGAACATAGCATCATTGCACACCCCCACAATAACCACCCCCAGAGAGCATAAGAAATGGCAGCTAAGGCGGCCTGCCGAGCTGGGCCCCAGTAACCTGGAGCATTTGCTCGTCTCCTAAATTGTTCCTCAGGTAGGACGTGAGCCTGGGGGGAGGCGGGGTAGGAGGGTTGCTCTGTGAACTCTGCAGGGCCCCAAGACACGGTGTTTCCACAGCCTCATTATTAAACCATCCAAAGTTATTGTTCTTCTCTGCTGGGACCTGACCCCAGCAAGGCTAGGTCCCTGGCATTCACAAGCCCTGGAAACCAGCTCTGCGGCTCTAAGCTGCTTAGAGATGCAGCTCACACGCAGGCACTCGCTAAATCAGCCCTGTTTAGGAGAATTCCAATATTCTGGCCTCAGAGGAGTATGTGATCCCTGAAATATAGACTCTGTCGAGCACCTTTAAGCATAACTGATTTTTGGCATTTCTTTCCAATTCCATTTTTCCCCCAAAGAGAATGAATAGTCTGGCCCTTGATAAGGTTCTGTGCTGTCTCTGGGGCCGGCATCTGGGATAAAGTCACATCCAAACTCCTTAGACCCTTTGCCGTAGCTAACTCATGCAGCCGCCGCCCCCACCTCTGGTCAACCCCAACTTCTGGCCTGTCCGTGGACTTGTCAAGCTTTTTCAAGCCCCCTTCCCCCGCCAACCTTGGCCCACACTGATCTTGTTGCCTGGAATGTCTTTCCTTTTACTTGTGGCCCAGAAAATGTTTCAGCTTTAAAACTCCCAGCTCAAATGTGTCCTTATGCATTCCTTCACTCAGCCCGTATTTAGGGAGGGCGCACCGTGTGCCAGGTGCTGTCCTAGGGGCTTGGAATACACAAGCGATCCAAACAGACCCAGTCCCTGCCTCCGTGGAATCAATACATAAAAGGCATAGTAAATGAGATAAAGGAGATAGTATGTTAGTGGAAAGTGGGAATTAGGGGTGTGATGTACAGCTTGTAATTTTAAGTAGGGTGGCCAGGGAGGACCCCCCTGGAAGGTAAGATGTGAGGCAGGCCTTAAAGGAGGTGAGCGAGCTGGGTATTTACTGGGAGAAGAGCACAGCCATGCAGGACTGCGGAGTCAAGGGCCCTGGGGAGGAGCGTGCTGAGTGTCAGGGGTCCTGGGGTGGCAGGGAAGAGTGGAGTCAGAGATGTGAGTGGAGGCCCAGTGCCCTGAGGCAGAGTCCAGAGCAGAGGAGTGACATGACTGGGCTTTGCTTTCCTCAGGACGCTCTAGCTGCAGCAGGGAGAAGAGACTGCAAGGGTGAGGGCAGGAACGGGAGGCCAGTGAGGGGGCCTGAACCAGGGTGGTGATGGGGAGGTGGGGAGAAGTGGTCAGGTTTGGGGTATCTGGTGGTTTCCCTTGGTGATTGGGGCCTGGCCATGCCCTGGGGAGCCTTCCCAGGCCCCTCATTCAAATTTTTGGCATCCCATTTTATACATTTCATTGTGATCATTTCTCTCCTTTTTGGGGTCTCAGATGCCTTCGGGAATCTGTTGAAAATTACAGACGTTCTTCCCAGAATACCCTTGTGCATGCAGTCGAATGAGTGTTCCTAGAACCCCCTGCAGGCCATCCCCAATGTTTGGGACCCCCAGCTAGTGCGTGTTTGCTTGACTGGATACACAACATTCATCCCAAGCACAAGAAGACCGTGGGGAGCAGGCCCCTGACGGGTGGTTGAGTACAGCCTGCAGGCATATACACACAGTGGGTCCGAGCTTTTGTTAAACCCTCAATGCATATGTGACAGCCACACTGTAAGCCCTTGATACATGTTTGAGGCAAGACAGTGAGGTTACCGTTGGCCCTTTACAAGCTTCTCACACCTTCGAGGGGTGCCTTCAACGTAAATGCCTCTGTCTTCTAGCCAGACACATAAAGCCTCCGCAAAGTGAAGCGTGCGATGCTGGGTAGAGTCTGTATCTGGCGTCAGACCAGGGCTGGAGTGAGGGTGAACCGAGCTGGTGCTTAGCCAGCCTTAGCACTTACCATCCTACAGCTGGATGGTGGTGAGGCCGAGGCTCTTCCCCCTGCCTCCCCATAGTTGTGCCCTCCGGGAATTTGTAATCCAGCTGGGGAAGAAAGAAAAAGACCCCAAGTCCCTTCTGCTTTGCTCCTAGTTGAACCTTGGAGCCACCCTGTGAGGTATACCGTATTATTACCCCCCTTTTACAGACGAGGACAACTGAGGCTCAGCAAAGGTAAGTGGAGTTCAGGGTTCACCCCCAAGTCTCCGAATCCCCAGATAATTAGTGAGCAACATATATAGTTAAATGCTAACAACTTAGCGCTTAATTATGTACTATTGCACATTGTGTTGTATATAATTTAATGCTAATTGCAGGGTTTCAGAATGAGCTGAAGGGAGTAGGACGAGAATGGCAACGGAAGGCTTCGTGGAGACTTTGGGAACTCAGCTGGGCCCTAGAGAGAATTTGGGTGGAAGCTGGAGGAGATGGAGTGGATTCTGGAAAAGAGAGTATTGAATGATTAAGGCGGAGGGGTAGGAATGAGCGTCTGTGGGGAGGAGCTAAGATGTGCTCTGTAAATAATGGAACTTTATAAATATAAATGTACCTAATAGTCACTGAGAACCTTCTAAGTGCTGGGTACTGTGCTAAGTCCTTTCCACTGTTACTTCTTCCAGTCTGCATTTAACCCTATGCAGGAAAGGAAAATCCAACCAGACAGGTACTGTTATGACTTCCAAACAGAGTAAACTAATGGCAGTGTTGCTACTTGGAGCCAGGCCTGGTCTCAAAGCTCATGTCCTCCCCAGCTCAATTCCAGAGACTGTCTGATTAGAGGTGGGCTAGACTCAGGACTTGCTACTCCAAGCGTGGCCCATGGGTACTGCCTGGGAGCTTGTTAGAAATGCAGATGTGGGAGGGGGGCACACCTGGGTGATTCAGTCAGTTAAGCTCCCCCCGTAGGCTCAGGTTGTGGCCGTGGCCGCAGGTCCTGCTCCGTGGGGATCCTGCTTCTCCTCTCTCTGCCCCTTCCCCCTGCTCATGTGCGCATGCTCACTCTCTCAAATAAATAAATAAATAGTCTTAAAAAAAAAAATAAAGAAATGCAGATGTGGACCCCTCCCTCCCCAGTCCTACTGAGCCAGAACCTCCACTTTACCACAGTCCCAGGCCATCTGTGTGCACGATAGTTAGCATATGAGAAGCATGGAAAAGCACGAGGCTGGTGAGAAGTTTGGCTGGACGTGTGCCCGTGCCGTTCAAGTCTTTGTGATGACATCTCCCTCCTGGCAGAGGCAAATAAATGCATTCTCGGAGGGCTTGAGGTGCAAGCCCAGGGCAGCCCTCAGGAGCTGAGATCTCTCTGTCGTCTCGTATTTCATCTAAAAATGTCACTGAATGTCCATTCCACACCATAATATATCAGTGGTCATTCTGATACTTCAAAATGGTTATGTAAATTGCTGTGGAGTAGGATGCCTGTTCCCGGAAGATGACTGAGATGGGTTTCTTTGTATCTTAAATGGGGTAATAATAACCACTTTAAGAGCTGTTGCGAAGATCAAAGGAGAATCATGTATATGGAAATGCACCACATCAGACACATGTTATTCTAGAAGGGACTGAGAATCCTCCCCACACCCAGTGTCCTGCAAGCAGCTCTCGGAGGGCCCAGGTTGTATGTGCTTTTCTCCCATTCAGGGCGAGGCAGGGCTCAGCCCCAGAGAGGACAAAGTCACCTCTCTGGGCATCTCAGGAAGCCAGGAAAGTAAGAGATTGGGTCAGCTGTTGCTAGTTTGTTTGCTTACAGTACGTAGGAGTCCCCACTTCCTGATTGTTGGGCCAAATGAGCTAGCGGGAAAACCCCGTAAAACTCAGAGGTTTCAGGGACATCAGGGGAAAAGATGGGAGTATTTCATCCTGTCCCCAAGTGGGCCCAAAGAGAGGGGGATGTCGGGGTGGGTGGGTTGTGGGAAGTAGAGTAACAAGGAAGAGGTAAGCAGATGGCAACAACAGGAGTCCTACAGGAAGGGGAACGAGAAAGGGGGTTGGGCTGTCAGCGCTGGACCAGGAACGACCTTCGGTTTCCATCCAGAGAGCCCCTTTCCTTGTAACTGGAAAGAGAAGACGGGGAGAGAGACCCAGAGACCCAGAAATGGACAGAGATGGTGACCATCCCCAGCTGAGGCCAAGGAGGAAAGGAAGCCAGACAAGGCATAGGAGGAGAGAGAGACTCTAAAAACTACAGAAGCTGAAGGAGGAGAATTTGGGGACGGATGGGGGTCAGCAGTCCCCCACGGCCCAGAGCAGTGGAAAAGGATGGACATGGGACGAGCTCTTCTATTTGGCCTAGGAGGTTATGGGTGACCCGTGGCTAAGGTGGTAGAAAATGGTGTTAAAGCCGGATTTTGAGAAGAGGAGAATGATGGGAATTGTCTTTTCTCTTCTCCCCATGGTAGCAGTGAGGATTTTCACACAAATTGCATTTCTATTGCCAATGTCTTACTTGCCATTTAAAACGTAATCCCTGTAACTTGTGACCAGAACCAAGCCTATATTGTCTCTTTAATCCATCCCTTGGCAAAAGAGTTATTTCAGAAACAGAAAATTGCAAAGCATTGTTTATAATATGATCCTATTTTTATTTAAAAGAATGTCCGTGGGGGTGCCAGGGTGGCTCAGTCGGTTAAGCGTCCATCTCTTGATTTCGGGTCAAGTCATGATCTCAGGGTCGTGAGATTGAGCTCTGTGTTGGGCTCCTCGCTGGGGGTGCAGCCTGCTTCAGATTCTCTCTTCTTCTCCCTCTTTCCCTCCCCCTCAAAAAAGTAAAAGAATGCCTGTGTTTGTGTATTTATAGATATATATATGTGTATGATAAAGAAAACATCTGGGGGAATATATTTCAAGTTATAATGGGGGTTTCACCGGTATATACATATGTCACTTTAAATACGTGTAGTTATCCCTCCATAAAGCCATACAAGATTCTGATTGGGGTTATCTGTAATGGTCAGATTATGGTATATATGACATAATTCTTTTGGCTGCAAATGACAGAGACTCAGCAGAAACTTCCAAAGCAAGAACTAAATTGTCCAGATACTTCTTCAGACATAAGCAGACCCAGGGTATCAAATCATGACATTAAGAGTCTCTCTCCATTTTTCGATGCACCTGCTGTCTCAGTTATTGACCTCATTCTCAGATAGTTCCAGGCCTGTGTCTCATCAGCCTAGCCCCCCAGTGGAAAGAGAGCAGCTCTTCCCCCAAGAGGACCAGCACAGTCCCAGGGCTGACTTTCAAGGGCCTGACTTGGGCCACGGCTCATCCACAGACCAGTGAATCACTATGGCTGCGGGAGGCACTGTGTTGATTGGCAGGGCCAAGGCCAAGGTCATGTGACCCAAGAGGCCAACAAAGGAGCTTTCAAGGGCCTCTCAGGAAGCCAGTGAACTGAAAAAAAAAAAGGGGGGGGTGTGTTGCTGAATGATTCTGTAAAGGAAATCCAGAATTCTGTTGCTTGAAGAGGAGGCCTAAGCCCACAAGTGTCTACTCTTAAAGAAGCTCTCACTGTCTGGGTTATATTTTTGTAATGACTGTTTTCTAGTAAGCAGGCATTTCTCTTGCCGTGGCAAGAGAAAAATGAGATCTCTCCTTAAACAACTGATTTGGGTTACATTTGGTTATGCTCATTCAGGTAATTAAATAATGAGTGTGAGAAAACAGTAAAGCTCAAATCTTGGCCCCGAGCCCCTGATCTTATAGGGGGCATGGGCAGAACAGTGTCGAGACCGGGAAACCAGCCTTGTCCTTTCTGTAGATGTTGATTGTGTATGTTCAAGACCCACGGGGCCATCAGACCATCTCTGGGGCTCTGGGTCGCCTGAGCGATGCGCCCAGGGAGCCAGGCCTTCGTCAAGCTCAGCCTTTGCCTCTCGGCCTCCTGCCTCTGGCAGTAATTCCCCCGCATTCCGATATCCTACTGCTCTGTTTCTTCATTTCAGGGTTACACTAAGGACATGGTGCCAGACTTCGATGAGAAACATGATGAGTATTTAATATTGCTCCAGCAGAGGAACCGGTAAGATGAGCTGCTCAACGGCAGCCCTTCATATTAGCCAAATAAAAACCGTTTTTCGATTTATTAAGCAGCATTCGGGCTCTGTTTCACATAGGAATGGGATGCAGGCAGCCTCCACCCAGAGCTTGGGAATATTATCTGCAATCCCAGCTCTTGTTTCTCCACTCTCTGATTTAATTGCATCTTTGATTGAGCTGTAGCAAACCGTTCCACATGTAAGTACCACCTCTTGCCTCCCTGCTGCCGTTCTGGGAGAAGGTGGCTTTGTCATGGAAAAGCTCGAACTTGGCAGGGCCTGCATATTGGTCACCTGAATAGCCCAGTCTGTGATCTTCCAGGCTCTGACGGTCCCGTGAAATCTGAGCCTATAATCATGCCTCATTAGATCAAGGTGGAGTCGTTTCACATCTGTGTTTAAAGTTGGTCAATATGTCATTTAACATTAAGCTGGTACTCATTTTGACTCTGGTGCGCTAGCTCTGGAAAAATCCTACGGTTGATGCAATGTTTGGTGACCGAGGGCAAAGCAGTGTGGTCTGGCTGGAAAGAGGCACCACCTCTTCACTGCCTTCCCGGGGCCTGTGGAAGTTCACGTTCAGTTCGCTGTGGTTTGTCATCAGGCCTTGGGTTGCACGTTCAGCTGGGTCTGCAAACTGAGATGCTAGGAGGGGCCTGGCAGTGAGTGAAGCCAGCTCGGTGGAGAGGGTGGGCACCTGGGATTCTCACTTCCCAGCCGCTCAGCTCAGGCCAGTTGTTGTTTGTGGGAGCCTGGACCCAGGGGTCCCTATCCTCCAGAGTTGCTGGAGAAACTGGAAATCTGGATTTGGGTTGGAAAATCATCTGAGTTTTAAAATGTTGGTAATGCTGTCAGATTAAAACACAGAACAATGGGAAGAATGCTGCAGGCCCCTTAAACAGACCTACAGGAGTGGGGAGGATGGGGCCCTAATCTGGGCCTTGGTGTTAATGGGAATGAGTTTGGGGTCTTGCAGGCAAGAGAGCCGGGGATGGGGGAGTGGGGGGTGGTTGTCATCCCACATTTGCATTCAGCCCTCATCTGACTGGCCAGACTCCTGGAGCTTGTCAGGTGGGGCCGTGCTGGCATGTTGCACGGGCGAGTTTAGTCCTTGGTGTTATAGGAGTTCAGCATGCCTGCCTACCGACCCCTTTACTAAATTCCCCTAAGACGCCCAGGATCTCTAACAACACCCGCCCATGTCGCCAGATGCCCCCAGTGAGGCAGCGCGACCCCTAGTGGCGAATTCCTGAACAGGTAAACTCTCTAGAAGCAGCTGGAAGCGCCGGGCTGTGTCCTCTGTGCCCGGCTGCCCTGTGCTCATCTCCCCCTGCCCCGCCCCCAGAGGCGGCTCCAACTACAGTAGCTGGAGGCTCGTGCTGATTAGCCCAACATGGGTTTTTACCATCATTAATGCCACGGAGCAGGGTGTTTTTATTCCGTTCCTGGCAGGCTGGGTGGTGCCACCGAACACCTGAGTGATCGTGTAATCATGGCCGTGTGACTTGTCTGGGAGGACATTGTCATAGTTCCTTAGGAGCAAATTGCTCCTCATTAATCAGCAGATCAATAGGTGTGTCAAAGGGGGACCAGCCGATAGCATAGAGAGAATACCCAGAGACAAGGTTGTCGCACAAAGGCAATTAAAAAATATGTCAAAGCCGAGTTGCCGTAAAATTGGGGGGATGCGTTGTCACCAAGAGGGGGCTGGCGTGATGACAGGAACTCAGAAGGTGGAGCTGGAAACGCTTCCAAATGGAGACACGAAAAGTGGATGGCCCCCTGAGCTGTCACCGGGTGTTGTTTTAAGGGTACCTTTTCTAGGGTGCCTTCCGCATGCCAGACACCTCACCCCATCATTTCATTGTATCCTCCCACAACCTGGTGAGGTATAGCTACACTCCTTGCACCCATTTTCCAGACAAAGAAGACCCAGAGCAGTGAGCCTGCGTTGTCCAAGGTCATCCAGCCAGGAAGTGGTGGAGCGGGGCTGTACTTTCTGATTGGTGTTCGGTTTGACATTGTCATAAATAATCCGGAGGGGAGAAACCCTCCAGAGTTGCCACTTTCACAAAGAGGGGTTTTGTGGGAATAAACCACAGTTTATTGGAAATCTAGTTCTATGACCTGGTAGAAAACCAGCCTCTGGGCTGTATAGTTTGCACAAAGGGAAATGTCGAGGTTGCCCTGTGACCTGAGAAAGGGGGTGTGTGCGATCACTGCAGCCAGTTCCCAGGAGCGACCTGCCCAGAACATAGCCACC
Source organism: Ursus maritimus (assembly GCF_017311325.1). Lineage (NCBI taxonomy): Eukaryota > Metazoa > Chordata > Mammalia > Carnivora > Ursidae > Ursus > Ursus maritimus. The sequence continues at coordinate 18,185,914 of NW_024424452.1, read as the reverse complement.
ACCGAAGCCGGCAATGTTATTCTTTTACTTACTCAGTAGGATTTCGCTGAGTGCCTTTTCAGTGCTCAGCACTGCCACTGGTGTGAAGGGGAACATCGTGAGGAGGAAGGCACAGACTTTATTAGTTAGTGCTCCTGGGGTTGAACAGACAGAAACCCAAGGTAAATGGACTTTAAACAATAAGGAAACTTACTGGCTCATGAAAGTAAAAAACCCGGCTTCAGGCATAGTTGTATCCAGGTACTCAGCTCTGACTCCATGTCGGAGTCACCCCAGACCAGTACTTCCTTCACAGGGGCCAAGGCAGCCACCGGTGGCCCCACACTTACACCCTCTCTCAAGGAGGAGAGAGCACTTCCTTCCTGATAGTTCCAGCAACGGTTCTGAGGAGGGCCCCGGCCGCAGCCCCGAGCCCATCACCCCCTGTGCCTGGTGAGGTGGCATGGTCTGACAGGCCACTCCTTGGCCACCTCCTTAAGCTGGAACGAGTGTCACCCAAACCATGTGGAGTAAGAGAAGGAATGGAGTGGTCCTGAAAGGGGACCCAAGGGGCTAGGTTTGGAAGATGGGGGAGAGCTGCTGGTGAGGCAAAATGAACAAGTGTCTGCCCCTCGGTCCTCGCCCTTGAGGAACTCCCCGGGCAGCAGCAGGTGAGCATAAGGCCACCTATTTACAACTACGCCCGAAGAAGCAGAACATGGTCATGTGCTCCAGGAGAGGACCAGGGGAGGTGGAGGAGGATGTGACAGCCCCAGGTTACCCCTGCACAAACCCCCAGAGGCTCCTTAGTGAGTCTGGTCACTCACCTTCATGAAAGATGTAATCACGCATGACAGATTCACTCAACAACAGATCAGCCAGACTGGGCCAAGTGCTGGAGGGCTGACAGCCGAGAGGGGCCGTCATACATCCCTCGAGATGCTGGAGGCTGGACCAGATCCAGGAGTCCAACAATGGTATTATTTCTTTTTTGGAAAAGGTGGTTTAAGGGAAACATATAGGGAAAAATGCCCACAAGAGAAGTGAACCCACTGCCCCGAAAGGAAATTCAGGCAGAGAAGGAAAGGGAGAACCAGCATCCAGCGGGGTGTTGGCATGGACCTGTGTCTGAGCGGGAGCTTGAGCCTGCTATCCCACTCCATCCTCATGACAACCCAAAGAGGCGGAAGCACCCTTGATCTCATTTTACAGAAGATGAACAGGCCTGGGGGGTGTCGGGACTTGGCCAAGGTCACACAAGCTGGGGAAATGGTAGAGCTTCCCGTACAGAGCTTCGTGCCCCACACTGCGTGACCTCCACCCCCACGCGTGGGGGCTGCTGACATCCTGAAGGGCGAATCCCAGAGCCCGTGAGCACCAACATTCTGGGAGGAACAGCCGGCTCTCTGCGCTGCTGCCCTCCACCTCTCCATCCTTCAAGCCTGGTCTCCGATGCCACCACCTCCAGGAAGCCCCCAGCTGGAAGCCACGGCTCCTTGTCTGGACTCTCCTTGCTCAGAGGCCCTGTGGCATGATAAGTGAGGAGACTAGAAACAGCAGAATGGTGTGGCTGGAAGACGGGCTCTGGAGCCTTGGGGACCAGAATTTAAATCCAGGCTGCTTCCTGGGCTCTGTGACCTTGGGCAAGTTCATCTATAAAACAGGCCACTAGTAGGACCAGTGAGGGAGTAAGAGAGACAACACCCAGGTGTCAACATCATCACCATCATCACCTTATTAATGTTAAACATGCCTTCTCCCTGAGCTGACATCCGCGTATTCCTGGAAGGCGTAATCCCTGGAGAAGCCCTTGGTTGCCCTCTGGGGTGACCGAGGTCCAAGGGGCCACGTGGCTAGCCTGGTCACACAGCAGCCACAGCGCTCCGAGGCCAAGGTGGTTCAGCCAGCCACCCAGGCACAGCCACGCCCAGGAGCGACTCGCCACCCACCCCTCGCGCTTGGCTGTGCTCTCTGGCCAGCTGGGTCCCTGCTCGTGCTCCGACCACCCAGTCATGTCCCCCTGTCACACTCCCGCTTCCTCTTTGTCCAAAGGGCTCTGTACACATGGCCCCACAGGTCGCTACAGGCTAAGACAGGCTCCAGTGATGAGTGCCGGGTCCCCGGGAGCTGTGTTAGGATGTGTATCCGTGTCCTCTCTCCCCTGCTAGACCTTGAGTGCCTTAGAGCCACTTGTTCCGGAAGTAGGTCTCGAGAGCGTTCCTCACACTCAGCACGGACCTGTATCCAGGGGTCAGGTGCCCCCGGTAGGAAGGGGGAGTAGACAGACACACAGAGAGTCTCCCGTAGTGTGAGGCAGTGGGCCACATACCCTGAAGCCAGCAAAACCCAGAGCAGAGCAGAATGTGATGGGGCAGCAGGTGGGCAGGGACCGTGTCTGAGTTTTCTGACTCCCCTACACTGAGGGCCGCTTTTTATGCAAAGCAGGCTATCAATTAAAAAAAACCAGACACCACTTTTCTTTGATGCCACGTGCATAGTGCGTATCACTGTCGGCTCAGCTGCAGTTGGGGAGTTCCTTCAGCGATCCCTTTCACAGTCTGGATAATTATCTCCTCATTTATCAGTTTCATAAATGCACATTTTCATCAATCATTCTGCTTAAAGAGAAGCACACACGGAGTGCCAGTCCCAGATCCCGCGTAGCGAGCAGGATGTCACCGTCACCACCCAGGCAGCGTCAGGAGACAGGGCGGCCTCCGGAGGGAGGTCGAGGCAGGCACCCTGTGGCAGGGTGGTCAGACTTTCCACTCTCTGGCTCTCCCGGGGCTCGGGCTCCCAGCGCTGTCTCCCCAGGGCCCGATGCAGCCTTTGGTGGTTTGTTCTAGAGAGTGCAACTGTGGCTCTGTTTGGAAAGCGTCGCTTAGTGACTTGTGTTTTCCTTCTGTTTTGTGCTGTTACCCGCCCAACCATCAACTCCCAGGCTTCCAAGGCCGGCAGGAGATAAGAAGTCTGGAATAAATGTTCCTGCCACGATTGTTGAAAAGATGAATGTATCAGCAACTAAAGAAACATTTAAAAAACAAACAAAGAAATCACCTGTAATGCCACCACCCTACCCCAACAACGGATTGGATTTTCACATTTATCACCTTCCACTCTGGGTCCACAAACACACCTTTTTCCAACTTTGCACTTAACCACACACCCGTACCGTTTTTGTTACGCTTTTATTTGCGCCCCCCTCCCTTCCCCCTCACCGATCACAAACAATTCCTCACATTTGGACAGACTCTTTGATCTCAGCTTCGTGGGATTCCAGGTTCCACTTCCCTGGTGTTGGACTTTTGGGTGCTTTCAGGGTCTTGTTATGACCGAACACTGACTGTTGTTCCTGGTCAAGAGTGATTTGCCAGAATAGGCTCACTGGGGGAAGACCAAGCATATGGCATTTTCTCTGTTTTCATATTACCTTTGAGAAGGTTCTGTGAGTTACCAGTAACGTCTAAGTTTGCCAGGTTCAGTGTCCTCTCGCTTATTAGCTTTAGAGGTCGTCTTTGTTGTGGTGAAGATGAGCCAGAGTGCTTAAGTTTGCACCCTAGCCCTACCACCATACCAGCTGTGTGACTTTGGGCCAGTTACTTAACCTCTCTGTGTCTCTCCTTATCTATTTCATGGGGATAATGAAAGTAATTACCCCACAGGGTCGTTGGGAAAGATTAATGTCTTAATATAGTCAATCCTTATTATTCACGGGTTCCCTAAATATGAATTCACCTACTCACTAAAATTTATTCGTAAATTTTAAATACTTGTAGTGCTTTTGTGGTCATTTAAAGACTTGTGCAGAGTGGCAAAAAAAATTTGGTTGCCCAATATACACGTTCCCAGCTATGGTAGAACAAGGGAATACTCCACCTTCTTATTTCAGCTCTTACCCCATAAACAAGTGGCCTTTTCCCAGTATACTTAGGGCTATGTCTTCTACATTTCTGTGCTATTTCTTGGTGATTTTGCTGTTTAAACTGGCCCCCAGGCATGGTGCTGAAGTGCTGTCTAGTGTTCTTAAATGTAAGAAGGCAATGATGTCTCTTACGGAGGAAAAAACATGTGTTAGATGAACTTCCCTCAGGCCTGAGTTACAGAGCTGCTGGCTGTGAGTTCCATGTCAGTGTCTCAACTGTGTATCAGATAAGGTGCCTCGAAACAGAAACACACATACAGCAAGGTTATATATTGATCATTTGATGAAAATGTTGTGGCAGAGGCTCACAGGAACCAAATCCTGGATTTTCCCCTAGGAATAGGTTTCAGTATTTACTGACTCAGTGTTTGCGGTGATGTCATAAAACAAACCTACCGCGAATAGCAAGAACCAACTACCGTATCCGTTCCACAGGTAGAACAGAGTTTGACGCCTCGTACACACCCTTTATGTGGTTACTATTTATATTATTTTAAAAAATTTGCATCTTGCTAGTTTGGTAGGAACGTGTTTAATCACAAAGGGCACGCACGCTGGTTGCCATGCGGGTTGGTTGTCTGTATTTCTTCTCGTGCCGAGATAAATCTAGTTGATGCGGGGGTGTACGGAGGTGTTTGTAGAGACCCTGAAGGGTTTGGTGTCCGATGGAAGTGGTTCTGGAGGGGTTGGCGAGGATGCTGATGGCACTGACAATATCAGGAGTTGGGAAAGGATCGAGCCTGAGCTGTGAGGTTGGGTTTTTGAGAAAACTGGAACTAAAGATCCAGCCGTGTTCACGCCAAGACCCTTTTAGCCAAAAGGTGATAATCATATCATTAATCTTGACCTAAAGCCTACTTTGATAATGCTTTCACTGCATCAGAATATAAAATGATGACATTTGAGATATTAGGGGCAAGCTTTCGAGAACACATTTATTTACTGAAGCAAAAAGTCAGTCTGCCTGGTCTGACGAAGGATGTTTTCTGATTTGTAGATGTTCTCTGAAATCTCTTGCAAAGGCTTAGAACCTAAGACCCTTAGACCCGTGTTTTGCTATACCCTGGAGAAGGTGCCTCTATCCACACAAGGTGGAGATGCGTGAAATTGGAGTCATCCCAGGAAACCCAGGCTGCGCGGTGGCCACGCTCACACTCGCCTGCTTTCTGTCTCGGCCACCGCAGGGCGAGGACGACATGCGCCTGCGTCGTCGCTAACGTGCATTTGAGCCTCAGAATGAAAGCAGAAACACCCCTGCGGGGCCAAAAACAGTCTCCCCCTTGCTGCTTCTCCGTGTGTGTAATGGGCCTCTTACAGGCTGTTTGTCGATGAACAGCTGGGCACCCGCCATCCGGCCTCCGATTAGAGACGCTTTGCCCGTCAGAGGCGCAGTTCTCTCCCCGCGTGGGGGTGGGCGGCGGCCCAGGCGCTCATAACAAGGAGCAAGTGATCGTTTCTCTGCCAGGATATTGAAGCATCTGAAAACCAAGGACCCCATGCAACTGAGACTGGAGCACTTGGAGCAGGGCTTCTCTGTCTACGTCAACGGGGCCAATTCGGAGCTGAAGACGTCCCCCCGCAAAGCTGTCCACTCCGACTTCACCAGGAGTGCATCACACGCCGAGGGGACACACGGTGAGCACGGGTCACCTGGACCCAGTGGAGACACATCCCATGCCCCTAAACTTACCAGCAAATAACTGGTTAACCCGTTCAAGTTAACTCTGCCCACTTTGCCAGAAAGAGAGCAGGGGGCGCCTGGGTGGCTCCGTGGGTTAAGCAGCCGACTTGGGATTTCAACTCAGGTCATGGTCTCAGAGTCATGAGATCGAGCCCTGCGTCGGGCTCTGCGCTGGGCATGGTGCCTGCTTGAGATTCTCTTTCTCCCTCTGCCCCTCCCCCTGCTTGCATGCACATGCACTTTCTTTCTTTCTCTCTAAAAAGAGAGAGCAGGAGTGTGAGAAAGAGAGAGAAATCCCTTTTTATTCCTTTTAAAACTTGGCCTTGGCCTCCATTACCCTAGGGCAAAGGTGGCCAGAGCAGTAAATTCCTGGCTTTTCCATTTCGCGGTGCCAGTAATTGAAGGGAGTGTCTAGAATAATTTAAATTATACCCGATTTTCACTGGATCTGTCTTCACTTCAGTACCCAGCCCCGTGTGATATTTGACTCCATGGTTCATGCTAAATGTAGTTAATCCATACTCCACAGACTTTAAACCGATCCCATGTGTCCTGTACTAAAAGCTCAGAGAGTCTGAAGTTGGAAGAGGAGCACCTCACCCAGCAGCTGGCCCAGTACGGGCACCAAAAACAACCTGGTGGGAAAGTGAATGAAATGGCAGAGCCCATGGGATCCGGTCCCAGTTTGGCCAGGTTACTTTGTCTCTCCGGGCCTTTGTGTCCTCATCTGTCAAATGGGACTGACAAGGGCACCCATCCCTAGGGCACCAGAGTGCCCTTGAAGGCTGACTGCTTTGTCTTAGGACCCGGCCTGCTACCAAGTTACAGGAAGAACATTTGGAACGAGACAGAGCTGGGTTTCTGCCACTCTCTAGCTTTGAGACCTCTGGCAATCGGCTCCTCTCTGACCCTCAGTTTCCTCTTCTATGAGATGGAAATAATTAAGCCTACCTTGCAGGCTTGCCAGGAAGATTAAATGACATAAGAAATGTAAAATGCCTGTCACACAATAATCTTGATTCATGTCGTTCTGAGTCATTACCTCACTGGTACGGGAAGTATCCCAAGCCATAATAGATAGCAAAAGTCAAAACAATGAGGAGATAAAAGGAGAAAGTGATGTCCCAAAACCTTCCCCTAGGAGAGCCACTGCCATTCAGCTTAGAGTTTACCATAAGCATCCTAGCTGCCAGGGCAACAAGGGAAATGGGATGATTCTCCTAGCTCTCGGGGAGGAGGAGTCAGGGCAACCTGCTGCTAGTTGGGAGAAGCAGGCCTTTTCTGGTCCAGGTTTCAAGGAGATCCAGTTAGCAGGAGTCTCTGTACTTAGGCCACCAGCAGTATCTTAACTCATTCATCAAATATCCCTCCCTTCTCTCCTCTTTTACTCAAATGCTGGCCTGTAGCACACACCATGTATACCCTGCTTCCATATCTCAGAGACTGTTTCTTTTGTATGTAGACCTGCCCCCATTCAGTGGTGACTTACTCCCCATTCCCTTTCTCCTGGGCATTTGGCCTGTTTTCCAATGCCCTGCTGCTACAAAGGTGGCTATAGTGACTCTCTTTGCATCCGAGACTTTGGGCACATGGGTGTGCATTTCAGATGGAAGTCATGCATCTTTCTTGGGTGTGAATTTGGCACCGGTATCTCACTGAGTCTCTTTCCCTCATCCCTGGTGCAGATTACGGACGAAGAACCCTGTTGCGAGAAGCAGAGGAAGCTTTAAGACGCAATTCACGGACAGCCCCCAGCAAAGTCCAGCGCCGAGGATGGCACCAGGTTTGGAAACTCTGGGCCGTGTCAAGACACACAGCCCCCGCTTATGCTTTAGAATAAGGAGCAGGGTTCTTGTGGGAACAGAAACAGAATCTGAGCATTGGGAATCCCCATGGGCAGTGGTGGGTCTGGCCAGGCCCCACACTGGTGTCCTCTCTGCATGGGGTACTGGCCCCTGGAGAGTGGAGGAGCCTGGGGACCCACCAGCCCCCACTCTGTGGCATGATCCTCCCCTCCAGATGGGGGGTGTGGTCACCCCAGCATAGACTCACAGCCCCATGGTGATGACTCATTTGGACAGCTGTCTTTTCTGCGCACCTACTATGTGCCAGGCACATTCTTTGATGCCAGGGATGCAGTGGGTGAATAAGACCAAGCCCCTGCCCCCCACAGACCTGAGATGCCACTTCAGGGTACTGCTGAGGCCAGTGGCTTGCATTTTTGAGTGCCAACCAGGTACGAGGTGTGGGCTACACGCCCACGTGACTCCTCCCCTTTGTCCTCACAGCAGACCCGTAGGGCAAGTTCCGATGTTCTTCTGTGTTAAGGAACCCAAGGGGTTGAATGCTTAGAAGAGCTAAGTGAGCTTTCCGAGGCCGACAGCTAAGAAGTGACAGCAGCAGCAAGACTTAAGCCTGGATCTTTGCTCCAAGCGCGGTCTTCTTGCCCATATAGGCCTTACTTTGCGGTTACTCACACCTTGCCTGGGATCAATGGGTCTCAGCCCTCCACTGAGTGTTCACATCACCTGGGGAGCCCCACCCCCAGAGATTCGGACTCACTTGGTCCGAGGTGAGGCTTAAGCAGTGGTGTGTAATCCTTTTTTAATTCTGCAGTCACCCAGATCGGGACTGACCTTTTGCACTGTGCCATATGTGTGGGTCTGTAGGAGATACTTCCGTAAGCTTTATTGGTCCGTCTTTGCCATAACCCTGGAGGACTATCCCTGTCCTCATTGTGCCCTTGATGAAACGGAGGCTCAGAGAGATAAGGTGACTTGCTCAGAGTCACGTAGCTACTAGGGAGGTTTGAACCCTGGACCTGTGACCCCCCCCATACCCATTGGTCTTCCCTGCCTTTGTGGGTCTGTGATGTACTGAAGGGTGTTCCTGGCCAGCTGACTGCCACGTGCAGATGAGTAAGGCCTACAGGGCACACAGCCTGGAGGCCTCCTTTTGTCCCCAGCAATGAATGTTAATTTCTCATTAAGGAGGCCTTTCTCCACTTCCCACTTCAGACCCTCCTTCTGGTTGTTTTGAGTGCCTTCTATTATCAGGAGCCATATTTGCATCTTAGACTGTGACTTCATGGCTGGCCCCAGAGCCCGTGCAATTTAAAAGACTTGGCCTAAGATTAATTAGCATCCCTTCCCAGCCTCTCCCTGTGGTCCCACACTTCACAGGGCCTAATCATGGCTAATTTCCTGGCTTCCTAATGCCGTGAAGGCTGTAATTGTCCTTCTGCACCGTATCAGTCAGGGGTCAGTCAGTGCCTAACAGTAGAGACCACTCAGGCTGTTTTAATCAGAGATGAACAGAATGCAGGGAATCAGGTGCTTGCAAGATCTCCGGGTGGCAAGCG
>NW_024424452.1:18095965-18176966 GCF_017311325.1 Ursus maritimus | reverse complement strand
GGGGGGGGGGGGTGGGTTCTGAGCAGGGGGCCTCCAAGAATGGCACCCAGCCTTCCAGCACAGCCTGCCAGGAAAGCTGCTACCTAAGACACAGCGGGGAGGGTGGAGGATCGGCATCAGGGATCCGTCGCCTTAGCTGTCATCCAGGAGCCAGGTGGCCACCGCCGCAACCGTTGGCCTCAGATGATGCCGTGCCTGCTAGAGCAGCGCTGCCCATGGCCCGTCCGTCTGGGCTGGGACGCTGGAAAACCCATTGCCTTGGCCACTGTGCTCAGCACAGCGTCAGCCATCATGCGTCCCCTTCTTTGCACCTCACTTCTGCTCTCCCTGCTTGTAGGAGGCCATCTGATGGGCTGTACCTAGCTCATTTCCAGAACGCCCGCACAAAGGGCATCTGGGAAACACACACTGGCCTTCTGGCCTCTACTGACCACAAAGGCACCCTAGGAAGAAAGTAGGAGGGGTCCTGGGGGCTCAGCCCACCCCCCCCAACTACTGCATGGAGTCTGCTCTACCCACATGCCATGTTTTGGGGACCACCCCCCCTTGATATGGATAAACCAGGGAGCATTCAGAAGTGGACTAGAAGGAGTGGACTAAAAGCCATGTCCCCAAAGAAATCATCCTTTAACTTTAATTTAGCAAGCATTTATTACCCTGGGCCAGGCACTGTGTGAGGCTCTGGGGTTAGACACAAGCAGTCACATAAGGCTCGGTTCCTGCCCTGGGAGCCCCGGCCGTGAAGGCAGGGGGACTGCCCCACCTGCAAGGAAGATGTGACAACCAGTCCAAGTGCACAGAGGACCGGCCTGCTGGACTTCCGAGTGAGCAGCTTGAGGCCTGTGGGCTGAACTTGTCCCCCGGAGAATGTTTTTTGGACTCACACGGTTTAAAAAAGACTTAGTCACTCGCTAACATTTAAATTCAAAAGTTTTTCTATATTTTTAAAAAGCTCGATTCCTACTTGCCTGGAAAAATGGAAAAGCTGGCCTTCATGCTGGGCTTCCCCTCCCTGCGAGGCAGCCATGAGCAGAGCGCAGTAGCAGGCGCCCGTTAGGCAGGGTACACGTGCTCCTCTTTGCCGCAGTCCACACCACTCCCTTTAGAGCCCCAGAGCTGAGGCCGGGTGGCAGCTGCTGTCTGTCATTGTGCTCTGGCTGCTGTTTCCCTCCCACCCAGTGGCTTCCCACCTTTCCATTTCCCTCCTGGCTCACTGGGGCCTTTGAACCCATGGCCCTGGAGAGATGGGAATGGGCTTTGGAGTCAGACAGACTATTTCCTAGCTGTGTGCCCTGGAGCTGGCGGTGTGACCTCTCTGAGCTTTGTGTCTGTCATCAATGAAACCTCCCAGAGTTGCCAGGAGGGAGTGTATGCTCCATGTGTGTCATGGAGAGGGGGGTCCATCAGCAGGGCCGTCTGCTGCTTCGGGGAGGAGCACCAGGCGGTAGGGGAACAGACAGGTCCGGAGAGATGAGTGAGGGCACTGACTCAGGAACCCAGCAGCTGTCAAGCAAAGCCTTGGCTCCACCACTTCCCGGTAGCACGGCCAGGAGAAGTGGCTCGACGTCTGGGCCTGTTCTCTCACCTGCAAGTGGGGTTAATAATGGCAACTGCCCGGTAGGGTAGTTAACGAAGACTGAACAAGCCAGTGTCTTTGGAGCATGTCAAGCCGTGTGCAGCACAGAGGAAGCAGTCAGTAGATGGGCCCGACCGTTGTTGTAGTCAGTGAGGGGCGGATGCTGGGGCGGCTCTGCCTGGAGACTTTGGGGCTCTTCACTCTGGGGTGTTCCTTCACTTACTCTGTGCCCTCCACTGAGCACCTGCATGACGCTTGTAGGCGCCGGGGTCAGCACCGTGAGTGAGGCAGGCCGGGCCCTGTTCGCCTGGAGCTCATGCTTGCTGGGGGGTGGGTGGGGAGGGTCTGGGGGAGAGCCGCTCTAGAGAGGGTGGGCAGCAAAGGCTTCCCCGGGGGCCACGTTGACCTGACAGCTGAGGAAGAGCAGAACTAACCCCAGGGAGGTCTGACGGGAGTCTCCCAGCAGAGGGCACAGCGGGGGCAGCAGGAAGCAGGGTCAGGCTGAAGGGTCCCTGGGGTGGCCAGTGTATAGGGATGGAGGGGGTGAGTGTGGGGGTTAGGGGTCACAGGTGGGAGGGGGCGGCTCACACAGTGCCCGGAAGCCCCCAGGAGGAAGTTTGGATTTCATTTTAGATGTGAGGAATCTTCTGGAGGGTTTTTCATAGGAGAGTTACGTGTTTGGCCTCACGTTTCAAAAAGATCCCCAGGGGCTGCATGCCGAAGGATGACCATAGGGCCAACTGGCTGTAGGAGGACCAGGCAGGAGACTTTGAAGTAGGGCTCCCCCTGTAAGCCTAACGCAGCCTGTGTCTCTTTGCCCCTGGTCTCCACCTCGCAGCTCTGTCCCTGGCCCTCAGAGTCCCCTGATTGTCTCGGCTTCCTCGACCCATCCCATGGTGTCATCCCCCTGGTCTTTTCAGTATTTGTTTGTGGAAACTGTCCAGGAGAGAGACCATCTGAATCTCCCAGTTGGTCAGCCTGGACCAGATGCCTGCTTTTGCCTTGCTAGGCTGTGACCAGAAGTGAAAAGCCTGCCTGCCCCGGAGCTGTTCCTCAAGCAGGGCCTCTAGCTGCCAGCTCTCATCCAGGACAGTAGAGAGACCCAATGTACGACTTGTACTGTTGCCGGGGGGAAGAGGGACTGATTGGGTTTCTTTTGACCCCAAGAAGTTGAGCTAAGTACAGAGTTTCTCCCTGGTAGAAAGTACACAGGGACGGTTTTGGGGTGCATAGGATGGAAGAGAAGGCAATCTAGACCTCACCCTTTTGGGTGGACTCCACTGTCCTTGGAGGCAGCCAGAGGTAGGCAGTGGCCAAGGTGCAGAATCCCCAGTGGCCAGTGGTGGCCAGTTCTCAAAAGCCACTCTATCAGGAGTGGTTCCACAGGGCGGTCCCAGTCCTGGGGTTGCTCCTATGTGGCTGTGCCTAGCAGGAGGGACAGCTGGGGGCCACACAGGCACTTGGTGTTTTGATACTGACTATGGCCGGGTCAGCAGGGGACACAGAGGTCACAGTGCCCAGGGAGCCCCGAAGTCCCAGCCCACCCCTGGCCAGCACTGCTCCCTCGCCATGGCCTCCCTGCACTCTTCAGCTGGCTGGCTTCCCACTTTTTCTGAGTGTTGCCCTAAATTCCCTCAGGTCACATGTCCCCTTCCCAGTGCCTGGGACCAATACCTTCACCTCTTCCAGAAGAATAAGCTTCCTTCTTAGGGTCTTGCCCAGCAACTTGGAAGTACTTTTGGGTCTTGCCCAGCAACTTGGAAGTACTTTTGGGTAGAAGCCCCCCTGGCGGAAGGGGCTGCCTCAGGCCCAAGGATCCCTCTGCCGGAGGGTCACAGAGTCATCCGGACACTGTCCCAGAGCCTGACTGCTGCACCTGGAAAACCCTTCCTGGGACTCCCCGATTGTGGGAGAGCTAAGGAGGCGGATGGTGGCGCTCTGTTGGCTTCCGAGCTGCCGCCTGCACTGTGGACTGGTCTGGAGGTGATAAATGGGCTCTTGTTGGTACTGTCCTTTATCCCCCACCACTTCTCAGCCTCAGATCTTCCTCCTGCTATCAGTGGATTAAGATTTATGGCTTCCTCAGCCTTGTAATACTTGGGTGGACAGCGGCCTAATCAACAGAGCCGTCGTTTACCAAAATGCTGTCAGATTTGATGAACGTCATCGGCTCTTAGCATTAAATTGGTAGTGAAGGGATTGGCCTTTCAGCAATTTACTGTGGGGTGGGCTTTCCTTAAAGGCCCGGAAAGCAAGTTCATTGCAATTTAAAGCAAAGGCTTTGCTCTCGCTCTACTGCTGTATCCGGTTTCCTGTTGTGGGCAAGGCAGCTAAAGCACCCCCAGGAATGCTCACGAGTACAAATGTGAAGCCCTTTCTTTTGTTTTCCCATTTCTGAGTTTTGAAAACCCCTGCCGTGAGGACAATAAATGAAACAACCCATAAAGCATTGGCTTTTACAGCGACCTTGCATGACGCAAACTGTCAGAGTGTCGAGTGCTGTTATTTGTAAGAGATCAGACAAATCCGGGAAGAACATGTCAAATAAGGCAGATTTACTCCCCACCCCAAACCTGCCTGTCAGTGTCTTCAGAGCTCTCCTACCTCTAGAGGGAGCCAATTACATACTGCACAACCTGAACAACCATACAGGGCAACCCTTAGCCTTGATCTTTCTAATCAACAGTAGCTTGAGTGCACATCTCTTAGAACACTTTGCTAAGGGGGCGGCAGATACACACAGATAACTCTGGGCATGGCCTTGGGCTGAGTGTGGCTGAGGACAAAAGCTGGCCTTGGGCTGGCAAACTGGAACAAGGGTGTTCGGGGATCAGGACTTTTAAATCCTGTCCTGGTATGTGGATGATCCTGCAGGGGTCTGCCCAGGTCTGGGCGCTGCAAGTGGGCAGGAGAGAGCAGCCACTTACAAACACCCACTCTGGGCAAAGCAGCATGCCAAGCGGGGAGCCCGCCAGGAGCTCGGGCATCATCCTTGCAAGCATGGGAAGGTGGGAGGCAGGGAGCGGGCACCTCCTGGGGGCTGGGTTGGAACCTGCCAGCCTCGTGCTCCTATTGGGAGGTGGGCGTCTTCATGTGGGTGCAGCGGCTCCCCATCTCCTCCAGTGGTGGCAGAGGCACCTCCCTGGGGCTGGGGTGGGAGAGCAGGCCAGATGGAAGACTATTTATTCCCCTCTCCAGCACCCACTCAGCATTTAAAACGCTTTCTGGACCACGTTAATTTTGTCAAATGTTGCTTCCTAAACACGTTCTTTTGTTGTGTGTGCTGTGTGAACTCCCTAAGGCCAGGCCATCGGTGGTTACATTTTTTTGCTATCTTGACATGCTTCCAGAACCTTGTGTGAAGGCAGGATTCAGTAAGGACTTGCTGATTAAGTGCCCTAATGCCTACCGCAAACCCATCTCCGACCTTTGGGCAAGGCGAGCAGTTGTGCCAAGCTCCTAGGAAGGGAGAGGGGCACTTCTGGGAAAGGGGGAGGATGGGAAAGCGACAGTGGAGAGAGCCATACCTGGGCTCTCCTCCTTGAACCCTGGAGGTCTTTCTCATGTTTATCATTCAGATCAGACCAGCAGAGCTGCATTAATGCCAGCTCTTTCACTTGCCCGTGGGAAGGCCCAGTTCAGGTATGGCTGGATCCAGGTGCTCGGACAGTGTAGGAGGGCTGTTCTCCATCTCTCAGCTCTGCTTTTCCCCATGCTGCTCTGTGTGGTACCAAGCTGGCCACCATCAGCTCCACCCTACATTCTGTCACCGTGCTATCGCACCTCTTTGGCTCCCCTGAACCAATCACCTAGTCACTCCGAGTCAGCAGTATCTAGTGCTCAGATCGGCTGGGTCTGTCCTAGGCTCCAGCCACCCATGGACTCAGTTCCACATGAACACTTGGATTGGGGGTGGGGAGGAAGAGGATTTCCCAAAAGGAAATCAGTGTGCTTTTGCCCAAAGACAGGGGAGTGCATGTGGGACAGGTGGAAACAGCAGCCCCCACCGCAAGACTTATGCTCATGCTACTCAAACTATGTGTGTAAGTCACCTGGGCTCCTGTGAAAATGCAGATGCTGATTCCTAGCTCTAAGATGGGGCTTGAAATTCAGCATTTCTCGCAAATTCCCCGGGAGAAGCCGAGGCTGCTGGTGCACGGACCGGCTGTACGTGGAGTAGTGAGGTCCTAGTCCAAGCCTTCCCTTTCTAGATAAAGGAACAGAGAAATATGGAGGGGCCAGGCTGTGGCCCATACCTGGTACCCCTCCCTCGGTGCCCTTCCCCCTCTACTCTGCCTCCCCCCACCTTTCCTGCCCTCCTTCCTTCTCTCTGTCTGTCTGTCTCTTTCTCTCTCGGTCTGTCTCTCCCTCTTTCTATGTCTCTCTCATGTCAGCATTTGGGCACTATTAAATGGTTCCTGAGGAGGAGGGGGGAGCCTGCCCTTCCCAGAGTTATGGTAGGAAATCCGTCTTGGAAATGAACTTCAGAGCCCTTACAGCTTCATCCTGGCCCAAGGCAAGGAAGCTCTAAGGAGTCTCCTGGCCAGGAAGCCCCAGGTTTTCGGTATTCCGTGTACTGCTTCCCCTCCATACCCGCTGCTTCCGCCATGAGCAGTGGTCTGGGAGCAAGCCGACACAGCCTGGGAGGCAGCGAGGCCACACTTGGGAGTCAGAGCACGGGGGGCATCGTCAAGTGACGGATGGCCCTAGGCAAGGATAAGTGTCCCAAGCACCTTCCTTCTGCCCCTCTGCCTCCTGCCTGTTCTCTGACAGGGGGCTCCCTACTTGCCTTTTCCAGCTTCTCTTTTTCTTTACTCTTTCTTGCCAAGATCTTTTTCTTGAATGATCTACAGCCACGTCTCTGCCTACTTTTTTGAGTGTTCGATAGTCTCAGGAAATTCCTTAATTTCCCTCTTTTCTCCCCCAGGGCCACTGTAGCTGAGGCCGGGCACATTTATTCTTCGTACTAGGAGTGACACTAGTGTGACAGCGCTGGTGGGGGTGGGGGGTGCGGTGTGACTGTGGATGAGAAGGGTGTTCAGTCCTAACGAGGGAGAGGCCTGCAGGACACTAAGGCTCGGCACAGTGTCCTTCATCATCGAGATAACAGCTAAGTTCATCAAGCTTGTGGGGACGTGAAGTCTTAGAGGGGTGGAGGGTTCTAATCCAGGACATGAGGGGAAAGGCAGGGTCTAAATCCCTGTCCCTCGGAGGAGTAAGACATTCAGTACACATGGCTTGGCTGACCTCTTCCTTCTCTCAGGAGCCGGGCCTCCCTAGAGCGAGGCCCAGAGCAGAAAGTTTAAGGAGGCCCTCGCTCTTGGACTCGTGCACGTACAGAACACCCACGACGGAGCCCCCTCTTAAATGGGGTGCCTCGCTTATGGCCCCAGCCCTGAGAAGTCCTGAGGGAGAAAAGAAACCCAGGGCCTCCTAAACTTGTTGGATCACAAAGCCAATTTGGGGAAGTTTGTCAACCACTAAAATTCTACCAATAAGGTATTTCAACCCAAAAAGTTGCTTTAAAAAAAATTCTACTGAACGTGCTTTGTGCAGTAGGAAGCAGTAAAGACTTTTGAGCAGAGGCGGTGGGACCGGACTTTTGGGGGAGGCGGACATGCCACCCTGCGGTCAGCCCACTAAGGTGCTCACCCCTCAGAGGAATCAAGATGCTCGTTCCATCACGTCTGAAACAGTCTCCTTCTGTCTAGAAATCGGTGCAGATCAGAACGGAAGCTGGCCCGCGGCTCCACATCGAGCCTCCTCTGGACTATTCGGAAGATTTTGAGGCATGTGGCGATGAGACCAGCAAGGCACAGGGTGCTTCCAGGGACCGTCCGCAGGTAGAACTGGCTTCAGCTTGTGCTACAGTGGCTCTCGGGGCGCGTTGCGACCTTCCTTCCTGATGCCCCTGAGTTCTTTCACTCTGACGTTCATCTCCCACACTGTAGTGAGCACCCAGACCACGGGCTAGATGCTCTACTAGGTCCCCGGAGTCCAGGTGTCGTTAAGGCTGGTGTCTGACCCCAGAGAGGCAATGGCATACGATCCTTCTACCTCAAGAGGGAGCTGAGAGCTGGGGCAAAGCCTGGTGGGCCCAGGAGAGAGGGTATCCAGGGAGGCTTCCTAGAGGAAGTGACATTTGCGAGGGTCCTAAAAGCTGGGTGAGAGGGGAGGGGAGGCGGGCAGAGCTGATACTCAGTTGGAACGTGATGGGAAAAGCATTGCAGGCAGAGGGAACAGCACGTATAGATGCCGGGAGGCTGGACTTGTTGAAGGAGCAGAGTGCAGGCCCAATGTGAGCCCCAGGGGCAGTGTGGGATGTGAAGCTGGAGGGGCAGTGGAGCAGACCAGGAGGTGCACAATGAGCCTGGTGAGGGGTGAGCTTGGGTGGTTGGATTTTATCCCAAGGGCATTGCTTTTATATGTAGAATGAGCGTGTAGATGTCTCCATGGTTATGTAGAAGCAAAGTTATCGGGAGGCAGCAGGACAAAGGCCCCTAAGCCAACCCCTGCCCCATTTCGCCGGGTGCATGTTACCCTGTGGGCCTGGGCTGCAGACTCAGCAGGCTCCCTCAGAGAACAAAATCTTGCTTCTGTGTGCTGCTTCTGTACCAAAAACCCACCTTTAAGAAATGCACGTGACTCATAAAAGCCGTGGGAATAGTGTCCAGGCAACGTTCCTCTGTGGTGTTGCCTGTCTGTATGTCCTTCTTGGTGCATAAAGGAAGGACAGGTAAGGAGCAAAGGGTCACTTTGTTTCGCATCCTGGCCACAAAAGTCTGAAAGTAAATTGGAAATTCTGTCTTCCTGGAAAAAAAAAGAAAAGAAAGAAAGAAAGCCCTTTTTTTTTTTAAATAAAATAACCCAATGACCTTGTTTCCTACCCAGTCCCTAGAAATGGGATTTTACAGTAGGCAAAATTGTGGTGTGGACTTTACTGCCTTTAACACCCACCTCCCACACAACACACACATACACACACACACACAACACACACGCACACACACGCTTCTGAATCAACAGAACGGTCCCTGCTCAAGATCTGAACACATGTCTGTGTAAACAGCCGTCAGTCTCTCTCCATTTGGGAGGCTGGTCTGGAGCCAAGTTCCGTCTGTTACAGTCCCAGCCACGCCCCCCATCAGAGACCATGCACGCCCTTCACGCCGGCAGTGGGGTAGTTCCCTCTTCTCCTTTGGCCATTTGGTACCCGCCCGTTAAATGAACATATAGTGCTTCCTTTGCAAGCTCCCAGGCTCCCCGCAGCACCAGACAACCTGCCCCTCACGAGCTATTAAAGCTTCCATTAGCATCCTGCGCGCGCGTGCTCGGAATCCGCATTGCCCTGCTCTGCCGGCACTTCATTTTCTCCACCGTGAGTGCCTGATTGTGTTTCTTTCTTCCCTTTTCCTCCTCATCTTGAGGGGGCACTCCGTAAGGCTTCACAGTCAATTTCCCCTTGGAGTTATTTTCCTGCTAAGTGAAAGAGTAAAATGGTGATGCCAGTTTTCGGCCAAGGCAGAAGCCGTAAGAAATACAATCTGAACGAGAGAGAGAGAGAGAGAGAGAGAGGCGTGTGGCTAAATATACTCAGCCCCATCACACTGTTTGCAAGTGCAGCTCTGACATGGAGCAAAAGGAAATGCGTGCCTGCGTGTGTACTTTTCATCTGACCTTCACTGTTGAAACACACCAGCCTGTCCGCCTTCAATCATACCCTTAGCGATCTTCAATTTCTTGGCGGCTCTGAGTTCACAGACCGGCATGCCGCAGACACGCTCCGTTGGCCTCCAGCCCATTGACGTGCACGGGGCTTTTGAAAGAATAACTAGCTGACATTTAAGAATCAGGAGATTCCATGTAACAATGTGAATTTGGGGCTTGTCTTGAAAAATCCGAACATTTTGGAGCCCCATCCTTACGCGGCAGCCGTGGCTGGAGCTGAGGAGCGGCCGCCCCCGGAGACAGGTGTGTGCACTGCATGGGCCACGGTCCCCGCTCCAGATCCCAGGCACCATTCTATACACTGAAGATAAAACAGATAATAAACAACGTATCATATGCCAGCAGGCGATAGGGCTTATCAGAGAAACGGCAAACGGCTGGAGAAAGATGGGCAGGGCTTCTCATCGGTGAGGAGCTCTGTGAGCAGTTCTCCAGAAAGCCAGGGAGTGAGCCAGGTGGAGAAGAGCGTGCCAGGCACAGAAGCAGCAGGTGCGGAGGCCCTGAGGCAGGGGCACAGGGGGGACGCCAGTACGTCTGGGAGCTGGGTGAGCAAGCAGGCGAGTAAAAGAGGTGAGGCCAAGGCTCAGATGGCCCAGGGCTTTGAGGCTGTAGTAGACGAGGTTTTCTACTTTGAGTCAGAGGGGAGGCCACCATAGGGTTTCGAGCAGCTTAGGAACTCCAATGAAAAGAGGACGCCTCTTTCCAAAGAGTTCTGCCAAAGAACCAGGTCTCAGTCATGTTGGGCTTTGTGTTACAGTGGATAATAAGGCTCCATTTATGTATCAGGAATGAAACAAAGTGCACACTCTTTTCTATTAGTAAGATGTCTTTTTTTCCCCGATAATGCATAGTCTATATAAAGAATTCAACTGATAACAAAGAAAATAAAAGTCTTTTCATAATCCCACTGCCCCAGAGATCATAGATGGGTATATCCATCCAGAATAAAGATTTCTTATACTCATTATATGTGTGTGGGGATCATATCCAAGAGGAGGTGGTGGATCTGGAATGTTCCAGCCCTGGCCCATTCCCAGTGAGTGGTAGTGCCCGAGTGTAGTTATCGGCTCTGAGTTTTCCCTCCATTGTGTGGACCTTGCAGTAGGGTGAACTGGTTATTTGCCCACAATGACAGCTCAGTGTTTTCAAGTCGTTGGACTGGCTGACACATAGAAACAACTAAACCCCTGTCACAAGCTGTGTGCCCCCAGCAGCTCCACCCTGTGTGAACTCTGCCGAGGCCATGACGGCTCACCCACCTGTGGGTACGGCGGAGAGTCTCTTGTGCCATCGCTGGCCACCCCGCCCCCCCGTGGAGCAGCCCAGCCCGCCGGTCTCCAGCAGGGCCCTCCAGCAAATCCCTTCGGTCCCCCTTCAGTCGACCTTCTGTAATTTCAATGGTGAGCCTTAAAAAAGGAAGGGTCATTTTTAGGGCCATCCCACTGCTTGGGTACTTGTGTTTTAGATGACCATATAAATAACTTCCCCGTGAGTACTGGTTTTTCCTTGATTTTTTTTAAGATTGTATTTATCTGAGCGGGGGAGGGACAGAGGGAATGGGGGCAAGAGAATCTCAAGCAGACTCAGCACTGAGCTTGGAGTCTGACGCAGGGCTCGATACCACGACCCTGAGATCGTGGCCTGAGCCGAAACCAAGGGTCAGACATTTAACCGATGGAGCCACCCAGGTGCCCCTCCTTTATTTTTTTATTGTTATTTTCCCATAGATGGGATTATATACCATCCATCCTATTTGATAACCCCACCTTTTTTATTCAACAAGATGTGTTGGCCATACCTGCACACCGGTCCTCACTCGGGCCTCACTGGGCCAGTGTTCAGATGGTTGGTGGCCCGAGTTTGAATCCCAGTCTACTTACTTTCTTTGGGCCTGCAGTGGTGTGGGTGAGGCAGGGATGAGTTTGACCAGATCAGCTTTGGGAGCGGGAGCAGAGAATGAGGAGGAGGTAAGGAGGGAGATGGGAGGCATGGAGACCAACAGAGAGGACGAGGGACCCAGCATGGCTTCAGGGACGTGAGTTGCTTTTCCCACGCCCATTCTCTCTGCCTGTCCCTAGGGTACCAAGTCTTCTGCCGACACCACGCCCTGTGATTTTCATTTCTCCCTTCTGGATGCCCACGGATGCCCTGACCCTGCAAGCAATTCAGACAAAGAAAGGATTCTCTTAACTATTCAGGATGTGATGGTAAGATGGATTTCAGCCTCATAACCCCACGAAGGGCCAGGGTCTCTGCCAGAGCCAAGCAGCTGGGCTGGAGGGTGGGCCCCACGAGAGCATCTTCGTCTACACCTGGGAAGATGGCTCAGGTCACAGCAGGGTTTGGCTTTCACAAACACCTTGGACCCACCCACTAGATTTAAAACAATACATGTGAGATTTGACTTGGTGCTATTTTTTTTAAAGGTAGTGGTAGCTCATATTAAATGAACACTTACTAAGTGCTGGTCACTGTATTGAGTATGTTACATCCATTCCTGCATTAACCTTGTGAGTTAAACGCTAGGTATTTTCCTTTTTTTGTTTTTAAACATTTGCTTATTTATTTGAGAAAGAGAGAGAGCGTGAGAGAACACGAGCAGGGGGAAGGGGGAGAGAGAGGGGAAGAAGCAGACTCCCTGCTGAGCAGGGAGCCCCATGTGAGACTCGATCCCAGGACCCTGGGATCATGACCTGAGCCAAAGTCAGATGCTAAACCGACTGAGCCACCCAGGCTCCCAAGTGCTAGGTATTTTCATTCTCATTTTGTAGTTTGGGGAAACTGAGGAGTAGAGGAAGGATGTGGCTCACCCAGGCTTCAGAAGAACCCAGACTGGAAACCCAGACCCCATGACTCCTTCCTTACTCCTTGCAATTAACGATCATAGGCTGGGAATTACGCCGAGCTGCTTTTGCTCCCCGCTCCCCAGAGTACCTAGTTCTCTGTAGGGGCACAGTCCTCTGAATATGATTGATGTGCTGCCTGGAAGCGGGATGCTGAGAGGTGGCCGTCTATCAGTGATGCTTAGGATCCAGAAGAGCTCTCCTCAGTGAACCCATAGCTGCAAACATGGATGAAAAAATGTTTTTCAAAAATGAAATCCAATGAGGAAACAACCAGACAAAGCCAAATTGAGGGACTGTCTGCAGAACAGCTAGCCTGGGGGCTTCAAAACTATCAGTGGCATGAAAAGGGTTTTCCAGATAAAAGAGGCTAACAAGATACCACAGTTAGGCCACATGAGATCCTTGCCGGGGGCAGGGAGGTGTCGGGGTGGTAATTGCCCTAAGTGTAAGGATGGTTTGGGGAAATTAACAAATTTGAAAATTCACTATATTTGGTAACAATATCGTATCAATGTTAAAGTTCCTGAATTTGATGATTATTTTGTGTTTATGTAAGAGAAGGTCCTCGTTCTCAGGTCTTCCGAGAATTGGTGAATAACTGGTGAATATAGGTGAAGGGTTTTGGGGTATTCGTTATACCCTTCCATTATATTATTCCAATATGTTTTCTGTGGGTTTTACCTTTTTTTTTTAAATGTTTTTTTATTATGTTAGCCACCATACAGTACATCCCTGGTTATTGATGTAAAGTTCGATGATTCAGGGGCGCCTGGGTAGCGCAGTCGTTAAGCACCTGCCTTCGGCTCAGGGCGTGATCCCGGCATTCCGGGATCAAGCCCCACATCGGGCTCCTCCGCTGGGAGCCTGCTTCTTCCTCTCCCACTCCCCTGCTGTGTTCCCTCTCTCACTGGCTGTCTCTCTCTGTCACATAAATAAATAAAATCTTTAAAAAAAATAAAAAAATAAAGTTCGATGATTCATTAGTTGCGTATAACACCCAGTGCACCATGCAATACGTGCCCTCCTTACTACCCATCACCAGCCTATCCCATTCCCCCACCCCCATCCCCTCTGAAGCCCTCAGTTTGTTTCCCAGAGTAATATAAGTTTCTTTTTTTAAAAAGCTAGCACGTTGGGGCACCTGGGTGGCACAGCGGTTAAGCGTCTGCCTTTGGCTCAGGGCGTGATCCCGGCGTTATGGGATCGAGCCCCACATCAGGCTCCTCCGCTATGAGCCTGCTTCTTCCTCTCCCACTCCCCCTGCTTGTGTTCCCTCTCTCACTGGCTGTCTCTATCTCTGTCAAATAAATAAATAAAATCTTTTAAAAAAATAAATAAATAAAAATAAAAAGCTAGCACGTGAAGGAGGAGATACTCTGCTTCAACAGAGCTAAGCATCAGCAAAGAAAGATAGAGAAAAGTTTAAAAAGAGAGCCAGTTGAAAAAGCTTACTTAGTAGGATTGTATTGATGTCAGTTTCCCGATTGTGCTACTGTACTTTAATTATGCAAGATGTTACCATGGGGGAAACTGGGTGAAAGGTACGTGGGATCTCTCTCTGTTGTTTCCTGCAAACAGCATACGAAGTCTGCAATAAACAGAACATGGCAAAGTAAAAGCTACCTAAATAAAATAAACACAAATGCACAGGTCCTACCTTCTAGAAGCTCAGACTCTGATCCTGGGTTTGTGCTTGGGCACATTTTTGTTGTTGTTTTTTTAAGCACCAAAATATGTGACTATATTTTGCAGCAGTGTTTGAGAACCACATTTTTTAGAAAAGACAGAGCTGTGGAGCTCAAAATTTGATATGCACAAGAATCACTTAGGATATTTGTTTGAAATACATGTTTTAGATCTCACGTTTAAGCTTACAGAATTTGTATATAGGAGATAGCACAGTGTTTAACGTAGGAACTCCCAGTCATTCTGAATCACTGAAGATTTCAGTTTACCGCACATGGAAGGAAAGTTGTGGAGATAATTTGGACTTTGTGGGTTAGATCTGGGGACTATAAAAGAAAGGAATCTTAAAATTCCAAGTTAGAATCTCTTCTTCATCATACAAACGTAAGATAACTGTAAAGTAAAAAACAAAATAAAACAACAACAAAAATCCAGGAGGTTCACAAAAGCCAGAAAGGAATGGGACGGAGCGCCACCCTTGTCTTCAAAACCATATCCTGTACTTCCAGAAACTCTGGTGACAGAGGATATTACTTAAAATAATAAATGAAAGACACAAAACCATAATAGCTCCTGACGGCATCTCCTCTATTACAGATCAATTTCTATCCAGAACATTGACCATTAATATCAAGGAAAGACTAAATTATGTTTTAAGGAGACAAGAAAGTTCTAACGTATTTTAGAAATATCTTTCTTTCTTTCTTTCTTTCTTTCTTTCTTTCTTTCTCCTTCCTTTCTTTTCTTTTTTCTTTCTTTTCTTCCCTTTCCTTTCCTTTTCCTTTCCTTCTTTCTCTTTTTAAAGATTTTATTTATTTATTTGACAGAGAGAAAGAGTGTACACACATGAGAGAGAGAGAGAGAGCACAAGTAGGGTGGGGGGGCAGAAGGCAAGGGAGAAGCAGGCTCCCCACTGAGCAGGGAGCCCGAAACAGGGCTCAATCCCAGGACCCTGGAATCATGACCTGAGCCAAAGGCAGACGCTTAACCAACTGAGCCACCCAGGCACCCCTAGAAATATTTTCATAGAAAATTATTTTATTTAGATTTTTGACTGTTTAAAGAGGTGAATTTTAGGTAAATAGAGAAGTAATTTTGTGTTATTAAAGCATTGTTAAGAAAATGAACGAAACAGGGCTCAATCCCAGGACCCTGGAATCATGACCTGAGCCAAAGGCAGACGCTTAACCAACTGAGCCACCCAGGCACCCCTAGAAATATTTTCATAGAAAATTATTTTATTTAGATTTTTGACTGTTTAAAGAGGTGAATTTTAGGTAAATAGAGAAGTAATTTTGTGTTATTAAAGCATTGTTAAGAAAATGAATATGAATCCTTCATATTTGGTTTTTCTCACTTTAGTCACATTCAAAATATGTTTCAAACTGGAAAAAAAGAGAAAATAGGGGCATATAGGAGAGGATTTATTAGATATGACTTGAAAAAATTAAGCTGGATTTCAAGATTAGAGTAGAAATACAATGATGAATAGAAGTGGGTGTGGCCAATGGGGAGGTCCTGGACCCCCGACTTCAAGGTCCAGCCTCAGCTCACAGATGCATCCCGTTGGCTGGCCTTGTGTCGTGCTGGGGTCATCATTATTGCTGCTGTATTTTATTTTAATTCCAGTATAGCTAAATGCAGTGTTATATTAGTATCAGGTGTACAATATGATGATTCAGCAATTCTGTACATGACTCAGCGCCCAGCATGGTAATGTGCTCTTAATCCCCATCACCTATTTCCCCCAACCCCCCCTCCCCTGGTGACCAGCTGTTTTTCTCTATAGTTGAGAGTCAGCTTCTGGTTTGTCTCTTTCTCTTTCTTTTCTTTTTTTTTCTTTGTTTTTTTCTTAAATTCCACATATGAGTGAAATCATAGGGTATTTGTCTTTCGCGGACTTATTTTGCTTAGCGTAATACTCTCTAGCTCCATCTACGTTGTTGCAAATGATAGGATTTCATTCCTTTTTATGGCTGAATAATAGTCCGTTGTGTGTGTTTGTGTGTGTGTGTGTGTGTGTGTGTGTGTATGCCACAACGTCTTTAACCATCTATCATCGTACACTTGGGCTGCCGTGTGTGTGTGTGTGTGTGTGTGTGTGTATGCCACAACGTCTTTAGCCATCTAGCATCGTACACTTGGGCTGCCTCCATAATTTGGCTGTTATAAATAATGCTGTAGTAAACACGGGGGTGCATGTATCTTTTCGAATGAGTGTTTTCATATTCTTTGGGTAAATACCCAAGAGCGGAATTAGTAGATCATAATGGTAACTCTATCTTTAGTTTTTTGAGGAACCTCCATACTGGTTGTACCAGTTTGCAGTTCCTAGTGCACGAGGGTTCCTTTTTCTCCACATCCTTGTCAACACCTGTTGTTTCTTGTGTTTTTTATATTAGCCATTCTGACATGAAGTGATCTCTCATTGTGGTTTTGATTTACATTTCCCTGATGATGAGTCATGTTGAGCGTCTTTTCATGCGCCTGTTGGCCATCTGGAAGTCTTCTATGGAGAAATGTCTGTCCATGTCTTCTGCCCATTTTTTAATTGGATCATTTGGTTTTTATGGTGTTGTGTAAGTGGTTTACATTTTGGATACTAACCTTTGCAAATATCTTCTCCCATTCAGTACATTGTCTTTTCGTTTTGCTGATTGTTTTCTTTGCTGTGCAGAAGTTTTTCATTTTTTTGAAAAAAGATTTATTTAATGAGAGAGAAAGAGTGGGGGACGGGCAGAGGGAGAGGAAGACAAGCAGACTCACCACTCGGTGGGGAGCTGGAGGCAGGGCTTGATCCCAGGACTCTGAGACCATGACCTGAGCTGAAATCAAGAGTCCAATGCTTAACTAACTGAGACACCTAGGGCACCCCAGAAGCTATTTATCTTAATGTGGTCCCAGTAGGTTATTTTCGCTTTTGTTTCCCTTGCCTCAGGAGGCATATCTAGAAAAATGTTGCTATGGCCAATGTCAGAGGTATTACTGCCTGTGCTTTCTTTTAGGATTTTTATGGTTTCAGGTCTCACATTTAGGTCCTTTATCCTTTTTGAGTTTATTTTTGTGGGTGGTGTAAGAAAATGGTCCAGTTTCATTCTTCTGCGTGTTACTGTCCAGTTTTCCCATGCATTTGTTGGAGACTGTCTTTTGTCCATTGCATATTCTTGCCTCCTTTGTTGAAGATTAATTGACCATATAACTGTGGGTTTATTTCTGGGCCCTCTGTTCTGTTTCATTGATCCATGTGTCTGTTTTTGTGCCAGTACCATACTGTTTTGATTACTACAGCTTTGTAGTATACCTGGAAATCTGGGAATGGGATACCTCCAGTTTTCTTCTTCCTTTTCAAGATTGCTTTGGCTATGTGGGATCTTTTGTAGTTCCACACAAATTTTACCATTATTTGTTCTATTTCTGTGAAAAATGCTGTTGGCATTTTGGTAGGGATTGTGTTAAATCTGTAGATTGCTTTTGGGGTAGAATAGACATTTTAACAATGTTTGTTCTTCCAATCCATGAGCATAGAATACCTTTCCATTTGTTTGTGTTATCTTTAATTTCTTTCATCAATATTGTGTAGTTTTCAGAGTACAGATCTTTCACCTCCTTGTTTAAGTTTATTCCTCGGTATTTTATTCTTTCTGGTGCGATTGGTTTTTTTTTTAAGATTTTATTTATTCATTTGACAGAGAGAGCGAGAGAGAGCAAGAGAAACAAGCACAAGTAGGCGGAGCAGCAGAGGCAGAGGGAGTAGCAGGCTCCCCACTGAGCAGGGAGCCTGATGTGGGGTTCAATCCCAGGACCCTAGGATCATGGCCTGAGCCGAAGGCAGACATTTTAATTGACTGAGCCACCCAGGCACCCCTTTTTGGTGCAATTGTAAATGGGACTGTTAATTTCTCCTTCTGTTACCTCGTTATTAGTGTATAGAAATGCAACGGATTTCTGTACGTTGATTTTGTATCCTGCAATTTTACTGAACTCATTTATCAGTTCTTGTAGTTGTTTAGTGTAGTCTTTAGAGATTTCTATATATAGTATCATGTTGTCTGCAAATAGTGTAAGTTTGACTTCTTCCTTGCCTATTTAGATGCCTTTTATTTCTTTTTCTTGTCTCATTGCTGTGGCTAGGACTTCCAGAACTACGTTGAATAAAAGTGCTGAGAGTGGACATTCTCTCTCTATAGTTTCCTTGTCTTGATCCTGACCTCACGGAAAGCTTTGAGTTTTTCATCTCAGTATGATGTTAGCCGTGGGTTTTTCATATATGGCTTTTATTATGTTGAGGTATGTTTCCACTAAACCTACTTTGTTGATGGTTTTTATCATGAATGGGTATTGTACTTTGTCAAATGCTTTTTATGCATCAATTGAAATGACCATATGGTTTTTATCCTTGTTGATGTGGTATATCACATTGATTGTTTTGCAAATATTGAACCACCCTTGCAGCCGAGAGTAAATCCCACTTGATCGTGGTGAATGATTTCTTTAATGTATTGTTGGTTTCGATTTGCTGGTATGTTGTTGAGGATTTTTGCATCTCTGTTCATCAGTGACATTGGCCTGTAATTCTCTTTTTTTGTAGTGTCTTTATCTGGTTTTGGTGTCAGGATAATACTGGCCTCATAGAATGAATTTGTAAGTTTTCTTGCCTCTTCTATTTTTTGGAATAGTTTGAGAAGAATAGGTATTAACTCTTCTTTAAATGTGTGGTGGAATTTACCTGTAAAACCGTCTGATCCTGGACTTTCGTCTGTTGGGAGATTTTTGATTACTGATTCAATTTCACTGCTGGTAATCAGCCCATTCAAATTTTCTATTTCTTCCTGGTTCCGTTTTGGGAGGTTATATGTTTCTAGGAATTTATCCATTTCTTCTAGGTAGTCCAATTTGTGGGCATATCATTTTGCATAATATTCTCTTACAATCCTTTGTGTTTTGTTGGTGACTTTTTATTTCTTCTCTTTCATTTCTGGTTTTGTTTGAGTTCTCTCTCTCTCTCAATGAGTCTGGCTAGGTTTATCAGTTTTGTTGAACTTTTCAAAGAACCAGCTCCTTCTGGTTTCATTGATCTGTTCTGTTATTTTTTTAGTTTCTATTTCATTTTTCTGTTCTAATCTTTATTATTTCCTTCCTTCTACTGGTTTTGAGTTTTGTTTGTTTTTTTTTCTAGTTCCTTTGGGTGTAAGGTTAGGTTGTTTATTTGAGCTTTTTCTTGTTTCTTGAGGCGGGCCTGTATTGCTATAAACTTCCCTCTTAGAACAGCTTTTGCTGCATCCCAGAGGTTTTGGACCACTGTGTTTTCATTTTCATTTGTTTCTATGTATTTTTCTATTTCCTCTTTGATTTCATGGTTGGCCCATTCATTATTTAGTAGTATGTTATTTAGCCTCCATGTATTTGTGTTCTTTTCAGGTTTTTTTTCTTGTGCTTGATTTCTAGTTTCATAGCGTTATGGTCAGAAAGCATGCATGGTATGACTTCTGTCTTTTTGAATTGAGACTTGTTTTGTGGCCTAATATATGATCTATTCTGGAGAATCTTCCATGTGCATTTGAAAAGAACATGTATTCTGTTTTAGGATAGAATGTTTTGAATATCTCTGTTAGGCCCATCTGGCTCAATATATCATTCAAAGCAACTGTTTATTGTTGATTTTCTGTTTAGAAGATCTATCCGTTGACATAAGTGTGATATTAAAATCCCCTACTATTATTGTATTACTATTCATTATTTCCTTTATGTTTATTATTACCTGCTTTATGTATTTAGGTACTCCTATGTTGGTTATGTAAATATTTACAATTGTTATATCTTCTTGGTGGATTGTTTCCTTTATGATTACATAGTGTTCTTTGTCTCGTTACACAGTCTTTGTTTTAAAGCTATTTTGTCTGATATAAGTATTGCTATCCCAGCTTTCTTTTCACTTCCATTTGCATGATAAATGCTTTTTCATCCCTTTCTTTTCAATCTGCATGTGTCTTTATGTCTGAAATGAGTCTCTTGTAGGCAGCATATGGATGGGTCTTATTTTTTTATCCACTCTGATACCCTATGTCTTTTGATTGGAGCATTTGCTCCTAAGTAATTATTGATAGGTATGTACTTATTACTGTTTTATTACTTGTTTTATGATTTTTTTTAGATTAGTTTATTTATTTTAGAGAGAGAGTGAGAGCAAGTAGGGGGAGAGGAAGAGGGAGGGAGAGAATCCTTAAGCAGACTCCCTGTTGAGTGTAGAGCCCAATGTGGGACTTGATCCCAGGATTCTGAGGTCGTGACCTGAGCCGAAATCAAGAGTTAGCCGCTTAACCTCCTGAACCACCCAGGCACCCCAGTTCCATTGTTGTTTTTGTAGTTCTCTGTTCCTTTCTTCTCTTGCTCTCTTCTCTCACTGCAGGCTTTCTTTAGTGATGTACTTGGATTCCTTTCTCTTTATTTTTTGTATATCTGTTACTGGTTTTTGATCTGTGGTTACCATTAGGTTTGTATGTAATTCTTATGCATATAACAGTCTGTATCATAGAGTTGATGGTTGCTTAAGTTTGAAGCCATTCTTTACTCCTCTCCTCCCCCCAGCGTTTTAGGTATATGCTATCATACTGTATGTTCTCTTATTTTGTGAGTCCCTTGACTGATTTTTATAGATACACTTAATTTTACTGCTTGTGTGCTTCCTACTTTTCTGACTCCTACTTATGGTCTTTCCTTTCCACTCAAAGACTCCCCTTTAACATTTTTCGTAAGGCTGGTTTGGTGGTCATGAATTTCTTTAACTTTTGTTTGGGAAACTCTTTATCTATCCTTCTGTTATGAATCATAGCCTTGCTGGATAGAGTGTTCTGGGTAGCAGATTTTGTTTTGTTTTGTTTTGTTTTGAGCACTTTGAATATATCGTGCCACTCCTGGCCTACTAAGTCTCTGCTGAGAAATCCACTGAAAGCCTTTTGGGGTTTCCCTTGTATATGACTGTTTTCTTTTGCTGTTTTTAAAATTCTCTCTTTATCACTACTTTTTGCTATTTTAATTACCATGTGTCTTGATGTGAACCTCATTGAGTTGATTTTGTTGGGCCCTCTCTGTACCCCCTGGATCTAGGTTTCTGTTTCCTTCCCTAGAGTCGAGAAGTTTTCAGCTATTTATTTCTTCAAATAATTTTTTTCCCTTCTTCTGGGATCCCTATTAAAAAAAAAATTATTATGCTTGATGG
This sequence comes from Ursus maritimus, assembly GCF_017311325.1. NCBI lineage: Eukaryota > Metazoa > Chordata > Mammalia > Carnivora > Ursidae > Ursus > Ursus maritimus. The sequence goes on along the minus strand of NW_024424452.1, from coordinate 18,155,914 downwards.
TGTCACTGAGTTCCCTTAACCTATTTTCATTTTCTTTCTTTTTTTTTTTTAGAGAAAGAGTGCGTACGAGTGGGGGTGGAGAGGGGCAGAGGGAGAGGGGGAGAGAGAATCTTAAGCCTGCTTAAGGCTAGCCATGGAGCATAATGTGGGACTTGATCCCAGGACCCTGAGATCATGACCTGAGCCGAAATCAAGAGTCATCAGCTTAACTGACCCAGCCTCCCAGGTGCCCCTATTTTCATTTTTATTACTATTTTTTCTCTCTCCTGTTCAGCTTGATTACTTTCCATTACTCTGACCTCCAGATCACTGATCTGTTCTCCTTCCTGTAGCCTACTATTCGTTCCTTCTAGTGTATTTTTCTTTTTTTTTTTTTAAGATTTTATTTATTCATTTGAGACAGAGAGATGGAGAGAGAGAGAGAGAGAGAGAGAGAACATGGGCACGGGGAGAGGCAGAGGGAGATGGAGAAGTAGACTGCCCACTGAGCAGAGAGCCTGATGTGGGGCTTGACCCAGTGACCATGACCTGAGCTGAAGGCAGACACTAAACCATCTGAGCCACCCAGGCAACCCTCTAGTGTATTTTTCATTTAAGTTATCAAGTCCTTCCTCTCTGATTAGTTCGTTTTTATATTTTCTGTCTCTTTTTTTGATCTCACTGAAGTCTTCCACTCTTAAGTCCAGTGAGTATATTTAGGACCATCACTTTAAATTCTCTATCAGGAATATTAACTTATCTTTGTTTTATTTAGGTCCCTTGCTGTGATTTTGTCCCATTCTTTCATTTGGGACATGTTCTTCTGTCTCCTCATTTAGTATAACTCTCTGTGTTTCTTTCTGTGTGTGGTCTTGAGAGTAGTGGCCTAATGAAGAAGAGGTCCCATGGTGGCCTGCAGTGCAATGTTCCATTTTCCAGAACCTAGGGGTATCTCCTATGTGTGTTGCATGTGCCTGGCTGTTGTAGCTAAGCCACTGTCCCTGTCAGTCCAGTCGTCTGCAGTGGCTCTCTTTGCCTGTTTAGGGCAGTGTTTGGTCCCTATGTTATTAGCGGGCCAGTCTGGGGCCGCCCTGGGCTTGAGTTGAGTCAGAGATGCAGTAGCACCGAACTGTAGGGTGCTTTCCCTGTGTTGTCCCCTGAGAAGCTTTTGTTGGTGGGTGGAGCTTGCAGTCAGACCATATAGATGTCTGCCCCCAGCCCACTGCTGGAGCCACAGTTGGACTGGTGTATATAGTTATCTTCTCTCCCCGGGGCAAGAGTTGCTTTTAGTGTTATTGGCCCCTGATGGGGCTGCTCGCACACTGCCAGCTTGTGGCACCACTTCGGGTGGGCTCCAGCCAAGGGCATATTGGAGGGGGCGTGTCCACAGGAGAACTTGGGGGCAGGCACACTGGGAGCAAGCTAGGTAGAAAGTGTTGGTGCTGTGCTGCTCCCCACAGGTGTCTGTGTGTCTAGGCTGGGGGACAGCTGAGGGAAACGGCACTCACTTCATTCCTGGAGAAGTCTACTAAAGACCCCTGCCCCTCCAGCACACACTGTGAGACTAGCAAACAAGTGTCTCTCTGGTATACCCCGGGCGTTTTTCAAGCTGCAGTTTCTGTGCTGTATCTTCAGGGTTGTCTAAGGACAATGACTCAGTTTCCTCTCACCCTCTTGGATCTCTCAGAGCTAAGCCACTGATTTTTAAAGTTCCAGGTATTAAGCCTCACTGACTATAAGAACGCATGAGATTGGCCCCTCTGGTTTTCAAAGCCAGATATTATGGGAATTTGTCTTCCTTACGTGGGTTCCCCTTGCTTGGGGTGCCCAGTGTGAGGGTCTGTTTCTCTCCCCTCTCCATACCTGCGACGTCCCTCCCTCTGTCCCTCCTGCAGACAGTCGCCCAAGTCTGTATCTGTGCTCATCCTAGCTTCTTCGATGTGGCCCCTTCTCTACATTTAGCTGTGGAGAGTCTGTTCTGCCAGTCTTCAGGTCACTTTCTGGGCTTTTTACACTGATGTGGGTGTTATCTGGTTGTATCCATGGGACATGGTGGGCTTAGGCTCCTCCTATTCCACCACCTTCCCTGGAAGCCCTGTTCTATTATGAATTATTTGAATATTTTAAGTGACACAGAGAGCCAAGCGAGTAACAGCCCTTGGCCTGGGTGTCAGGGCATGGCAGGGAGTGGTGGGGATGTAGGCAACAGTGTTGTCAACACAGCTTGGCTGTCATTGTGTGGAAATAGGGGCCCAGTGGTACCAGACTTTCTAACTGTAGAAGAAGCCAGGCATCTGGGTTTCTTTGTGTTTGGTTTCTCCAATTTTTTTTATGGTGATTACTAACTCCCTGTTCTCTGTAGATCAAACAAAATGTATGGCTGGCCAGATTTGGCCTGTGACCACCAGCTTGCAACTTCTGGGTTAGAAAGCTTTGTCTATTCCTGACAAGAGGAGGAAGAGGTCTTTCTCCTTTCCAGGGGCACTTGAGTTAGCCCCTCTGGTACCCAGAGCCAAGGTGCCCTGAATGCACGCAGAGATGCCCAGCTAGACAGCTCTGACCAAAGGACAGCCTGACTGATGGCATTAGACTGGGTCCTGGGCAGGAGGGTCAGAGCGCACAAGGCCATCTGTACAGGAATTCTTCAGTGATGAGCATGAATGATTCATGTGGAATGATGCTGAACAAGCACTGACTGCCCATGAAATGCAGGTCCAGAAGTGAGAGACGCAGTGAGGCTTTCACCCAGTAGAGCATTTCTAAGACGCCGGATGGTATCTGAGTTACTAAAGCATTTTCAGTCTTAATGGAAGTAAAAAATAACTGACCTCTGGATCACTACTGGAATAAATAATGCCATTTATTTCTTGCGGTTATAGCCTACTTAGGATTTCTCAGGTATTTTTACATTATTTTGTATCATTTAATATGACATCTAATATATGAGTGCTTTCTCATTAGAAAAGAGTCAGACAATTCAGAAGTGAGTAAAATATGAAAAGCTCTCTCTGCCTACCTAGCCAAACCATGCCCAGCTTTTAGTTTTATTGAGCACGTATACTTTATTTCATTGTTTACTTATTTATTCACTCATTCACTTATTGGCTTCTATTTTGGTTCATTTTTACTTTTATCTTGATTCTTTCCCTAAACTTTGTGGTTTAATTTATTGCTTTGGTTCTCTCCCCACCCCTACGTTACAGCCTGCTGTGTTAAATATTTATTTCATCTATTTTCAGTCTTGTTTTCTAATATAATGATTTTAAGGCTATAAGTTTTCCTCCAAACACTGCTTTGTCCTTATCCCACAATTTTTGCTATGTGTGTAGTGTTTTCATTGTTATTTATTTCTAATTGGTTTGTGATTGGGGAGGGGAGGGAGTTCCCTCTTTATATAGGAGAGTTTTACAAATGTTCTAAGTAAATAGCTTTTTCGTTTGTCTTTTTTTTTCTATCCTTTTGTGTTAATTTCTAATTTTACTGCATTATGATCAGAGGATGGCTTGTTTGGTTTCTGGTTTTTGGAAGTTTTTGAGGTTCTGTTTGTGGTCTACCAGATCATTTTTACGACTGCTCCGTTGTATTTCAGAAGAATAATTATTCTCCTTTTGGTACAAAGTTCTCAATGTATCTATTAAGTCAAGCCATTCATTGAGTTATTTAACCTGGTGGTCTTAACATGTAGTCCCAGATCACCTACATCACAATCACCTGGGCTGCTTATTAAAAATGTGAAATTGCCCACTCAAAGATACGGAATTAAATGAGGGAGGTAGTAGGGTCGGGAATGGAGTGTTTGGAATCTGCATTTTTAATAAGGCAGGAAATTTTTATGCTCATTAGCAAACCACTACAATAGATCCTACTTTTGTTTATTTAATCTGGTTGATTTCTCTAAACTTGTCAATTTTCCCTTATATTTCTCTGTTGTTGCTTTATATATTTCAAATCATTATTATTGTGTGCATACAGAGTCAAGATGTTTCCTGATAGGTTGGATCTTTTATCCATATGAATAGATCAGTATTAATATCTGTCCCCTTTAAAGCAGTAGATGTACCTTTTCAATTCGAAGGTTTGTGTCCTTCTTTAGCATTGGAAAATCTTCTATTGTTATTACTATTAATTATTGTTGTTGTTGTTATTATTATTATTATTATTATTATTATTCTCTTCCATTGCGTCTATTCTATTCTGTGGAGTTTCTGTTGCATAAACATTGGCCCACATCTATCCTTTCAAGTCTCTTAATTTTTCTTTCACACTTCATTTTTGTCTTTTTGTACCGTGTTCTTATAAAATTTTTGGTTTGATTTTCTAGCACATCTTTTTTTTTTTATTTTTTTATTTTTTATTTTTTTTTTAAGATTTTTTATTTATTTATGTGACAGAGAGACAGCCAGCGAGAGAGGGAACACAGCAGGGGAGTGGGAGAGGAAGAAGCAGGCTCATAGCGGAGGAGCCTGATGTGGGGCTCGATCCCATAATGCCGGGATCACACCCTGAGCCGAAGGCAGACACTTAACAACTGCACTACCCAGGCGCCCCACTAGCACATCTTTTATCTGTTTCTGCTATTTAGTTTATCTTGTTAAAATGTTAATAAAATCAAAACTTTTGGGATATCTAGTTGTTTCTTTTTCATGGATGAAATGTCCTCTTTAATCTCTCCAGGGATATTAATTTTCTGTATTCTTAGGTCTTCTATTTGTTCTATTAACTCTTTTATTGGGTATTAGTTCTTTTGTTAATTAAATTTAGTGCCTATCTTTCAGGGTGTTGATTTTCCCCCAAAGTTTTCTCAATCTTGGTTGTGTGCTCATCTTCGTATTTGAGAATCCCGCTCGCTCTGTCCATTCTATTTGATGTTACTTGACCCCAGTGATTGTGAGGTTGGGGTACAACATGCTGTGTACAAGTTGTGTACCTTAGCTATGGGAGCTCCTGTGTGACTTCCCGGGGCGTTGTCCTGCCTTCCTGCCCCAGCGCCCACACTCTGGGCTTCAGCCTGTGGGTGAGTACCTCTACACTTAATACGCTGGGAAGCGGCCAGTGGCCCTAAAAGCAGCCTCCCAGTGAATGCCCAGGGCTTCCCCTCTCTCTGTCTTGACTCTGGACTCAACTGTGTACCACTCCTTATCTGGAAAATGTTACTGCCCATGTTTGGGTCAGAAGTTTCCTTTGCTTTTAGTTATTGAAAGATAGGCGCTCTGCTTTCTGACTTTCAGGCGTTCCTCAAAATTTCTAGTTGGCTGGCAGCATTGTTTCTTGCTTTGTCTCTATCCCTTCATCCCATTTCCCACAGTCAGCTCTGGGCAGGCTCCGGTGAGGCACCAATGGCCGCTGATGCCCAGATGCTTGCCAAGGGCCTCACAGCCAAGAAAGCAGGCTGGCGGCCTCCAGGGCCTTCTGCTTCCAGGGCCCCTGCCCCCTCTCTGATGTCACTCCACCCCTGCCCCCCTCCCTGACCTCACTCCACCCCTGCCCCCCTCTGACGTCACTCCACTCCTGCCCCCCTCTGACGTCACTCCACCCCTGCCCCCCCTGCCCTCACTCCACCCCTGTCCCCCCTCTGCCCTCACTCCACCTCTGCCCCCCTCTGACCTCACTCCACCCCCGCCCCCCTCTGACCTTGCCCCACTCCCTAAGACAAGGATAGATTTTTTTTTTTCTTCATAACGATGGACATTTGAGATTGAACTCCCAAGGTACTTCATAAATAAATTCAGCTTTGAATGAAAATTAGTACAAGACAATGCAAGGGTGAGTGGGGCAATAAGAAAGTATCAAAAACTAACATCACACGGGTATTTGAAGTGCATAGTGTATGACTAGATTTTCCTAGCCATAGTTCCATCAGAATTGGTGGAAGGGGATGTGATTTCAAAAATACGGGGTGGACCCTGAAGTTAGGGCTCTAGTCACTTTATTCTGGGAAGTTTATAATCCAGGAGCCACCAGGTTTGAGGCGTGGGCCAGCGTGTCTAGGTGTGGGTACTTGAAGCCTGTTGCATGTGTAATTTCTTCTAGAATGGCCGTCTTTGTTGCTGGATTAGAGATTCCATGGGAACAGACTCTGTCTGCCTGGGTCATTCCTCTATCCCAAATAGTTAGCTGTCCGATCTACTTCTCTGGGCAAACATACTCAACAACAAATACTGGTTGAATACATGAGCCAATGAAAAGAAAAACAAATTAGTCGATTAACCCCTCAATGCAGGGTAAAAATCCTCTCTGGGCCAGGCAGATTAATGTACTTGTGCAAAATGGCTCATGGAAGGCAATAGAAGTGATGGGAATTATTGCAACCAGCGGTGCATGCCAGACTAAACGCATTGCAAACCGCAATTTTATAAGACTGCCAACCAAACGAGAGACGTCATTGGGGGTCTTACTGGGGAGCAGGGGAGGCTGGCTGCAGGTCAGCGTACCTACCGCTGCCACCGCTTGAAGACGGTCAGAGTATCCGTGGGGGCTTCACGGTCAACACATCTGATCATCTCTTAGGCAAAATCAGCAAGATCTGCGACATAAAGAATATGCCGTCACCTGAATTTGAAATGTTCTGTAAAAGCAAGCCCTCTGTGAAAGCAATCACGGAGCACTGATTCATAACTATTACCTCATGGCTGCCCTTCAGCCACCTTGTCAGGTCGCCGGGGCACATTAGAGGCCCAGAGACTTGCTTGAGGACCCAGGGGGGCTGGAGTCAGGCCCAGAACCCGGGCGCAGAACTTAGATGCAGCCGTTCCCCTTTCTGAGTGTAGTCAGGGGTCTCAAGCTTCCTCCGCTAACACTTAGCACACACTTCAGCACGTTTACTGGCCTCAAGGTAGCTTTGTGTCAAAAGCTCTTACGGGCGACTTTGATCAGTCCCGTGCAAACCGATGGACAGTCACCGAGCACCTGACATTGATCCCGCTCTGGAGACTGCTTGTTTCCGACTCGTGGGTGCCAGGCAGGGAATAAACACGGGCACGTGGCTAAGAGCCCAGAGTTTGGAATCAGACAGTCATTCATCCAAACCGGCTCCGCCGTTGCTAGCTGCGTGACCTTGCACTGGTACTTAGGTGCCCTGAGCCTATAAGACAAGGACACCCACCAGGATGGTGGGAGGCGTCAACGAGATCAGGTGCATGGAGAGGTTAGCTCGGTGCCCCCATATGTAGCAAAGCTGTGGGTTATATTGTTACTGTTATTGCAAACATTTCCTGTTTCATGGCACCCAGTCCCCTCCCTCCCTAGCCCAGCAGAAGGAGGCAGATCAGGCCTGTAAGGCACTAATCCGCTGACCATCAGACCCCTGCTTCTTTTGAGCAGGTGCTCCGTGTGTCTGTTCCTTCCTCCGCCTCCTCCCAGGCTCTCCAGTGAGGAGGCCAATTTGTTCTCCACCTGGCGGATTTACCGCCTGGCCTCCGAGCAGAGGGCTTTCTGTTGCAAGGACGTGAACTTAACATTTTAAACACTTAACACTGAAATCACATAGGACCGGGTTGTAAAGCAAAGCTCTAAAGTTAGTTTTCACAGAGAAATTTCTGGATGACAGCTTCAAAGCAACCAGTAGATTCCCCTGCATGGTCTCCCTTTGAAGCATGGGCAGGTTGGCTTTCAAAGCAACCAATCCAAGGTCCTCATCCTTCCAGATGGGAAGGTTTTGAACTGCTTCCTCGAGGGAGTGTGGCTCCTTACTCCGTCTCCCCTTTGCCCCAGGAACAGATGGTTTTAGATCACATAGGCATTATAAGAGCTTAGGTTCCTAGAGTTTGCTCATCCAGCATGAGCAAATGCAGTATTTTTCTTTTTAAAGAAGATACCAGCCACGCAGAATCTAGCCTTTTTTTTCATGTGTGTTTTGTCAATACAATTATGGCACTGAAATTTGCATGAACTTAGCAGAAGCGAAAGCAAATGGAAACAGGAGGAATTATTGAAACTCAGACTTTTTTTATCACAAGGGGAGTTTTTAAAAATATCTCATCGGTTTACTCAATTATGACAAAAATATTACGAGGTCAGAGTTGCCATGTTTCAACACTGTGTTTCCACCAAAGATGGATTTGAATGGACTGGCTACTATGGAAGATGAGGCCGGGGGTGTACCCACACTGCCTGCCCTCTTCTGGCTTTTGTTAGCTAAGCTAAGGGCTTTGGTTGAGGACATTGCATTCCGGCCCGTAACCCAAGTGTGCACAATCGTCTTATGCTTATTTGCTCTCTAAGTGGCTTCCACATTTACCGTCAGACCTTTTACCACCACTTTTCCAAGTCTGTGCCTTTCATTTTGACTTCACCCTTCATTGTTTGGATTTTGTTCTGGGAGCTTTTTTCCGGAGGAGGGCTCAGGGCCGCTGGGTTCCCTGAGTTTCTTCCCATTAGAATCGGTGCCCTATTATTTGTAAGTCTGGACCACTTCACTGGATACATGAAGTCAGGCAGACATGGCGTTGGGTGTGGCTGCTGGCTGCTTTCTGAGTCATCCTTCTGGGGGGACGAGATGAGTCCCAGGGATGGAGATCAGTTACTTTTCAGACAGCTGGCTGTCCAGGGGCCTGCACCCCACTCTCCCTCCCATTCCTGCAGGGAATTTATTTATTTGCCGGAGTCAGGGACAGGATTTACACATAAATGTAAATGTGTCATTTTTTCCCTAATTATTAAATTGGAAACATGCTTATCATTTTAAAAAAATAATAAGTAAAACAATGGAGAAAAGGAAGTTCTCATCACACAACCCCCAGAGAGAACACCATTAATAGGTGGTGACTGTTTTTCCAGACTTTTCACGTGGGTTTCTGCAAATGTGCACAGAAACTGATCTTTTAAATCGGATTTATTGTACATGTACATTCTTCGATGGGCTTGTTTTGGCTTAATGGGTACCCCACTCCCTTTCTGAGTAAGTGCAGGGGATCTACCTCATCTTCCGTGAGGGACGCTTGAGGCTCCGCAGATGCCTGCTCAGTGAGCGTTTAACCCACCTCTTCTTGTGGCACACTTGGAACATTCTCGATCATCACGGATCCCTTCGCCAGCTGCGTGTGTTGACCGAGGGATAACTTCTCAGAGAGACTTGGTCAAAGGGTGTATACACTGTTCATTTCTAGTCATTCGTCATCACTGCCTTCCAGATGCATCTCCAGAGGCACCCCCTGTCTCCCCCTCTGCTGCCCCCTCACCTTGCCTCTTCCTCTCGAAATCCCCTCGGGATCCCAGAGCCATAGCGAACTTTCGAACCCGAAGTCACATAACAGTGTGCCTTTGCTTAGCGCCCTTCAGGGGCCTCTTGTGGCCACATAAACCAAAATCCAGACTCTGCCTCGGGGCCTCTAAAGCCTTGCTGTGACCACTCCCTGCTCCCCCGCCCTCCCTCCTCTGGTGCACACTGCCCTCCAGCAGCGGCTGCCTCCTGGCCTTTGCCTCTGCTGTTCCTCCTGCCTGACATGCTCGGGCCCCAGACACTCGTTGGGCAGTTGTTCGGCTGGCTTTCAACAGGGGCTCCTCAGCTCACTCACCCTCCGTGCCATCATGCAGCCTGGCTTTTTCCTTCACAGTCCTGGCCACAGCAGAAATGCCCCTATTTCTTTCTCTTTATGCCCCGATGGTCTGAGGCTTCGCCATCTTACTGCCCACCGTTACCCCAGCCCTTAGCAGGCCTGCGTGCTTGAATAAATGAGTGATGGCAGCCGTCACCTCCTCTCCCAATGGTTGGACCATGATGGAATGCAAAGGAGTTTATTTTCCACGTGGACAACCTAGAAGGAGCAGGGAGCAGTGGCCGAGGGTCACTTGTCACTGCCCTGATGCTTCATCATGATGACAAGTCAGACCAGCTCAAAAACTGTAGGGCCTCCAATCTGGGAGAACCCCAAAACTCCAGTCACTGAAACTGTGGGGTTGCAACGTGGCGAAGGGGACAAAGAGGCTAGAGGGAGTCTGCGCAGGTGACCATGGGTTTGAACATCCTAGTGGCCCATCCAGAATGTTCCTAGGAACTGGCTGTGTTGGTGGCTCCACTCTGCTGTAGGCATCAGCAGGGATGACCGTGGGCCCTGGGACTGACCGGGATTTCCTGGACAGTGACCACAGTCTCCCAGCAAGGAATCTCCCGGCTAGCGGGCACCTACTATATCATTTTGATCCAAGGACAGGAGCCAGTTGCCTGTCCCATCTGACCAGGAGTTCACGTTATCGCGGGGATTCACTCTCCTGATCTGTCTTGCCGGGTTATTGTGAGCCTCAGATGAGAGGAGCTGAACGCACCAAGCTTTCTTCCACTGTTGAGCAGCGCTGGGTTGATAGTCACTGCCCTTGCCGTTCGTTCAACAAGAGCCCACCCAGCAGCTCCCCGTCCCTGTGCAGGGGCACTAAACGTGTCGACCCTCCAGCTGCCCACTGCTGTCAGTCTTGGAAGATACGAACCAGGACCTCATCCGGCTTCCAGGAGGGCTGCATGGAGCACCTCAACACAGTCAATTAGGAGACCTCGTCCTTACCTTTTTAAACACCACTGGTGCTCGCTTTAATACAGGGCTGTACGACCTCACCACCACGGACATTTGCCCAGATAATTCTTTGTTGAGGGGAACTGTCCTGTACGTCGAGGATGTAGCAGCATCCTTGGCCTCTATCTACTAGATGACACCCGCCCCCCCACTTCCGCAGCGGTCATTGCCAAATGTCCCCTGGGGGGCGAGCTCATCCCCAGGTCAGACCACTATAATAAAACACTTCCGTGAGGCAGGGATGTGTTAGCCCATGTTTATGGGTGCCAAAGGCAGATCAGACGACTTAAGTAACTTTTTGAGGGGTCAGCTCACGGATGCCCCCTCCAAGGCACATGGGTGCTGTTCACCCTTGCTTCCAGCCGCCACCCAGTCACTGGGACCATGTAGTCGTTCGGCAGACACTTGTCATGCAGCTCCCATGTGTCAGGCAGTGTTCTGTTTCCTCGGCACTGATACTTGGCATTGGCAGGGTGGGAGGGAGAGAGCTGGGAAAGACAGCCACCCTGGTGTCCCATTGCTGCTGTGACAACCTGCAACTTACTGGCTTCTCTAACAGTTCTGGAGGTCAGAAATCCAAGGTCGGGGGCACCTGGGTGGCCCAGTCGGTGAAGCACCTGCCTTCGGCTCAGGTCATGATCCCAGGGTCCTGGGATTGGGTCCTGCATCGGGCTCCTTGTTCTGTGGGGAGCCTGCTTCCCCCTCTGCCTGCCGCTGCCCCTGGTTATGCTTGCTCTCTCTCTCTGACAAATAAATAAATAAAATCTTAAAAAGTAAAAAGAAAGAAAGAAGTCCAAGTTCAGTTCCACTGGTCTAAAATCAAGATGTCAGCAGGCCTGTGTTCCTTGAGAAGGCTCCAAAGGAGAATCCATCTCCTTGTCTTTTCCAGCTTCTAGAAGCTGCTGTCATTCCTTGGCTTGTGGCTCTTTCCTCCTTCAAAGCCAGCAGTGTAGCATCTCTGCTCCTCCCTGACCTCTGCTTCCATTTTTGTATCTTCTGTCTCTGACTCCTATCTTCCTGCCTCCCTCTTACAAGGACCCTGCTGATTACATTAGGCCCTCTTGGATAATCCAAGCTAATCTCTCCCATCTCAAGATCCTTAATCACATCCGCAAAGACCCTTTGGCACATAAAGGAACATTCATAGGTCCCAGGGTTTACAACGTGGGTATCTTTGGGGGCCATTTATTCCACCAACAGCAGTCTGCCCTCTGCCCCCAAAAGATCTATGTCCGTCCCACATACAAAATACATCCATTCCATCCCAAGCTTCCCCATATCTCAGCCCATTACAGTGTTAAGTCCAGAATATCATCTATATCTCACCTGCTCAAAACTTCCAAATCTCATCATCTGCCTCATCTGAATTAGGTCTGGGTGGGACTCCAGGTAGAACCCCTCCGGGGGCAAAAGCGTCTCCATCTGTGAGCTCGTGAAACTAGAAGACAAGTCATCTGCTCCCAAGTACACTGGCGGGTCGGGCCCAGGGTCACCATGACAGACGTTCTCATTACAACAGGGACAAAATGAAAGGAAAGGGGAGCCACCAAACCCAAGCAGTGCTGAAATCCCTACTGGGCAAACTCCATTGGGTTTCAAGGCCTGGGAAGAATTCTCTGTGGCTCTGGGCCCATGGCCCCACCCTTGGAGCCACCCTTCCTCTCTCATGGAGGGTGGCACGTGTCGCAGCCAAGTATCACCCTGCTTCCTGAGTGTAGAATTTGGGGAGGATGACAGCCTTCTTTTATTTTGTCCTTCCTCTCTCCCTTCCGGTGCAAGTGGGCCCTGTTTCCGCTGGTTCGACATCCTCAAAAACCACGTGATCTCCTATGTACGCCTCTAGGATTCCCTCCATTAGGCAAGAGGTTCCTTCACGGATCTTTCCTGGATAATCTTGTCCCTGTGCCCGGCATCTGCTGGGGTGTGGAAGAGGTTCCAGGCCTAGTGTCTTCAGAGAACCCTCCATGTGGTTGAATTCTCTAAACTTTGGCTCCTTCTCAAGTATTAGCAAAAGGTTGTCCAGGCGCACCCCGGGTTTTCTCCAGAGCACGCCCATCTGACCGCGAATGACAGCTACGTCACTTTAGCATCTTTTGCAACTGGACAGGCCGAGAGTTTCCCAAATCATCAAATCTCAGTTCCAAGATCCACTTATCACAGAACCGTAGGCCCAGCCCAGCTAAGCTCCTGCCACTACTTCACGGGATCCCCTCTCTAGTTTCCATAACATGTTCCTTGTTTCCTGAGCCCCCAGAAGCCAGCACCTTTCATGTCCATGTTTCTATCATCAGGTCTTTTCAGGGTGATTTATCGAGAATGATCAAAGTGTTCTAGTGCCTCTGCCCTCTTCATGAGCTGTCACTGATTTACAGGGTCCAGGGGCTGGGACTTGGACAGCATAGGAACTGTGAAGTTTACTGGTCAACCGCCAATATCAAGCAAGTGGTATCGATTGCTTCTCATTTTCTCAGAGCTGTGTTAGGCAGCACGAGCTGTGGGGGACATAGAGCTAGGCTGACCAAACACACTGGCTTGCCCAGATGGTCCAGTTGGCATTTTTTTTTTTTTTGTCCCAGAGTAAACAGACTAGTGCCCCTTTTCCCTTTCAAAGGTGTCCTGGCTTCAGCGATCAATTTTCTGGTCACTCTAAATGTAGATCTTTAATGCTTGTCCTTCAGAGCGTAAATCTGCTATCTCATGGAGATGAAACACAGATTGAAAAACAATTATCAAGCAGCTCTGGTTAAGTGCTAAATCTTTTGACATCTTAGGTGTTTCTAAACATCCGTCGATACGCAGGACAAGCGCCCCCTATCTGCCAGACGTTGTACCATCTGGAATTTCAGGGGTATTTGGAGGCCTCTGAGATTTCATATTCAGAGTGTGGTCCCTGGACCAGCAGCATTAACATCACCTTGTTAGAAGTGCACGTTGTCAGGCCTCATCCAGGACCCCCTGAATCAGCAACTCTGGGCGGTGGGACCCCACAATCTGGTTAAACGAGCTCCCAGACCAAAACATCTATAATACACAGACACATATGCACACACTCTTAGTGACATCCCAGGCGTGTGACCACAATTCATACTATAAATACCGCTCTGCTAGAGAGCTGCTCCTTTGTCCCTGTCTTTGTTTTCTCATCTTCAAAGCGATGACAGCCCCATGTGTCGAGGTGATCTTGGTAAATGTTCGTTTGCTGGGAATAGTCCCTTGGTTCTAATGATCTATTTTCAGAGGAGTTTTTCTCAAAGTAACATATTTCATTTTTTGCCTCTCTTCCTGACTTTTGGCAGGAGCTAAGAAAAAGCCTGGAACTTAGTGTAAATCTGCAGAGGAAACAAAGAGATTGTTCCAGCGATGAGTATGACTCTATCGAAGAAGAGGTGCTCTCTGAGCCCGAGCCCGAGGAGCAGGTGCTGGTGGGCCACCCCAGAGAGGAACCCCCTCTTTCCAGTGGGGACTCCGTGCAGAAGGATGTTCCCGAGGACCAGGAGATGGAAGGACGCCCTCCCCAGGGCCCAGACACCCTCGTGGTGCTGGAATTTAACCCAGCTTCCAAGAGTGAGTTCTGTCTTTTGTGAGTTGTCTTTGCCTTTGGTGTGTCTGGGTCTAATGGCAGGACTTGAATTTCCAGCAGTATGTGGTGTTCAGCTTTGGGGAGACCGTCCCACAGACCAGGGAGGTATATCAGTCAGATCTCTGCTGATTGCGAGAAACAAAGGCTTCCAGAGGCCTACAAGTGACCCTGAAATTCCAGATGGCAGATGTCTGGCAGACGGTTCTGGGGGGCTATCCTGTGCCTCATAGGGTGTGTAGCAGGACCTGTATTTCTGGCGTAAGCAAAAGGGGCTCTATTGGCTTGGATAACTGAGAAGTCCACAGCTGTCAAGGACTCTCCCCTCCCCTCCCCTCCTTCCCCCTTCCCTTCTCCTTCCCTTCCTCTCTCCCATCTCTGCCTTCCTTTGTCTTCGTGCCATTCACAGGTGGGCTCTCCACATACAGACACGGAATTGAGACGTGGGCTTTACGCCTACATCAGAAAGTGGATTTTTCTTCCTCAAAGCTCCACCAAAGGTCCCAGGCCTGGTTCTTGAACCCACATTGGGTCACATCTCCGAACTTGTCACTGTGGCTCCAGTTGACCTGGTCCAGCCCATAAGGCTCTGGTGTGGTTATTGCCACCTGAACCACGTGGACGGATAGTTTCCTAAGGAAAATTCAAGGTGAATCTGAAGAAGGAGGAAAGTGTGCTGGGCAGGCAGAAATAGCAGCTGTCCTGGCTAGAGGAGGTCTTCCAGAGAAGACCCTGGAAAGGAGAGTAAAGAAAGCAATTGAGGCGGGGCAGGGAGGGGCCTTCCTGTCACAGTCCCCGTGCCCAGTCCTGGGCTCACTTGGTCTGCTTGCCCTTCCCTCTCCATTCCAAGTACAGCCTCCTCAAAGCGGCATGTGCCATACTTTCTGAACCAAATATCAAGGCCAACCAGCTGGGAAGCATGTGTGAGCCTACGGGAAGAGAAATGAGGGACTGTCTGAAATCAGGCGGAGTGTATTAGTCTGCTCAGGCTGCATAACAAAGTACCACGGACTGGGGGGGCGGAGCTTCAACAGCAACGGAGATGTATCTCTGTACAGTTCTGGGGGCCGCAAGTCCAAGGTCAGGGTGTCGGCAGGTTGTTTTCTTCTTGGGCCTCTCTCTGTGGCTTCTCCCTGGGTGTCTTCTCCCTGTGTCCTCACGTGGTCTTCCCTCTGTGTGTGTCTGTGTGTCCTAATCTCGTCTTCTCACAAGGACACTGTCAGACTGGACGAGTTGACTAATTTTACCTTACTAATTGCCTCGTTTTACCTTAATTACCTCTTTAGAGACCCTGTCTCCGAATACAGTCACATTCTGAGGTAATAGGGATTAGGACTTGAACATATGGATTGCGGGGGGGCGGATATAATAACAAGCAGCCCTGGAAACCCCACACGCAGTGGTTGATGCCTCCAGAGAAGAGAACATTTGTCCCTCAGATGTGCTCGTGCTGTGTTCTCTTGCCTCCAGACCTTTGCTTGGGCTGTTCCCTCTGTCCAAATGCCCACATCTTCTCTTCTCTCCACTCTGAACCCTGAAACCTGGCTTCCTCCTTTCCCCTCAAGACTCAGCTCAGGGGCGGCTTCCTCCAAGAAGCCTCCCTTGCCCAGCTCGGCCAGGTGGGTCAGTGCCTCCTCTGCTTCCAGGTGTCATCCTGGCACTGGTCTTGCCATGGACCCCAGTTGTCTTTCTCCCCCTCTGGCCTGTGAGCTCTGCCAGGGCCCAGACAAGCGCTAAATAAATAGCAATAAATAAATAATAGCAATTCCCAGCATTTACCGAATTCTTACTAACATGTGCCGAGTGCTACTCTAAGGGCTAAGCATCTGTAATCCTAAGCACAACGCCAAGGCAAGTCCTGTCAATGTCCTTGCTTTAGAGCTGGGCACGCTGGAGAACAGAGAGGGCAGATAGCTTGCCCAAGGTCACACAGTGTGGGATTGAATTTGCCGGGAGTCTGAGCCCAGAGCTTGGGCCCTTAATCAGTAGGCTGAATATATAAATTGAAACAAGTTACAAAACAGTGGTTGGGCTTTGAGGAGCCAGTAAGTAACACCACCCCACTCTGACTTCCCTCCTAATTGAAACAGATGAGAGATGGGCTTGGGAATCTGATAGAGCAAATGTTTACCTTTCCAGCTGAGAAGAGAGAACCAGCTTGCTGGCTGAAGTAGGCAGACCCCTGACCCCAGATGCTGGCTGAGCTGGGCCACTGATGGCATCAGTGTGGTGGCAGATGGCCGTGTGCCCTGAGGGCCACCCTGCCGGAGGAGGGATGGGAATGGCTGGATTGCGCTTGGATGGTTTCCTGCCACCACCACCCTCTGTCCCATCCCCTGTGTCCTCCCTGTGAGTGAGGGCCAGTGCATGAGTGGCACAGGGAAAGGCAGAAGTTATTTTCCCAATAACTGGACAGGGGAAGGCCAAGTGGTGGGTCAGCTTAGGAATTCAGGGAGGAGGATAGGGCGCCTGGGTGGCTCAGTGGGTTAAGCATCCAACTCTTGATTTTGGCTCAGGTCATGATCTCAGGGTCATGAGATTGAGCCCCACATGGGGCTCCATGTGGGTGTGGAGCCTGCTTAAGATTCTCTCCCTTCCTCCACCCCCTCTCCGCCCTCCCACCTCTCACGTGCTTGCACACTCTCTCTCTCTCTAAAAAAAAAAAGGAATTCAGGGAGGAGGGGAGAACCCCCAAGAGTCTTGAACATCATGAAGACTATAAAACAGGACACTGGTTGGGGATGGGGGTCAGAGAAGGACCCTGCGAGCTGGAGTGGTCAGAGAAGCCTTCTCAGGAGGTGATGGTCATGCTGGGACAGGAATGAAGAGGAAGCAGCCGTGAGAACAGCATCCCGGGGGGCAGGGAGTAGCAAGCACAAAGGGCTCAAAGAGGGAATGAGCGTGGTGTCCCCAGGGACAGGGAAAGGGCCAAGTGAGCATGTGGGACCTCAGACAGACAGCTCCAGCCTCAGACCCCTACTCTGTAATAGTACGTATTAGTTCTATAACAAATGATGAGAAACTCAGTGACTTAAAACAACACACATTTATTTCCTTATGGTTCTATAGGCCAGAAGTGGGACGTGAGGCTCACTGGCCTAAAATCACAGTGTCAGCAGGGCTGTGATCCTTCTGGAGGCTCTAGGGGAAAATGTTCTCACGTTTTCCAGCTTCTAGAGGCTTCCCCATTTGTTGTCTCCCAGCCCCTCCCTCCACCTTCAGAGCCAGCAGCCTTGAGCCTGGCTGTGCCATTCTCCCAGAGTCCCCTGTCCCTCTGGCCCTCCTTCTGCTGCCCTCTTCCATGTGTGTGTGCGTGGGCGTGTTTTACTGCGGTAAAGTACACCTGTTGTATTTTAGCATTTTCGCCATGGCTTAAGAGCGCCTCTTGGCGTCACTAAGTACAGCTGCTGTGTAACCATCACCATAATCCATCTCCAAAACTTCCTCATCATCCCAAACTGAAACTCTGTCCCTCTTCCACTTTTAAGGACCTTTGTGGATTACATCGGATCCACTGGGATCATCCAAAATAATCTCCCTAGTTTAAGGTTAGCTGATTAGCACTGTGGATTCCCCTTTGCCTTGTGACTTTGTGTCAGGCCACCTTTGGGCGGGCCATTATTCGGCTTCCCATCTTCCTCCTGGGATGGCTGGGGAGGTGAATGAGACAGGGTGGACCAGGGAGCTGACCCACCCAAACGCTCGGGACGTCGAACCCCATTGGTGCTGGCTGTCACTCTTAGCAGCGGCAGCATATTTTCAGCACGTAGGGAGTCAGTCTTGTGATCATTGGCCCCTCTCTGTTCTCTGTCTTGTCCCACTGGACATAGGCCTGGATGTCATCCCTTGGGTCTTGCATTTCAGGCCAGCCAGGGAGCAGCTGCTTCAGGAAGTACATAGAAAAATACACACACGTTCTTCATAAAGTCAAGAGGGGATGGTGGAGAGGTTGGTGCAAGTCTGAGAGACCCCACACGAGCCCCCTACCTCCATCCTGAGCTCCCAAGAATCCCATGGGGCCCTGGATTCTGGGACTCCCTCTCTCTGGGCCCCCCAGAAGCCCCCAGGATTGCTCTGCTGGAAGTGCTATCGCGTTGCACTCCCGCAGGCGGTTCCCGGGTTTGCTGCCTTCCCAGGCCAGGAGGTCTGCGTACAGAGACTTAACCGGTCTCCCTGCCTGCAGTCTCTGTTCTGCTTAACCACCTCAGCCTCGCTGCCGACAGGGCTGTTCTGCCAGGCAGCCCTGAGCGTGGCCTCCTCCTGGCACCCTGGCTCCCTTTTCCCTGCGCTTGGGCCATTTGGCAAACCTTCTGAAGTCACTTTTTTTTATTTTTTGCCACCTACACAAGCCTCCTGTACCATTTCTTAACTGTTATTTAAATGAGCACCTTTCTTTTTTTCTTCTTCCTCTCTCTTTCTTCCCCAACCCCCCTTCCTTTCTCTTTCTTTTCTTTAGTAATTCTAGGATTGTTCTAAGCAATGCTCTCTCAGTGAAGTCAAGGGTTCAGTAGGCTGGTTACGTGTTTTTCCATGCACGTCTGGTTATGTAACTGCTTAAAAACCATTTGCCCACACGGCATCTGGCATCATCTCCCGTTCCACCTGTGGTCCAGGCACCCCACTTTGGGAAACATTGACTCAACAGCATGGCCTCCAGGCCCTTCATTGTTTGGCTCCAGTCACCCCCTCAGGCCCCAGCCACTCACCTGCCACGTAACCTTCCAGCTGTCAAGCCTTTGCACATGCTGTTCCCTATGTCTGGAATGCCCATCTCCATGCCTCTGGGAGCATCGTGGTCACCTGTAAGGGCCCTCTGCACTGTCTGCTGCACTCCCACCTGCCACATCCTCCAGGTTGCATGCTCCTCCGTGCCCCTGGTACTGGAACCTTCTTCTGTCCCAGCTCTCCCCCCTTATCCCTTCCATCATCTTTTCCTCGGTGAGGCTGTGAGTACCTCGGGGGCGGCAAGTGTGTTTCACCCTACCCTTTCCGCCCCAGGATGTCCTTGGTGGCACCATTACTTTATGTACCATGCTGCCCATTAAACCCAGCACCTCATCGATTGCAAGACTCGTTCCTACTCAAAATGTTAACATCTGAAAACCTGTACATATCATAGACCATTTCAATTACTTGCCAAAATGTGCTGCATTATTCACATCTCTGATCCCAAACAAGCATGGTGCCTGGCACGAGTCGGGGTTCAAGAAGTATCTGTTGAATGAATAAGTGAACGAACCGGCAGATACCGGAGCAGCATGACCCAACGTTGCTGGGTCTCCGTGTCTGACATCTAAACCATTGTTTTCCTACAGGTAACAAAAAGGAAAGGAATTTGTCTGCTAAGCGGAAGGACAATGCTGAGGTTTTCATTCCCAGTAGACCCGAACTGAACTTGAACCTCCAGCCCTCTGCTGTGTTCCCAGACCAGGAGAAGACATGCTCAAGTAAGGGTTCTGGCAGCCCCTGAGCAGGGCTGGGACTGGGCCTGGGTCCCTCTCAGTGGGATGCCGTGTTGGAGGAGTCCTTGCTGTGTTACCCTCTTCATCAAGGCCTGAGCTCACCTTTCACAAATGTATTGTTAGTCAAGGTCTCAAGAACGTGTGTGTATGCGTGTGTGTGTGTGTGCGTGTGTGTGTGTGTAATTCCAATCTGCAGGATGGGTTAGCAGCTTGGAAACCCAGGAAGAGCCAGTGTTCTAGTACAAAGGCCATATACACTGGAAGGGCCAATGTTGCAGAGGAAGTCCAGAGGTAGTCTTCTAGAGAGTTCTCTTACTTGAGAGAGGGTCAGTCTTTTTGTTCTATGCAGGCCTTCACCTGATTGGATGAGGCCCACCCACATTCTGGCTGGTAATCTGCTTCATTCTCCAATGAAAATGTTAATCTCATCCAAAAACACCTTTCAGAAACACCCAGAGTAGCATTTAACCAAATATCTGGGCTTCCTGTGGCCTAGTCAAATGGACACATGACATTAATCATCATGGCGCCTTTCTCATTCTGCAACCAAGATGTGGTTATAATTGAAAACCTATTTTCGTTTTGGTTTTACTTTTTAATTTTGTTTTTACTCTTAAATTAATTTGTTTACTTTATATGGATAATGATGCATGCAAATGGTGCTACATTCTAAAAGTACAAGAGTTGATGGTGAAGTCGGTCTGCTGCTCTTCTAATGAAATGAGAAGTTACGTTGATTGAGTACTTACCGCGAGCCAGCCACTGCTGTCAGCTTTGAGTCCTATCACTTGTAAATAAATGATAATCCGTATACATAGCCCTTGAGAAAGGTCCAGGGATTGTCCCTGTTTCACAGTGAGGAGCTGAGGCCCAGAGCAGGTGATTCACACGGCTGGAAAGTGGCCGATGTCGCCCCAAACCCTGGTGGACAGACTCCATGCTGTGTCCTGATCAGCGGACCGTACGCCCTGGAGGCTGTCCGTGAATCATTGTAGCCCGAGGCCCTGGGTCAGATCCAGGGACAGAGTGCATCTGGGGAAGCCACTTGCTTCTGGGTTTTCCACCCAAAACAAAGCACCTCAGTTCAAGGCACCCTGGTATCCCAAGAATTTGGAAGCCTGGGGTGTCCTAGGCAAATATCCAGCCCCAGCCAGCCAGCCTTTTGAGACAAGCAGTCTGTCTGAGCCAGGGGCCCTGCCCTCTGTGGCCAGCATTCCATCCGTGTCTCCTGGGAGCTGGAGGGACTGAGGCCTGGGCTCTGGGCAGGTGGAAGGAGGAGAAGTAGCAGGAACAGCCATCACTTACCGAGCACTAGCTCGAGCTGTGTAAACATCGTCTCTGTTTGGATTCCCCCAGCCGCCCACTCCAAGGTGAGGATTTGCGAACGAGTCCTTTATTTGGGAGGTGGTCCCTGGTTGGGGCAGCAAAGGGAAGGAGCCCAAACTGGCTTTATCAGCAAGCAAGTTCACTGAGCAAGCAGAACGCCTCCTGGCTGGGGAGTTCTGGGGGGCAGTGCTGAGCACAAGCCTCTGCGTGTGAGCTCTCCTCCCCACCCGGGGCAAGGGAGCTAGGCTCTTCCGCGTCCCTCCAGAGCCAGAGCTGTGGGCCGAGGTTTGGCTGAGGGACTGTGGGCAGGGCAGCGCCCTGATTAATTCTTACCACAACCCGAGCTCCAACTGAAGGAGAAGACATGTGAATACAGCACAAGGCGTTTTAGGTAGCAAATGATATATTTTTTTAAGATTATTTATTTATTTGAGAGAGAGCGCAAAGTGTTCGAGAACACAAGTGAAGGAGGAGGGGCAGAAGGAGAAGGAGAAGCAGGCACCCTCTGAGCAGGCAACCTGACGCTGGGCTCAATCCAAGGATCATGACCTGAGCCAAAGGCAAATGCCTAGCCGACCGAGCCACCCAGGCGCCCCTAGGTAGCAAGTGATTTTAAAAAGTGTCTTTAAGGGAAAGAGTCCAAACTAACTCACGTAACTACAAAGTTAAGGTGGTGGGATCTTAGGCACAGCAGGATCCAGTGATGAAAATCAGAAGTCTTCCTCTGTCCCTGTCCCACTCCAACACTCTTTGTGCCCTTTGTTCTTAAGCTGACTCTTAGGGGTGGTGGGAGGGCCACCCCCGTCCCTGGGCTCTCAGCCCGGCAGTCCAACAGCCCAGCAGCCCCGGCAGAAAGCAAGCCTGACCACCTGCTGTAAATCCTGCCATGCACCTGCTAGCTCTGTGACCTCAGGCAGGTTACTTAACCTCTCTGGGCCTCATTTTTCCATCCGCCCAGCAGGAATAAGAACGATACCCTCATCCGATGGTTGCTATCAGGATAAAAGGGCTGGAGAGAGGATCACTAGCTCAGAGCAGGTGCTTGGCTGGGTCAGCTGACACTGTTCCCACAAATTCCAGCAAAGCCTCGGAGCCACTGTCATTCCTGGCTTAAGTCCAGGGTGCTTCCGGGAAGGAGACACAGGTGCTATCACCAGAGGCAAAGGGAGTGGGTGCTAGGCAGCAAACTCCAGGAGATCCCTGTGGATACTCTGCCCCCTTCTCCCATTTCACAGATGAGGAAACCAAGGTTGAGGACATGTAAGTTGCTTGTCGAGGGTTGCAGGCAGGATGGCAAAGCCAGGATTCACACCCAGGCTCTAAGGCCCATGCTCTGGAGTGCCGGGCCCAGCTGGGCCCCCCAGGGCTGGCTGGTCACAGAGATGGCTTTGGAGGCACCAAGGGGGGTGCTGGCCCTGACAAGCCCGGTGGTAACTAGGGCAGCATTACGGCATGGGTTTTCAGTCCAGGACGGGGAGCCCTGGGGTGGGGGGATGGGGAATTGGGGGAGCCGTTGGGGCCGGCAGGAAGCATCCTGGGGATGTGGCCTGGCCTATGGACAGGGCCAGCCGGGGAGACTGGGCCATGGGGCCCAGGCCCGGGGCTGCAGTCAGGGAAGGCTGCAATCCAGCCCAGTCCAGTCCTGGATGGGCTTCCAGGCAAGGCAACAGGTCATTTGTTGTCTCCTTTACCTCACCAGAAACCTGTGTCTGGAGCACCCACTATGTGCCAGCCTTGGTCCAGGGCCTGGTGACCCAGTGAGCAACGCACTGCTCCTGCCGTCTTGGTGTTTATATTTCAGCGGGCAGGGGTAGATAAACACAAAGATGGGGTGGTGACAGCTACCACCAAGACAGCAATGGGGTGATGGCTGGGCGGCGTGCTTAAAGGAGGCCTCTCTGAGGAGGGGAAACCTGAGCTGAGGCCTGGTGAGGTCAAGGACTAGCCCTTTGCAGAGGGGGGAAAGCCTGTGCAAAGGCCCTGAGGTAGAAAAGAGCTGCTCAGTCAGCTCAAGAATCAGAAAGAAGGCTGGAGGCTGGAGCACAGGGAAGCTGAGATGGGGTCACAGAGTTGAGCAGGGGCTGCCATGACTTGCTTTACATTTGAATAAGGTCCCTCTGGCTGCCACATGGAGTGTGGCCTGTCGGGAGCCATGATATATGTGGGGTGACCAGGGAAGAACCCACTGCATGGTACAGAAGGTGGTGACTCTGTCTCTGAGTCTTACCAGTGGCTCCATTCCTGATAGCAGTCAGGCTTGGTGATGAGACTAGTTGTGACTTATCCTGAAGGATCAGGGGCCAGAAGCTGGGCAGTGGGGAGCCCAGATAGGGCGGGAGAGCCAAGACGCAGCAGTGATGGGGGATCCCTGGCCTGTCACTTGTCTGGGGTAGGTTGTGCAAATAGATAATTTGAGATATAGTCTATAGGGGTGAAGAGTAAGATCTAAGATGTTAGAAAAACCTTGTGAATTTTGAATCTATCCTCTTTGGTCAGAAGAAGCTGGAAGGAGAGAGAGAGAAGGGGCCAGGGGACAAGATGAAGTCCAGGTCAGCAAAGTAAAGCTTAGTTAATTTATAATCAGCCATTCTCCAGAAAGTTCTGCTGTGTTCTAACAAATTACAGCAGCAAGTAGTGCGAGACTGACAGATACACAAGGAAATGAGAGTGAAGAGAAGATGAGGGGAGAAAAAAATAGGATGAAGCCAGGGGTGAACAAATGGGCACATGCGGGGGTTCAGTAGTGACTCTGAGCTTCCTGGCCACCATGGCGGAGGAGCACGCATTCGTATAAAAAAACGCATGTCACTGGGTCCCTCTGATAAAAATCAGATTGCCAGCTGTCCCTGGTACTTGGTTCTTAGAGCAATTTGTCCCATCGGCTCCCCGAAAGAAGACACTGTCTGAGGTCGTGGAACAGTTTGAACAGATTTGGAGCTCAGCCTCTCAAATATACTTGGCCCCTACATAAGCTAAATTTGAAGAAAGTTGAAAACCATGGCATTGTCACCACCCTCACACTGGGACTACGGTGGAGCCACTTTTCACACAGGGATTAGGTTCTAAAGGTCAGAAGAAGCGCAGGCGGTGGCCAAACCCTTGGCCATCCCTCAAACCGATGATGAAGGGCATCGTATGTGTGTAAATATGGCCCTGTATAGACTACCCCATACAGACCTATCTCCAGTAAGCCCCAGATGGAGCTGGGAAATCGTCTCTCCTCCACAGCGGGAACAAGCCCAGCTTCTTGGCCGAGCCCCAGATGAAGCAGGTGACTTCATTTAGGTTCTGGGCTGCAGTGCAAATGTGTGTTTTTAGACACTGGCATTATGCTAAGGGCACTGGGTGTTTATACCCGCAGAGGCACAAGGAACCTGAGACTTCCTGAGAAGACAGTGGAATCAAATCAGCTCACCCCTTCCAGGCAAAATCTGGACTGCTTACATGCTTTATATTTGGGGGGGAGACTGTCTTTTGGGGGGCATGCACAAATGAGCTTCTTTATATCTTCCCGGTGAATGGAACCTTGTATCACCACTTGTCTCCTGTTCAGTCTAGTGATGCTCTTTGCCCTAAAGCCCACCAGCTTTCTTTTTTGGTCGCTGTTTACATGGTGTGTCTTCTTTTGTCCTTTTGCTTTCAAACTTTCTCCTTCCTTATGTCAAGGTTTGTCTCTCGTAAGCAGCATGTAATTGGGTTTTATTTTTATCCTCTAACAATCTACGTGTCTTAATGGGCACATTTAGTACATTTACATTTAATGTAATTGCTGATATACTTGAGGTTAAATCTACTATGGTATTGCTTGCTTTTTATTGGTTCTGCCTGTTTTATGTTCCTCTTTCTCTCTTTTCTTGCCCTCTTTTGCACTGATTACTTTCTGTTGTTCCTCTTTTCCCTCTGTATTAGCTTGTTAGTTATACATCCTTTTATTATTCTTTCAGTCATTACCCGAGATTGCAATGCGCATTCTTGACTTATTTGAGTCTACTTTAAATTAGCAAGTTTACCACTTCCCATTCAGTGGAAGGACCTTACAACTCCGTAACTCCATTTACTCCCCTCCTGACTTAAATGCTATTATTGTCATGCTTTTTAATTCTTCCTAGATCTTAAGCCTCACTAGATGACGGCGTCATCATTATTATGATTGCTATTATTTTTAATTTTACACAGTAGTAATTTGGACTGCCCATATTGTTAACCTTTCTGTGTTCTTCGCTCCTGGCTCTTTCCAGGTCACCCTGACTCTCAGGCTGTGGCCCCAAGTCTGTCACCGGCTCTGCTCAGCCTCCCAGCTTTGCAGCGGCTCAGATCAGAGTCAACAGCTGCTTGAGGGAAAATACTTCCCAGGTGCTGGGTTCACCTCTCTGGGTTTCCTTCCCCTGCCTACTTTTGACCCTGTAATCCTTCACAGCCCTGTTTGCTTTCCATGTCTTCAAACAAATTTCTTTTTTCCAAACAGATTTGTATAATATTTGGTCCAGGTTTTCTAGTTGTGCTCCAAGGAAGCATTGGTCTGTATTGACATTACCAGAAGTAAGCCTATTGCCTGCACTCTTTAACGAGTTACTTCTCCTCTTGCCCCTTTTCCTTTGGCCAAGGTCATAAAATTGAATTTGTGTCAATTTAATGTGCATATGATGCATGAGAGCATAATTCCTCTCTGTCATGGTAACTGTCGTGGTTCTAACGAAGGGGTCTTAATGTCCTATATTGCGCCAGTCTCTTACCCATGAGTTTTCCACAAGACTTCCAGAGACCTGTTGTCTTCTTGAGGGTGGAAGAACATCAGTCTTTAATGCAGAAAGTTTACTGTCCAAGTTGTCAGAGTGCTCTAGGGAAGTGATATATCTGAACCACTTTTCTCAGACAAGCTGCCAACCATAGAAATAAAGTAACGCCCCTCAGCATGATTGAATTAGAGGACCCTGACAGCCTGCACTTAGCATTTCTGTCAGGTACCAGCAGCAGAAAGACCATTCTGCCAAAGTCCAGAGTCTTATAACATAGTTCGTCCGTGTTCATTATTAATAGCAAGTGACAGAAATCCAAACTGGCTGAAGCAACAAAGGAAAATGTATTGCTCCCATCCCAGAACCTGGGAAGTCCAGGACTATAGATTTGGCCTCAGGCATGGTGGGATCTAGGTGCCCAGATGATATCACCAGGAAGCTGTTTCTTCATCACTTAGCTCTAGTCTTCTCTAGTCCAGCAGGTCTCAAACTTGGAACATGTATCAGAATTATTTGCAGAGCAACTAAAAACACAGAGTTTTGGGTCCCAGCCCCAGTTTCTAATTCAGTGCGTCTAGAACGGAGCCTTAGTATTTTAATCACCTAACAAGCTCCAATGATGCTGATGTCGCCGGTCCGGGGACCACATGTTGGGAACCACATCTCTAGTCTCAGGCACGGCCCACAGATGGCCCCAGGGGCTCTAGGCTCTCTCTTACTGGCTCAGCAACCCTAGGGGAAGGGAAGGCTCCTTTCCTAATAATTCCAGCAGAGCCCAAGAATCAGCTCTCCCCTGAACGGGTCTCCAATCTCCACGGACAGGGAGAGGCAGTTCTGTCCTTGCCCCAGGCCGGGCCAGGAGTGGGGTCAGATCTGTCCAAACTGTAGCCTGAGAAGAGAGGGGAAGGGCCAGTTCCCTGAAGGGAAGCTGTGCAGGTGGTCACTGCTACAGGGAAGTCAGAAACAACTGTCATTCGTTTCATAAATCAAGCAGGCAGGACATTTGGCTACAGATTCTCCAGAGGCAGGGTATGGACCGAAGGACCGTCCTATCCAAGAGGGACGAGTGTAGCCATTTAGTCAGGGCGGCATGGGGAGCCCTGATTGCCTTCTTTGAAAATCATATGCATTCCCGGGCTGGAGAAGAGCTAGCAGCAAAAGGATGAGTGTTAGAGTTAACAGACAGCACCTGCCCACCGAGGGGCCCAGAGAAGCTCTAGAGACAAGAGAACACAGGCCTTGACGAGCCATGCGTATCAGCTATTTACAGCTGCCTAACAAGCCGCCCCAGAATGCAGTGGCTTGAAGCAGCAGCCCTTTTACTTTTGCTCAGGTGTCCACAGGTGGGCTGGGTGGCACTGCCATGAGCTGGGCTGGAAGGTCTCAGAGGGCCAGTCACTCACATGACTCGCAGGCTGCTTGGCCCCCGGGCCTCAGCTGGGATGACCGCCTCTGTTCCACGTGGTCTCACTGGCCAGCACGTGGTGGTCTCAGGGTAGCAAGAGAGGACACACCCCAATATGTAAGTGCTTTTTAAAGACTGCTTGGTCACGATCATCCAGTGACCTGTTGGCCAAAGAAAGCCACCAGACGAAGCCCGGCTAGAGAAACAGTCTCCACCCCTTGCATCACGGTGCAAAGCAGCACACCTCGAGGGGAGAAGGGGGAGGAACGAGCGGACACTGGTCACGGTCTCTTACACCGTGGGAAGCATGTGGCCTGCCGAGGCTGTGCCGTGGTGGAATGCACGGAGGTCTGGAGTACTCAGGGGTAGACCATTGTCCCAGGCGCAGCCTCCTGCCCACCTGCCGGTTGGATTTTAGAGGTGAGTGTGGGCATCTCAGGACAAAACAGGGCTAAGTCAGCTGTTTCCTTGGACCTTTTGCTGTACAAATTAGCACACAGTTTCCCGGCTGATGGGCACCGGACCCCAGAGAGTGGGGGTGCACTGCGGGACCCGGAGGGCTTATAACCCGTCTAACAGGGGCACCGCTACCCAGCTCTGGCCTCTGATTGCTGCGTGGGAATGCCAGTCAGGGCCTACCAGATTGTATGATTTTTTGGGAGATGCCAGGAAGTCCAATTTTCAAGTGGATTTCCTCTTTAAAAAAAAAAAAAAAAAAAAGCTTGGCATCTATTTCCAATTTTAAAAAAAAGTAAAAGTCACTCAAGACATCTGCAGCTGGATTTGGCCTGTGGGCTACTGGCTCACGATCTTCCCCCTAAACCCTTGTTCTCCAATGTAATGTCGGCCCTTCCAGTGGATTCCCAGGTGACCTAGGAGGCCCCCCACGTGCAGTAAGGGGTAACTTTGCTGATACCCTGAATGTGAGCTTTTTCAAGTCCCAGCTGGCAGGTGGGAATAAGTCACCTCGCCGACCGGCAGGCCCGCATCCTCCTCTCCTCTCTTCTCCTGTGACATGTGTTGTATTCACCGCAGATCTCCCGTGTTGATATGCTCTTTGCTTCTCCGGGAGAGAGACACAAGGCAAGTGTTGGTGAGGCAAAGAGCAAGTAAAGTTAGTGGAAAAGGGATGCTTTTCTACTAGAAAAGAGCAGTGTGGGATAAATTAAAATGTGCAATTTAGTTCTTGCTGGTGGCACAAATTTATTTTGCGAATAAATCTGACACTCTCTAGGTGTAGGACGAAAATAAATCCACCCTCGTGTGGTGGTAAGGCCGGTGCAAAATGGGCTCGCCCAAGTGAGCAATGAGGGCGTCAAGACGAGTTAAAAGGTGGTTGCCTCATGCGTTGTGAGGAAATACACAGTAAACACAAGCTGGCCGGCAGAGACGTGGTTCGGGAGGACACGAGCACCGTGTGCCGACGTTTCTGGGAAGCCACGGGTGGGGAAGGCTCTGGTTGTGGAGCTGCGGAGTTGACCTTCACTTGGAGAAAGGCTGATTTAATTTTTAAAAGCATCTTCTTAGCACAATATGACTCAAAGGGCACAGGCAGCAGTGATCATGCTGCCAGGGGAGCATTCCCTCCAAGTGGAAGATGCTTGGGGGTGAAGAGTTTGTGCAGACAGAACTGGCCCCCACTGGAAGAAAAAGCCTACCTTGGTATCCTTTTCCAAGAAGAGGCGAGCCTAGGGTTGCAGCGACCAAGGACAGATACGTTGTCTCAGGCGCCCTGTTCCACCCCAGCCCCAGGCCACGAAGATACCAGGGGGCGGGCCACTTGCCCACAGAAAGATGGTAAAAAGGCAGGGGTCGTCACCCAGTTCTTTTCAGAGCGACTTTATACATGCTCCATGGGGGAAATGGAGAAGGAGCTCATGAATTGCGGGTTCTGCTGGTCCTGGCGCTGCCGGAGCCTTCCACCAACACGGGGGTTCGAGCCGCCGGCCCCATGTCAGAGTGTGAACACAGTTGTTTAGCTTTACACACAACGTCTATGATTCCCATAGAATCACCTATAGGATCAGAAGGGGCCTTGAATTTGTCAGCTCTGCTTTCCTGCTGATGGTGGAGAAAAAAGTATGCGTTAGTGATATTCACAAAAACCAAGATTGGCAAGGTTTGGGGTGGAAATCATTTTCCATACATCCTTTGGACAAAACTCATCATGCCAGGTTCCAGGGTGGTAGCATGAGGCCTCTTCGGCTGATGTGGCCTCGGGGCCACACGAGAGCGCAGCCCAAGACTTCTCCCTCCTGCCCACTCCAGCCCGCCTTGCCATTCCTCATCTGCCAAGCCCCGCCCACCTCAGGGCCTTGGCACCTGCTGTTCCCTTGGCCTGGAACAGCCTCCCCATATGGGTATTCTCAGGGCTCACTGCCTTCAGGTCTCCGCTCAGATGTCGCCTTCCTTAACCAAGTGTCTCAAATTAAGTGTCCCTTTCCCTGCCTCATCTCTGGCCTTTGCTGACTTTGCTTCTCATAGCACTTGTCTCCACCTGCTTGATCCACATCTGTCTCTGACTGTGAGGTCTGTGAGGCAGGCGGGCGTGTCATTCCACAGCCTAGTGAAGGTCAAGAGCCTGTGTCCTTAACACCTTTGCCTTGCTGGGAACCCATTTCTGCTTCAGCGATCCTTGGGGCGAGGGTGTGGATTTTTCTGTTCCAGCTTCAGTGTAGCTCAAGACAAGGTCCTTTAGCTTCCTTCCACTCCTCCTCCCTGCCCCTCCCCCACCCCACCTGAGCCTGGTGGGGCCCTCTGCATCCCTTTTACCCACCCGCATTTCCACACCAGTAATGTTCCCCGCTCCCATCAGCCTGTTAAGCTGAGCTGCTTCCAACCATCCTTCTTTCTGCTCCATGTTTGGGTATTTGTTTTACCTTCTCATCCCCCCCACCCGCCCCCTTGCAGCAGACCAAGTCCCTGATAAGAAAGGCAAACAAGGAAGACTATAAAGTGGCCTTGACCGAGATGAGCAGAATCCCGGATCACTTTTCCACCAGCTCCTCACCTCTTTTGTCCCTAGGAGCAGCGTTGGGGCAATGACGAAAGACAGTACATCAAAGTCAGAAAATGACCCACTTGCTGTTTATCGCCCAGGCTGGCCATCTGCAGGCATTCCAGGTTCCTTTGGGTGCCCTTGACCCTTCTGGGAGAGTGTCTTGGACTTGTCGTGGCCTTGGGGTAGGCTGTCCCTTCGGCTCTGTTGGCCTTTGTAAGGTTTCTTAAAAACCAGAATTATGTCCATGAACAAATAAAATTCAGGGGATTTCACATAGATTTCAGATTCTAGCTTTTCTTGGGGGAAAAAAAATGGTAACACTGAGAGTGTAGCCCTATATGGCAAGTGTTGGCTGGAGCTGGGCTGTGGCCCCTGGCCCAGGGCATTCAGATTCACAGCCACTCCCTGGGTGCCTGGTAGAAATTGATATACCCTCATTTTAGTTTAGCTTTCCCATAAAAAACCCATGGTCTCCCATCAGCCCAGTGCCTGGCTGTACCGGAAGCCAGCCCGGTGGAGCTGCTGTGTTTCCTTTCCTCTCCTCCCAATGCCATCCCGGATGTTGCTGCTAGAACTCTCCTTCAGATGCAACATTCTAACACAACATAGTAGCAGGGTCAAGTGCTGCAAGGAATCTCCAGTATTCAACGTAAACGGATGGACTCAAGTACTCAGTATTCAATGGACGCTGTTTTATATATCCTACGAGGTCACCTGTGAATTCCCAGTTTATCAGAGGCCAGCTTCCATGGCAAT
Source organism: Ursus maritimus (assembly GCF_017311325.1). Lineage (NCBI taxonomy): Eukaryota > Metazoa > Chordata > Mammalia > Carnivora > Ursidae > Ursus > Ursus maritimus. The sequence goes on along the minus strand of NW_024424452.1, from coordinate 18,125,170 downwards.
CTTTGACATTATTGCTAAATGATACAATCCAGTTGCTTCTGCTGAATTCACATCTCCGGCACAGACCCTCTCCCAAACTCAAACTCAGACTCGCGTGTGTACGTGCGACTTGCTGGCTCCACTTGGATGCCTGAATCCCGTCTTGGACCCACTCTGCCCGAACCTGAGCCCCTGCTCTCTGCTCCTGATGCTGTTCTACCCACAGCCCTCGCAGCTCAACCTTTCGTCTCTCCCAGCCACATCCACGTTGTCAGGACACCCCACGGGCCCTGCCTTCAGTACACATGCAGGATCTGACCACAATCTGTGTCCCTCCTCCGCTGCTGCCGTGCCTCCCCTGGCTGCAGCTAGAAACTTCTAGAAGCCTAGTCTCACTGCTACCTCCTCCACCTCCCTTCAGTCTGTCCCCCACTCAACACCTAAGTCAGGTCAAGTCCTCCCGTGCTCTAGAGCATACAGTGGCTCCCCATTTCACTCAGAGTAATGGCCTTACGGTGACCTCACGGCTCTGAGTGACCTGGCCCTCCCCGCCCCCACTCAGGCCACCTCAACCTGTTTCCCCCGCTGCCCGTGGCTGCCCCATGAACACACCACCCACAGGTCTCGCCGGTGTCTGGAGCACAGCTCCACCCTGCAGTCCCACTCTGTTCCGCTCTGCCTGTTCTTCCATAACATTTTCTGACACCTAACACTCTGTTTTGTTTATAATTCCCCCGGGCTACTTGTCCTACTTTATAAGGGCGGGGTCCTCTCCGCTGTCACTGCTGGGTCCCCAGTGCTGAGGGCAGAGCCTGGCACTGTATAAATATTTGCCGAGGGGATGAAAGTCAATGGGTAAAAGCCTCTTTAAGCATTCCAGTAGAAATATTTTGAGCAGCTCTATTTTTCAATGGAGTTTTTTTTTCTAATATTGAAAGAATCCACGTATAAGTAATAGAGAGGATGTTATAGTGACCCCCGTGTATCCATTACTGATCGTGAATTGATGGCCAATGTCGCTTCATGTACATCCCCACCCACAGCCCAGATGATTAGGAAGCAGATTCGAGTCATCGTTTCGTTTTATCTGTAGAGAGCTTAGCACGCTTTTCTTTTTCTGCTGCGTAGCCCTCTGTGGGGTGGGGGAACCGTATTTCATTTTATTCAGCCAGTCTTCTTGGGTGCTGTTTGCATGTCACTTTATCCTTTATAAAAGCAATTGTCTTTCCCTCGGAACTTCCGGGATCGACCTCAGCACTGCAATGCTTTTGTCTTAAATTGAGATGTAAAGTCTTTGCAGTTCTTGTCATCCATGGGAAAACAGAACAAAATAAAGTAAAATATTCCCAAATACACATCTGTCTCTGTGATAGCATATATTATTTCTCGTAGTACTTTGTGAGAGCGTTAATTGTTTACAACTTTTTATTTAGATGCGATTTCAAACTTAAAGTTGCAAGGATAGTACAAATGATCTTCCATATACCCTCCAGCCCCACTCACCGGCTGTTAACATTTTGTCCCAGTTGATGAATTGAGTGACTGATTGATTTTTTTTTTAAGTAAGCTCCAGGCCCAACATGGGGCTTGAACTCACAACCCCAAGATCAAGAGTCACACGCTCAACGAACTGAGCCAACCAGGTGCCCCTTGTCCCCGATGACTTATATTTGTACTCTGTGTGTGTATTTTTTAATCATTTGAGATGAAGTTGCAGACATCATTGACCCTTGACCCCTGCACACTACAGTGTGTATCTCCTAAGACTGGGGCATTCATTTTCCATGAGCACAGCACACTCAGGGAAGTCAGGAGAGTTAGCGTTACTACAATACTATTATCTACGCTGCACACTATATTGGAGTTTCTGCACTTTCTGTAGTAACGTCCCGCACACTAGTGCTTTCCCACCCAGGATCCAGGGCCAGGATCAGCACCGCATTCTCTTGCCATGTCTGTCCAGTCTCCTTTAATTTGGAATCGTTCTCCAGCCTTTTTTTTTTTTTTTTTGTCTTGCATGACCTTGACATTTTTTGGAGAATACAGGCCAGTTGTTTTATAGAGTGTTCCTCAATTTGGGTCTAATAGATTTTGAGCTGCCTCTGAGACCTCCATCTAAAGGCGCACCCCCTGTTTCCCACCCGCAGGACCTGGAAGCCGCCGCGAGAGACCCCTCTCGGCCACCCGCAAACCCGTGCAGGAGGCTGAGGACCGAGAGGAAGACGCCTCGGCCGTGCTCAGGGCCATCCAGGTGGAGAATGAAGCCCTGCAGAGGGCGCTCCTCGGCAGAAAGTCCGAGCCCCCCGCCAACCCGCTGCAGGTGCGTTCAGGGGCAGAGGGGAGGGACCACAGAGGAGGCGGCTCAGGGACCCGGTGGTGTCTGAGCAGCACTTGCAAAGAGCAGGCAGTGAGGAGAGAGACGTGTTGTAGGCATCCCCAAACTCAGACCATCTGCATGTCTGCTGCTCGATGCCCAGTCACTCCCTGACCTGCCAAAGATCCCCATTTCCTTCCCCTTCTTTTTTGTTTACTTCTGAAAGCCCAAGGTGGATGCCAGTTTGCTGGATACCTTAAACCAGGGCTGCAAACTGGTGGGCCAGAGAAAGAATGGAGTAGACAACAGCCCTGGCTGTTCCGAAAAGACCTCATTCCCCAGAGCACGAGCCCCTCGGGCCTCTGCAGCCCTCAGCGCTCCCTGATGTCTTGCCTCTGACCCATTGCACCTGTTCCGGAAATTTCTCTGGCCTGGCAGGTGTTTGAGTTTGTGCCCACCACCTTCAGCTTTGCGCAGAAAGCAGGAGGATACGTGGCAGGGTGGAATAGGGACCCCTCAGGAGCTGGAGGCTTTGGGCATGCCTCGGTGTACGCATCCCGCACGCCAGCTGCCCTCTGGGGCATTCATCAAGCAGTACCTCTTGTCTGTCTTCTTGGAGCTCAGTCCTTTGCCCCTGACGTTTGTGTCTATGGGATCTCAGGACGGTCCCTGCGCCTCTGTGCCCTCGTCTGGCCGTGCAGAGTATGTAGTGAATGGCTTTACTCTGACATCAGATCGTGTGATTACATCATTCCAGGACACGGAGGGACCAGCAGCAAAATCGTGGACCAGTCTACTGAAGGGGAAGGAAGAGAGCCCTGAGGTGAGTGAAGGCTTGAGCAGAACAACAGAGCCCCTGTACCCACTGTCCCCAGCAGCATCCGGGGGTCTCTAGAGATCTTTCCCCCTGTGGTCCCAGCAAGCCCTCCCTGTCCTCCCTGAGCACAGTGTCATTCTGCCCATTTCACAGATGGGGAAACCCAGGCTGGAGTAGCTTGCCCGAGGTTACGAGTGGAAGCCAGAACTCACCCAGGCCTGGGAACTCCAATTCCTTGTCATGTTTCTGTTTCCTGACAAGAAAGGACAAAAACAGATCTTAGGATCCTGAATAAATAAATTATATCTGTACCTACCTAGGTCAGTTAGGCCTATCTCAGCAAAGACGGCCTCAGTGAGTTCAGACGTGAACGAATACAACGCCCAGAAACGTCTTTGTTAGATTGTGCACAGGTCTGGGCCATGTGCTCAGAATACAGAGGTGGCTAAGTCAGATCAGATTAGTCCCTGGCCTCAGGGAGCTTGCAGACAACACGCAAATAAAGCCATAAATACACCAGATGACTTCAGAGCGAGCTGACAGTAAAGGGTTATAGATGGGGGCTACTCTCTGAAAGGGTGGTCCAAGAAAGCCCCTTGGGGGGTCCCATTTGAGCTTAGCCCAGTGCATTAGGGAACCAGCCAGCCACACGGAACAGCAGGTAGAAGGGACAGGGGAGTGCTTTGAGGTGGGAATGAGCTGGCCTGATCCAGGGGCAAGAGGAAGCCTCACTGGGGTGAGGGTGGGGGGCACCAGAGGGTAGAGAGCAGACGGTGGGGAAGGGAGAGAAGGTGGGGAGGGAAGAGAAAAGGCCCCAGAGCACCATCGCGGTTTCCTCTATGTGTCCCACCTGGCCTGTTCTTTCCCAGTCCTGTTGAACTTTCGCCGCCTGACATTTCTGATCGGGCTGTGGGACTGCTCACCGCATCGGCGTGATTTCTGGAGGACCTGACCCTGGCCCCGCAGAGCTTCCGATGACTAAAATCATTTGCAGATAGAGAGCAGAGCACGTTTCTAGTTTAGATGATAAATGTTAAAGAAGGAGGATTAAAAATGAAATGGCCCTAAGGATGTCACTGGAATCCTTCCATGGAGTCTGGGTACTTTGTAGCAAACAGAGCGGGGGTGTGACCGAGCTGGGGAGAGATTTTGATGAGAGAAATTTTTCTTTCTTTTTTTTTTTTTTTAAGATTTTATTTATTTAACAGAGAGAGAGAGACAGCCAGTGAGAGAGGGAACACAAGCAGGGGGAGTGGGAGAGGAAGAAGCAGGCTCCCAGTGGAGGAGCCTGATGTAGGGCTTGATCCCAGGACCCTGGGATCACGTCCTGAGCCGAAGGCAGATGCTTAACGACTGAGCCACCCAGGAGCCCCTAGAGAGAAATTTTTCTATAGCTAATTGAAGAGATCATTTCCTGGGACCTCCCGGATCCTAAGAAACGGAGATCTCTGTCTCTTTGCAGAGATCGTGGTGGGAGATCCTGGATCTCACCAGCCCGTGTGGACTCTGTCCCTCTCGTTCCTATTCCCTCTTCCTGCTTAATAAGCATGTCCATCCCCCGCAGCTTCCTACCCCCGTGGCCACCAGTGCGAACAGCACGACGATCCCGCAGGAGCCATCCAGGGCAGCAGAGGGAGCCAGAGCCGTCAGCGAAGCCATCGACAGAATCGGCCTTCTGGGGAGCAGGTACCTACCGAGAACCCCATAGTAATGCAGCCCTAAGGATCTCCTTAACTGAGGTTTCTCTTTGCTCCTCCTCGGTTATTCCAGGCTGCGCAAAGCTGCTCCTTTAGACCGTGCCCTCCCTCCCCTTCCAGCCCCAAAGCGCGGAACTGACTTGATGTCTTTCTGGCCCATGTGTCTTTGCTGGTTCGGTTCCGTCCACCCCGTGTAAGACTTCATCCCCCCCAGGGGCTTCCGTCGGAGGACCCCATGTAGCAGACAGTGGTGAACTTGCTGTCACTGGGCTGGGGGGGTGGGCGTCTAGAGGGGAGAAGGGGAGAGTGGCCCAAAGCAGTGTCCCTTCCACCGTCATTTTTCTGTTAAGTTTGTTCAAAAGCAGCTCTCGGTTCCATTAACTTGTAGGAGCAGCTACTGGAACTGTCAAGTGTTCTCTTCAAAACAGTCTTCCCTTTAGTCTTGAGGCAACATTGATCTTCGGAAAGATGCACCAGGTCGATCCGATAGTTTCAAGCATGGTTGGCACACAGCCACGCCCTCTGGGCACCGTGGTCTCTGCAATGTGCCGGCACCTGGCTGGGGGGCAGGAGGGGATGGAATCCAGCGGGCATGCCGGTCACGGAGCGGAGGCCCTGGCCTGGGACTCTGTGCTCTTTCCGTGCCGGGCATCCCTGTAAGAGTCTGAGACCCCAGACTGTGTACCCCGGTGGCCATGATAGAACTCAGGGGTTCCTCTGCGCAGGAAAGGGGTGGTGCCTGAGGATATCTTACGTCTGATAAACTTCCGTTTGCGGGCAGCACACACGTCATCCGCTGCTTTTTTCTTCATCCTCAAGATCCTTGGTGCTCCGGGGTCTTGAGGACACGCCACCTTAAACAGCACATGTGGGGTGCATTTGCAAACCCCGCTCTACTGAGTCGGGAATGCCTGCAGCCCCAGAAGCAGGACGTGCGAAGTAGGTCTCTAGGCCAGGAGTAGCAGAGGTTTTTAGCAAAGGGCCAGATAGCGAATACTTCAGGCTTTTCAGTTTATTTGTTTGTTGGTTGGTTTGTTCTAACAAGCCTTCGAAAGGTAAAAGCCATTGTTAGCTCCCAGGCTCTGCGGGCTGTATTCTGCCACGCCCTGCTCCAGACCCTTCTGAGTTACCAGTTAGCTCCGCCATCTTGGCCATCTTACCGGTCTGCCGGCCATCTTGCCCCAAACAATGTCCTCTACTTGGCTTTTCTTTTATCACTAGTTGTACAGTTATTATAAAGGGGAGGAAACGACCCATGTGTGCCTTTGAACCGTATGCAGATCAGTTATTCTCTTCTCAAACCACGACTTCTTCTGAGCTAGAAGTTAGTGCAGTGGCCTTGATGGGTCTGCTCTCTGTTGTGAACCATCTGTCACTGCCCGTTCCCTAAACCAAAATCCCCTTTCAGGCAGCAGCAAAGGCTTCTGAAAGTGCTCCAGGACATCGAAAGCGACTCTGCCCGTCTCAGCATGGTTGCTTCACCAACAGACGGCCCCGTGCCAGACCCAGAGGTGAGAACATTGACTTATAAGGATTTCTAAACGCATTCAGCATCTTGCCTGAAAGCTGAGGGCGGAAGGACCCCTCGGTGCGATCATCTCTGTGTGGTAGGGATGGCTGACAGCGGTAAACTTAACGTCCCTCTGCCCAAGTCTCCATCCCCCTCCCGCCCAGCGTCTGGACAGGCATGGAGTGGAGCCAGGGGTTGCAGCAGAGAGAAGCCTATCCACATAGGAGGCAATATAAATAGCACGTAAGCCCAGAGGAAAATGGCCAACATCGCTGGTCATCAAGAAATGCAGGTTAGAGCAACCTTAATGCCCCACTTGATATCTGAGCTCCAGGATTTTTTAAAAGATTTTATTTATTTATTTGTCAGAGGGAAAGAGAGAGAGTGAGAGCACAAGCAGGGGGAGTGGCAGGCAGCAGGAGAAGCAGGCTGCCCGCTGAGCAAGGAGCCCGATGCGGGACTCGATCCCAGGACCCTGGGATCCTGACCTGAGCTGAAGGCAGGTGCTTAACCAACTGAACCACGGAGGCATCCCTCCCGGATTCTTTTTGATGATAACCTCTAGGACTGGCAAGGTCACAGCAGGCTTACCCTGCTAGCAGCAATGTAAATGGGTGGAACTCTCAAAAAGCAGAAAGGCCGGGCTCAGGAAGAGCCTTAGAAAGACTTAAGGCTTCCCAGGCCAGCGATTCCGCTTCCTCATTCTAAGAAAATCACTCAACAGAACGCAAAAACTATAGGCACAAAGATGTCTGTTGCAGAATGATTGGAAGTAGGGAAGAATGAGGAAGAAAAAAAGAACCAGAAATAATAAATGTCTCATGATGAGTTAATCGGGAAGGCGTGATGTATCAGCACAATGCGGTGGTATAAAAGGAGGGGAATTACCATTATGGCGATTATGCAGGATGAAAATGGTGAGGATATAGAGTTAACTGCAAAAGGTGATGTTAGTCTTCATTGAGTCCAGTGTGATAGTGGGACTGTGCAAAGCCACGGCCGTGGGACGTGTCGACACAGCGGAGCCGTGAACCAAAAGGCCAAAGTGGCATCCGGGTGGAAGGGTAATGGGGATTCGCATTTCTTTTGTGTTAGAAGGTGTGTGTCCGGCACATCTTCTCAGCCCTTCCTTTGCCCAAGGCACATTTGGTCACATGAGCCCTCCCAGAGCCACACATAAACCTCCCATGAGAGCAGAAGACCCCCATGCCAGCCTAGACCCGAGTCTGATCCATCATTTGGTGGGCACATGACCTTTAAAGCCTCTTAAGCTCTCTGATCCTGGGAGTGTGCGGCTGTCACACTGGGTAAATAACCCACAACCATGGGCTTCGTGAGGGTAGAACAGCAGAGTTTTGTGAGGGTGAGCACCTCCATGCCTGACACCGGCGCGAAGGAGCCAGCAAATTATCAGTTGAAAGTTGGACATCTAGAAAAATCAGAAAATTCAAAGCTTTACCGCCCACCCACCCCCCCCGCCGTCCATGCCCCCTGCATGGAACAGTAGCTTTCTTAGCCTTGAAGATGCTAAGTGTGATAAAACTTGAGCCACATTAAAAAGAACCTGGATTGATCAAGTCTCCTTATAGCAAACAGAAAACCCAGGGCAAACTGACATATCCAACAAAGGGAAGGAAATGATAGACTCTTGTAGTAAATGCCACGGTGGGGACCAGGTGGGGCTTGATCCAGCAGCTCACGCTGTGTCTCCGCCGTGCCAGCGGCATCCTTGAGCTCTGTCCCCACCTCAGCACCCAGGCCCGGCTCTGCTGTCTCCCTGGGACCTCTCAGTAGTTCAAGTGGTTCCCGCCTCTTGTCTCCCTCCCCTTGGGCCCTACAGTCAGGAGAGAAGAGCATGTCCTCCACGCACAGGACTGAGAGTGGGTCACGTGCCCATCACCGAGCCACCCCCTCCTGGGGGCTCAGGGGACCGGCCACACTGATTCACTGGAACAGTCAGGCTCCTCCTCAGCGTGGGAAGGGGCCCATCCCCCTCTAGGACCATCCTCGTGGCTGAGGAAAGAGAAAGGGTGACTTCCAGACAGGAAAATCAGTTATTCTTGGTGAGAGAGGGGGAGGGGACAGTGCATGCCAGAGACCAGGAGCTGCCCGACCAGCGTTTACCTTCGACCCCCACGAGGGGTCCTAAAGCGAGCAATTCAGAAGCAGCGTAGCCATTGAATCGCAACACTGGCAAGTTGTGACACTTCCTTAGCTAATAGACCCTTCAGCTTCTTCATTTCCAAGCCTCGCTGCAGGACTTCACACGTTTTAGATTGCACAGGGTGTGAGATCCAGCAGCCCCTCTGTGACCGCAGCTTGCCGCCCATCTGGGCCTCCTCCGTGCGGCCAACAGCCAAGGTGAACGGTGCCGCCTCTGCACGCCTCCTGCCCCGCTCACCTGGCGGCGCCACGCCCCTCACCAGCGCAAGCGCATCCACCACCCAATCTCAGAGGGTTGAGGTTCCTCACTGTCCTGCACTCCTGGGACTCAGGCCCAGCGCAGCGGAGAGGGCCTGGCCAGGGCCCGGCACGGCCCTGCGGCGGAGGAGGAAGACGCGCAGCGGGCTCTGCTAATAAAAGCCGGCCCTGTGTTCCTTCTGGGAGCTGGGAGCTGACCTCCCTCCCTCCCTCCCCGTCCCCGTCCCCATCGCGTGGCAATCAAGGCGTGTCCAAACACACGCTGAGAGTGATAGCACGTCTCGCTGGCTATTAATTAAAAAAATAAGTAGGGAACAGTTGCTGTTCATTTGCTCAACTCCCTGCTCGCAGAACCGTTGCAGATTACCAGTGCTAATTAACAGAGGGCATGTGCACACAGGGAATGCACCATTCTATGAGCGACTGATCCGTGGCGACCAGCACTGCAGTCGGGGCCCGAGGGGGCCTTGGGAAGCCATTCTGCAGCGTGGCTGTTTATTGATGGCATTCACGCAGCCTCAGACCAGACAGCCTACCCGCAAAGGAGACAGCACTCCAATCGGCAAGGGGAGAAATGGCTGGAAGTGGACCCTTAGGGAGCATACATGGGGGCTGGGACACATGACAGAGCCTTTCCCGGTGGCCGTATCTCCCTTAGTCTCCGTGACAGGATTGCCAGAGAGATGATGTCCTCATCTCTTGTTTCCCAACCAGGCTGAGGGACATCAGGTGTCTTGGCCAGGGTCCTATGTTACCCACCGAATTCATTTGCTAGGGCAACTGTAACCAGGAACCGCGGACAAGGTGGCCTAAGCAGCAGAGATGTATTTTCTCACAGTTCTGCCAGCTCAAGTCCAAGATCTAGGTGTCTGCGGGTGTAGTTTCTGGTGAGGCCTCTCCTGCCTCGCAAATGGCCGTCCTCTGGCTGTGTCCTCCTCGGTCTTTCTCTGAGCATGCCCACCCCTGGTGTGTCTCGTGAGCAGCTCTCCTCTTTTTGTAAGGACATGGGTGAGACTGGATTTGGGCCCACCCTCACAGCCTCCTTTTACCTTAGTTACCTCTTTAAAGGCCCTGTCCCCAAATATAGTCACATTCTGGGTTTAGAGTGTTAGCATCTGAATTGGGGGGGGACATAATTTAGCCCGTAATACCTCCCCAGTTCAGCCACGAACACTTGGAAATGGGGATGAGAAGAGCACATTCAGGCAGAATCTGATGCCTTTTAGACATCTTTTGTGATTTGCAAACTCTTACAGAAAATACTAACTGCCCGGGTTTCACAGTAACTATGTGGTTTTTTTTTTTAAGATTTTATTTATTTGACAGATAAAGAGCACAAGTAGGCAGAGCGGCAGGCAGAGGGAGAAGCAGGCTCCCCTGCAGAGCAGGGAGTCCAGACGCAGGGCTCGATCCCAGGCCCCTGAGATCATGACCTGAGCAGAAGGCAGATGCTTAACCAACTGAGCCATCCAAGCACCGCCCCCCCCCCCACTGTATTTTAAGTGCCTTACAAACAGGAGCTCTTTTAATTTTGGTAAAAACTGTATGTAACGGGTGCTATTCTTACCCTCCTTGTACGGATGGGGAAACTGAGGTCCTCAGTGGCTAAAATAACGTATTGCTTAGTGGTAAGCTGAATCCGGCCTGTCATGTTTTCATCCTTTGTCATTCTTTTTCTCTTCGTTAAGGACAAATCAAGAACAAAAGGCGGAGACATCAAAGACGCCGTCTACGTGACCATGGAAATCCTGTCCAACTGGGGCCACGCCTCCTGGGTGGGTCTCACGGAAGTGGAATTCTTTGACCTGCACAACACAAAGCTTTATGTGTCGCCCCATGACGTGGACATCCGGACCATGGACACGCCCGGGGACCTGGGCCACCTGGTCAATAGGAACTTAGCTGTAAGTGGAGGCAGTACCGGAGTGAGGCTTGGCCTCGTATTTTGATGCATTTTCTCTGCCCATGATAGGGCCGCGATGCAGGTGCGGGGAGGGGAAGAAGAATAGAATCTTCCACTGTCGTTCATTTGGGCCCAGTGGGAGGAGCCTGAGGGAAAGGTCCAGGTGAGGGCCCCCAGGATCCCTGCTCTGTGGGTTTTTCTTGGGAGAGGGAGCAAAGAGGAGCCAAGTCATCCCCTTTTATCCAGCCTGCAGTTTACCCCAGGTGCCGCCAAATGTGGGACCCCCGGGGGGTCATGGAGGTCATTGCCATCATTTTATAGACAAAGACACTAATGCCTCGGGAAGAATATGGATTGGTCAAGGTCACACTGCCAGAATGTGGTGGGGCCACATTCATAGCCTGCAGCCTGGCCCAGGCCCAGGCCCACGCCCGCTCAGGGTCCTGCTTCCCAGCAAACACTGAACGTTCCTTTAAATATCTAGTCAAAAAGAAAGAAAGAGAAAGCACTGGAGTTTTCTCCTCTTTCCACTTGCATGTTGGGCGCAGAGGCTGGGAGCTAAGCTGAGACAGGCCACCCCGCCGAGTCACCTTTACTAGTCTGTGCTTCGGCTTCGGTATGACTTCTCTCCAGCAGGGGCCTGAGGAACTGGGAGCAGGTTGTGCCTCTGAAGACAGGTGGGCAAGGCACAGAGGCAGTAGGGGTCTTCCCTTGGGTGCTCCTTGGCGCCTTTTGAATTTCCTGCCATGTAGCTGTATTATCAATTCCAAAGAACAAGTTATTAATTTTTTTTAAAAAGTATTGAAAATGAAAACACCTGCTATACATTCAGTTCTTGCCTCGTGCGAGGCATGGGGCGTCATACATACAATCTTATTTATACTTAGTGGGACACGGGCTCAAGAAGCCGAGAGGCCTGTGTTCGAAGCTTACCATTTACAGCCTCATGAGCACGGGTACCGCACCTGACCTCTACTTTAGTTTCTCATCTGTCAAATGGCACAATAATCGTCCTTACCTTGCTACGATGTTGTGCGGATCAAACGTAACTGTAAAAAGCTTGGCACCATGCCTGGCTCTTCCAAAGGGCCCCAAAACATCAGTTCTTACTGTATTTGTTGTTGTTATTAGTCATAGTATTAATATCATTAAGAAGTAGATATTATTCCCATTTAAAGACGAGAAAACAAGAGGGGAGCTTTAAAATCCTGAGTTCTGGTCTTGACTCGATAGCCTTTAGCAGTTCTCTGAGAATCAGTTTCTCTGCCTCCTGTAAAGTAAAACTGGAGGGTGTGGATAATCCACAGGATTCTTGTTTGTCAGCAAAGAAACTGGAGTCTGGCTCACTTTTGCAGATTTCCAGCAAAGAACTTTGTTGCGAGTCTTTGGGTAACTGGTAGATTGACTGTCCCCTAGGCCAGAAGGGGCAGCCCCCACGGTCATGTTGGGGGTCTAGGTGGCATCCAGGATGCATGGGCACCAAGGGTGTGGCCTTTTTTTGGGCTTGGGGGGCCGCGTTGGTTAATTGGTTTGCCATCCTATTACTGTGCTGGAGATACACAGTCCCAGGAGAGGAAGGCTGCGGGCCAGCCTGGCTAGGAAGGTGGGCACCTTCATGCCGGTTACAGTGAGAAGCCGCAGTGGGCCAGGGAGGGAATTCTCCCTGGAGAAATTCAGCGTTGTTACTGAAAGGAAGGCAGGGGAGATGCTAGGTAAGCTGAGAAACACCACCCGTCCACAGGGTTAGACTGGGTGGTGACAGCCCTCTAAGATCAGCAGCTCCGTGACCTTGAAAGAAACAGGTCCCATAGGTCATGGCCGCTGGGATGCTCTGGCCTTGCATTTCCTGCTCTGCTTCCTGCTTCGAGTCTGTAGGCACCCGTGTGTACTGCAGGGGCTTAGAGGGGCCCTCTCCACCCCGGCCCCCCTTATGCAGAGCAGTGGCACTCTGGATGCCTGCTGTATACAGAATAGAACATACCAGGGCAATAAAAAGCATCATTGGATTTGATTGGGGCCAGTTCTCAGGATGACTTTTCCTTTTCCTCTGTTCAGCAGAGGCTGGTGAGCTTTGCCACGTGACAGCAGGGAAGAATTTGGCCCATGGTTTTGGTGGGGTCGAGGTTTTAAATTTTGGGCCCCGAGTTTGGGACAAGAGGCGACTATCTCCCCCTGGGCTGCTGGATCTCGGAGCTGGCTAGATTCCCCCTGCCGCCCTGGCACGGGGTCTCCCTGATGGTCGTCCTATTTACCCAGCCCGGGACTGCCAGCACATACTGTCTCTTAGGGCCACCCAGTTTCACTGGGGTTTATTCAAGACCCACAGCATGCAGGCCAGGGCTGCAGACATCCCTCAGGTGAGCCTCACAGCAACCTTGAGTTGCTCTCCACATCTGATAAATGAGAAAGCACGTTTTAGGGAGGACTGGTGACTTTGCCCCAGCCACACGGCTGCGGGGTGGGGGAACTTGGCTGCAGTCTCACCAGGAGATAATTGAAAGTGGAGTCTGAGTTCAAAAGATAAGTCGCTTCAGTGGAAGAGAATGGGATTGGGGGCGGTGCTGCTGGAAGATGAGGGGGTGCCCATGTTCGGTGCAATCGCTCCTCCCCTCTGCGTCTACACCATCTCTCTTAGTGGCCTCGCCCAGGCCCATGGCTTCAAGATGATTCCGAATGGATACACCACAGCCCGCCTGCTTCTCTGAGTCCCTGACTTGAATGCCTGCCAATTGCCTGTTTGACATCTCTCCTCAGATGCCTGCTGGACACCTCAGACTTCAGAGCTCTAAATCTTAAGTGTTCATTTCCCGGCCCCACCCACATCTCTCCCTCCTACAACACTCCTATGCCCAGTAAAGGGCACTGTGGTCCGCTCTGCTGCCAAGCTCACCACCTAGGAATCTTCCTGGACTTCCCCAACCCCTGCCCGCCACCTTCCAGCAGTCTGGCCCCTACTCTCCATCTCCCTGGTGGCCACCAAGTCAGATCAGTGTGCTGTTCCCTCTCGCTGGCACTGTTCAGTGGCCTCCTGTCTCATTGTCTTCTCTTCCAGCCCCTTCTGCTCCATTTTCTACTCTGTATCCGAAGTGATCTTTTACAAATGTCAGCCTGTACCCCTCCCCTACTTAAAACCCCGGCCATGACTTTGCAGGACACTTAGAAATAAAATCACATGCCTCCCATGGCCTGGGAAGCTGTCTGTGAACAGGCCTCCAGTTCCCTCTCTGCCTGCCTCTCACCCCCACCCCCCCACCTCACACACCAGGCTCCAGCAACCATGGGGCTTCCTTCTGCTCCTCTGGCGCTCCAAGCTCCTCTCACCTCTGGGCTCTGTCCAGAACATCCCTCCTCTGTCCCTCCTACCTGCCTTCTCCTTATTCAGATTTTGGCCCAAATACCACTTTCTCAGCAAGCCCTTCCCTGACTATAGTGTGTTGGAGTCCTGTCTCACGCCACCCCCAGAAAATGTCATTTTCTTCAGGGCACTTTTCATGTTAAGAAATGATTTGGTTGCTTGATTATCATCTGTCTCCCCTCCATTAAGCTACATGTTCTTGTCTGTCCTAACCGTACTATATCCCCAGCACGTAAATGTACACAGTACATTTTTTGTACTTTTTATTTGAAGGAATCATAGAATCACAGGAAATTATTTTTAAAATTGTGCAGAGAAGAGAAAAATAATAGAGGGAAATCAATGAAGCCAAAAGTTAGGTTTTTTGAAAGGATCGACAAAGTTAACAAACCTTTAGCTAGGTTTGTCAGCTAGGTTTCGACAAGAAAAAAGGCGAAAAGATTCAAGTGACTGAAATCAGGAATGAAAAAGGGGACGTTGCTACCAACCTGACAGGGGAAAAAAAAGATTACAAGGGAATATTCTGAACAATTCTATGCCAACAAATGAATATGTCCCAGATGAAATAAATGGACAACATCCTAGAAAGACACTAATCACCGAAACTGACTCAAGAGGAAATAGAACATCTGGCTAGACCTATAGCAAGTAAAGGGATTGGATTAACAATCAAAAAACTTCCCACAAAGAAAAGCTGAGGACCAGATGGCTTCACTGGTGAATCATACCAAATATTTAAAGAATTAACACCAATCCTTCACAAACTCTTCTAAAATATAGAAGGGGAGGGAACACTTCCAATCTCATTCTGTGAGGCCAGTATTACCCTGACAACAAAACGAGACAATGACATCACAAGAAAAGGAAATTATAGACCAACATCCCTTATGAATATAGATGTAAAAATCCTTAACAAAACATTAGCAAACCAAATCTACCAGTTCATAGAAAGATCTATACATTGAAACCTAGTGGAGTTGGTCCCAGGAATGTGTGGTTTGTTATTTAATATACAAGAATCCATCAATATAATACAACATGTTGATAGAATGGAAGGAAAAATAACCATGTGACTTAATGGATATAGAAAAAGCATTTGCCAGTTCAACACCCTTTTGTGATGAAAACCATAAACAAACCAAGAATAGAAGGAAACATTCTCAACCTGATAAAGGGCATCCATGAAAACCCTCAGCTAGCCAGCATCATGCTGGTAAAAGACTGAAGGCTTTCCCCCAAAGATCAAGAGCAAGACAAGGATGACTGTTTTCACCACTTCTGTCCAGCCTCATACTAGAGATTTTTCCCAGGGCAGTTAGGCAAGAAAATGAAATAAGAGGTTGGAAAGGAAGAAGTAAAACTATATTTGTGGGTGATATGATCTTATATATAGAAAACTCTTAAGAATCCACAAAAAATACTGATAAAGCTAAAATCACGTTCAGCAAGTTTACAGGATGAAAGACCAATATACAAAAAATCCGTTGTATTTCTATACCCTAGCAATGAACAATCTGAAAAGAAAATTAAGGGGAAAAATGTGTTTAAAATAGCATCAGAAAGTATAAGATACTTAAGGTAGATCTATTTTTAACTCCCTGAGGGACCTCCATACTGTTTTCCACAGTGGCTGTACCAATTTAAAAAAAAAAAAAAAGATAAGAATAAATTTTACCAAATAAATGAAAGACTTATACATTGAAAAGTACAAAATATTATTGGTGGGAATTGAAGAAGACACAAATAAATGAAAAGATGTTCCACGTTCATGGATTGGAAGACTTAATACTGTTGGCATGACGACGCTCCCTAAATTATCTACAGATTCAGTGCAATCCTATCAAGATTCCAGCTGCCTGTTTTGTGGAAAGTGATAAGCTGATCTTAAAATACATATGGAAGTTTAAGGGACCTGGAATAGCTAAAACAATGTTGGAAAAGAACAAAATTGGAAGACTCACACTTCAATTTCAAAACTTACTACCAAGCTTCAGTAATCAAGATTGTGTGGTACTGACATAGGGACAGAGAGAGCAATGGAATAGAATTGAGAGAGAAATAGACCCTTATGTCTACAGTCAATTGATTTTCAACAAGGATGCCAATACTATTGGATAGAGAAAAAAGTTATTTTTTTTAGCAAATGGTATTGGGACAACTGGATTTCTGCATGTAAAAGAATGAAGTTGGATTCCTACCCTAACATCGTCTACAAAAACTAGTTCAATGGATCAAAGACCTTAAAACTTTCAAAGTTTTAAGGCTGTAAAACTCTTAAAAGAAGCATAAATATAAATTTTTGTAGCCTTGAGCTTTTCAATGAGGTCTTAGATAGGATATCCAAAGCACAAGCAACACAAGAAAAAATAGATAAATCAGACTTCATCAAAATTTAAAACACTTTTGTGTCAAATGACATTCATCAAGATAGTGAAAAGACAGCTTACAAAATGGGAGAAAATATTTGCAAATCATATATCTGATAGGGGTCTATCATCCAGAATACATAAAGAAAATAACTCTTAAAACTCAACAATAAAATGACCAAACCGCCTAATGAAAATATGGCCAAGGTACTCTGCATAGACTTTCCTCCAAATAAGACGTACATGGCCAAGAAGCACATGGAAAGATGCTCCACCTCATTAGTCATCAGGGAAATGCAAATCAAAACCCCAAAGAGATATCATTTCACACCCACTAAGACGTTATCATTTTTGAAAAGAAAAGAGAAAATAAGCGTATTGGCAGTTGTGGAAAAAGCATATCTTCCTGGTGGGAACAGAAAATAAAATGGTGCGGCCATCGTGGAACATAGTTTGGCTGTTTCTCCAAAAGTTAAATGTAGAGTTACCTCATGACCTAGCAATTCTGCTCCTGGGTACAGACCCAAGGGAATTGGAAACGTGTTCCCACAAAAACTTAGACACAGATGTTCATTGCAGTATCATTCATCATAGCCGCTAGGTGCCAGCATCCCAAATGTCTACGGACTGACGGAACTGACACAATGGAATATTACTCAGCTCCGAAGAAGAACAAAGCACTGACACTTGTTACATTAAAGATGTACCTTGAAAACAGGATGCTATGAGGAAGAAGCCAGACACAGAAGGCCACATGTTGTATGATTCCACTCATATGCAGTGTCCAGAACAGGCAATTCATAGGGCCAGAAAGTAGGTCAGTGGTTGCCAGAGGCTGGGGAAGGCAGGAATAGGGAATGACTGCTAAAGGGTATGGGGTACCTTTTTAGGGTGGTAAAAAAAAATTTGCCGGAAAAAGATAGTGGTGATGATTACACAGCCTTGGAATATACTAAAAACAGCAACAAAAACACTGGATTACACGCTTTAAAGTGGTGATTCAATATATGTGAATTATATCTCAATTAAAAAAAAAAGGATAGAGAGGTCCCATGTGTCCTTGCCCAGCTTGCCCCATCGCTGACGTCCTATGTAACCGTAGTACATTATCAAAACCAGGAAATTGACATTAGTATAATGTGCAGACCTTCGTACACGTGTGTGTGTGTGTGTGTGTGTGTGAGTTCTATGCAATTTTATCACGTGTAGATTCATGTAGCCACCCCTACATCAAGTTACAAAGCAATGGTTCTGTCGCCTCAAAGGGATTCCCTCATGCAGCCCTTTAATAAAGCCACACCTCCCCACACGCGTCCCTAACATTGGTAACCACTGATCTGTTATCTATGCTTTTTGTCACTTCAGGAATGCTATATAAATGGAATCATACTGCATGTAACCTTTTTGAGACCGGCTTTTTCCACTCTGTATAATGCCCTTGACATCCATCCAAATTGTTGTGTGTATCAATAGCTTGTTGCTTTTGATTACGGTAATTTATTAAATTGGGGCTCCTTCTGAGGGCAATCCAGCATCTGCCCGAGGGAGTGGATCTGCGTCAGGTTAATTCTGGAAGAGGAAAGTACCTTTGTTGGGAGTTAAGGAGGGACCTCCTGCAAGGGACCTCCCCTGACCATCCGTTCTAAAAATGCCCTTCCATTGGCCATTAACAATTCTCTCTTATTTTCTTTGTCCAGTGTATCCCTGCCTGATTGGGTTTTTTTTTTCTTGGCAATTTTACTTGTTTGCTTTCGTGCAGAGCTGGGACCTGGTGGGCCAGGCTCCACCGCCCACCCCTGCATGTGGCTCGGTGCCCGCCCCACAGGAAGGTATTTATATTGGGCAAGCGGGTAACAGATGCTGTTGATGCCTCCCCGGCCCCTGGGTCCGTATGTGCGGGCACTGATGTTTGTCTTTCTGGCCTCCGGAGCCCACTTTGCTTCCCATGCAGCAGGCCCAAACTGGTGGGGAATTGAGCCCCTGGGAGCCGCCCAAAACCTACGCTGGTGGGAATTGGGGTATGAATACCCCGGCTCCCTTGTCCCGAGGGTGGCGTTGCTGCGAGGCATGTACTGCTCTGGCTCTCACACTCCCTGGTGGCCCTGAGTTCCAGATGCCACTGGAGGGGCTAGCTTGGTAACACTCTTTATGGAATGCCTTTCCTGCCCTGGCCTCCCCACACTGCAACTGGTGTTTCCTTTGGTGTCTAAATAATCTCCTGACGCTGAAATCCTTGCCTCGGGGTCCGCTTCCGGGGGAATCCACACTAAGACAGAATGAATTAATGAATTAAAATGGGTGTGAATCCTGACTCCACCACTTAGGCAAGCCACACCCCTTGCTCTCTTGCTGAGCTGTGGTCTTCCTTCCGGGACACGGGGGATACGGGGGACACCTCTAGCCCCTCCCAGGGCTTTGAGGGAAGGTGCCCCGATTCTCATTCTGCCAGTTCTGCGATGGGCAGGTGCAGTGGACGCTCGGCCTGCTGGCTTGGCACCTGCGGTTTGCCCAGCGCGCCTTGGTCAGCCCTCAGCGGCTTCCCATCAGCCTTTTTCTTCGAGACTCCGTCTGCTAATGAGGCCCTGAGTTACCCGCAGGTTAATGTTCTTTGACTTTGAACACCATGATTCCCACTTAGTCCTCCTGTTATCCCTCCTGCTGACAGAAATGTGATGGGAAATCAATTACGGTCCCCTCGCCCGCGTCTAAGGGTCAGCCTTCAGACTCTTCCTTTGTCGAGCAGCCACAGTGACCCAATTTAGGCCCCGACGTGGGGAAGGAATGAGGGGCACCCAGTGGATTTTGAGCTGTGGTATCTTGACCCCTTGCAGCTGCCCAGAGCACTAAAAGTTCTTGCAGAGCTTGAGAAACTTGGCTAGAATAAGTCAGAACCCCTTGAACTCCTCTCGCTCCCTTAACAAAAGCAGCGTCCTCCCTCCTGAAAGGCACCATTGTCACTGGAACAAACGCCCTTTGTTCTCCCCCGCAGCTGGAGCCTGGGCCTCTCATCTCCTTGGGGGCTGGCAAAACCCCTGAGCCAGCCAATCTGCTCCTTCCCTGGCTCTGTCAAGTAGCCGGCACGGCCCTGGTGACAGGAGCCTGTTGAGACCTTCTCAGATACACAGCGAGGCTCCCTTTAGGTAAAAGGGACATCTCTAGCCAGTGTCAGAGATGCTGCTGCCGCTCTCAGCCTCTAAGCAGGGGCCCGAGACTCACACGCCTGCAGGGGCCAGACAGAGGCATACCCTGGGAAGAGAAGGGGGTGTAAAGCAGTAGGGAGTGGTGGGGACTGGGGCACCAGAGACCCTCCCGCCCCGGCCACGGGAGTGGTGCCCTTGGCTCCAGCCAGCACCCATCAGGGGCCCAGTGTGGCTGTATTGTCCGTGTCTACACAAGAGCAGAACCTATCTCTGGAAGGGGAGGGGAAATCTCCCCATGGTTAAATGTGGCCAGAGATGTGTTTTTAATGCTTCATGAGCCAAACAAAATTGCCCTGCAGGCCAGATCAGTGTATAGCCTCTTCTCTAAAGTTTCAGTGAAGGGACAGCTATTAGGAGATAAATATCAATCAGTCATTCATTCTGTCATTTATTCATTCAACAAAGATTCTGTGGCATCTACCATGTGCCAAGGAACTGTGCTGAACGCTCAGGGTTCTGGAATGAGTTAGACACAGCCACTTCCCTTTAGGAGCTTGCAGCCAAGCATGTGGAGGGGTGACCTGGACTGGAAAATAGATAGTTGTGGGACAGTGAGTAAATGCTAGCCTCAGGCA
This sequence comes from Ursus maritimus, assembly GCF_017311325.1. Taxonomy (NCBI): domain Eukaryota; kingdom Metazoa; phylum Chordata; class Mammalia; order Carnivora; family Ursidae; genus Ursus; species Ursus maritimus. The sequence continues at coordinate 18,105,033 of NW_024424452.1, read as the reverse complement.
CTGCAAGGAACTGTGGGCCTCTGGAGGACAGAGCAATGGTGTTAGGGAAGGCATGACGGTGGGGGTGCCAGCACATTTGTGCTGCATTTCCCCGAGTGGGAGAGGCTGGAAGCATATTGCAAGGAGAGGCCCAGCCTGTGCAAAGGCCCTGAGGCCGAGCCTGGGGGGAGATGTTCGGCAGCAGCTGTGAGTTTTGTCAGGACAGGAGGCAGCTGGAGCTGAGAAAACTCCCCAGATTTGGCTTTTTCCACCTGCATCTAAAACACCCATGACAAGGAATTTTGTTGGCACAAGCGGACGAGACAGAGGGGCTTCCCTGTTCCTCTGCCCCTGTGGCCTTGAGAGCAGCCTGGTCGGTGGTCAGGAACCACACTCAGGGGTTCTGAGGCTTGGAAACCCTGCCAGAGAGCAGAGCAATTCCTGGGGCTCGGTGCCACAACCCTGTCCCAACTCCTACGCCCGTTTCTTTCTCTTTCTTTCTTTTTTTTTTTTTCTTTTTTTCTGTATTTTTACATTTTTAAAATTCCACAGGGTTTTACAAAAGAAAAACAGACTCTGCTTGCCGGGTTAATGAAATAACACAAGTGACTGCTCTTTGCCCATCCTCCTCTCTCGTCTCTCCCCACCCCCAGTGCTCTCCCCAAAGCTGATTAACTTGATTAAAATAAAAGCCCGTTGCATTTTAAATTCAGTCTGAATGGCAGAGCAGAGAGGCTTGCGTGGCAGCTTTGTGCCAGGCACGAGTTGGTACCTGCCACAAAGTGCAGTCGGGACAGGTGAGGTCTAAGAGCCCACCTTGGATTATGTAGAGAAGGGAGGCCTGGCCTCCTGCCCTCAGCCCGTTTACTTTGGGGAGAGGCAGAAAACAGACTAACGACTGACTCACCTCTCTTGCCGGTGTTTCAGAGCAAGAAAGACCCCTCCTTGTGGACGTGCCCCTTCCACCCACCACTCCAGCTCTTTTTCGTTATCCGCAACACCAGACGGCTGCAGGACTTCGGTCTAGCCAAGATCAAGGTTTGGAATTACTGGACGGCTGATGGCGTAAGTAAGGGTTCCTCGCTGGGCATTTGACTGATGGAAGCACTTAGCGCTGTCCAATCATCTGATTGCTGAAGTTGCAAGATGGGTACCAGGGGGCCCCGCTGCCCTTCCTCCTGGGTGTAGCCAGTGCCTGGCGGGGCATTTCACGCTGCGTGGTTGGAGCCACAGGGAGCACAGCCTCCGCTTGAAGGTTTGGGAAGTGAAATCAGGCCACCCTTTGGGATAACTGGATGGATAAGAACTGGGACTCAGTTTTGATAGATAAGGTTAGGTAACATATCCCGAGTCACACAGCCAGTAAGCGTCACCAGGAGCATGTGAACTCACGCAGTCACACTCTCGGCCCATTCACTTCGCCAGCTCATCTCAAAATTTTATCTGCCTCAACTTTCCAGGGATCTTGCTAAAATGAGGGTTCTAATTCAGCGGGTCTAGGGCAGGGCCTGAGATCCTGCATCCAGGTGAGCCAGTGTTCCTGGTGTGGGGACCCCACTCTGAATAGCCAGGCTCTTAACCTCTGTGCTCTTCTGTCCCCCCAGTTTTAGAATTCCTGCCCTCCTTTCTACCCCCACACCACCTCCTACACCCAAGCTCTTAACCTCTCTTTCTTCTCTGGACTGTTTTTTCATGTTCTCATTTGCATTTATTCCTTCATTCAACATTTATTGTTGAGTGCATGTGCCGTCGGGCTTCCTGGTCAGTTTGGGGGACATTGATATAAAAGACACAGTCCCCGCCCTGGAGGTACTCCTTGTCTAAAAGCCAGCAGACAAGTAAATAAAAATATGATGCGGTGTGCTGAAGGCCTTCCTAGAGGTGACCGCAGCGTGCCGGGAGTTTTAAATAGAAGCTCCAGGAACTCAGCAGGGAACTCAGTGGGTGAGGAAGGACAGGACCCCCTCAGCCTATCGTGTTTCTCCTCTTATGATGGACGTGGGGAAAAGAAGTGTTCTATTTTCTTTTCTAATTTGTTCTCAGGGAAGTGATAACACAAGGGAGATGAGCAAGGGGAACTGGTCCTCAGCTTCAATATTGTCAAGAGAGACAGTAGGACATGGTGGGGAGTGTGGCAAACGGGTAAGCACATGCTTCAGGTATAGGGAAGGCCACTCGTCAGCTTCAGCTAATGGTTGCTATGTATGCCAGCCAGTGCTGCTAGATCTTCTGAACATTCCCGGGGAGCTGGGAATCTGGAATTTGATAGGAGCCTTTCTGGTTTGTAAATGTCAACAGCTAATTTAAATTCTTTTGAAACCACCATATAGTCCAAAGTAAACTCATCTTTGGGCCGGAGTTGGCCTGTCTGGACTGCAACCCCTGGAGCACCAAGGGAGCCTGTGTCAGGCTGGGTGAGCTCTGGGAAGGTACTGGAAGGAGCGTACACCTGAGCCGTAGTGAAAGAGACAGCGGCACAGAGCCGAGGCAGAAAAGGAGAAAGCGTACCCCAGGAGGAGGGCCCCACACGTGCAAAGGCAGAGATGTGCAAGAGTGCATCCTCCAAACTGCCCTCCCCGTCCCTAGGCCCGGGCCTCCAGTCTGTCTCCAACAGAGGTCTCATCATGATTCTCCACTGCTTCAAACCCTCCAGGGCTCCCCTTGACCTGGAGGATCCAGGTCAAACCCCTGAGCATGACATCCGGGCCCCGTAATCCCCGGGCGCCAGGCCCCATGACTCCTTCCCATCAGCCCCTGCCCCTTGCTCTGGCCACACCCCAGAGTGCCAAACACTCCACCCGGGAGTTACACCTAAAGGCCCTGGCCCCTCCCATCCGGCTCAGCTCCAGGTGCCCCCTCCAATGCAAATTCCTGGAAAACTGGACATTACTTTCTCCAGGAAGCCAGCCCTGACCTCTGACCCTCATGCCACTTCTGGACCTCATGGATGTGTTCCATCACCCCAGTACCGGGATGGACACCTGCCTCCCCCATACCACCGTGGGCCCCTGGGAGCAGGGCCTGCATTGTCTCTGCCTCTGCCCCAAAGTAGACGCACGTGGTTATCAAATGAAGGAATGAGTTCATTGCCCAAGAACCCACAAGCAGTTTGTCTTACGCTTTTTGATACCCAGATGAGACATGGAGAATTGGAGTTTACGGCGTTTGCTCAGGCTTGTACCCAAGGTCAAAGGCAGAGCTGGGGATCAAGTGCGGGGAAGTCTGCTCCTCCTCCCTCCTTCCCTTTCCCCCATCCCATTCTTCTTCCTGCGGATTCTCCCTCTCGAAGCCACCCTCCCAGCTCCCCAGGGGTCCAGCTGTGTGCTTAGGGGCTGTCCTCCCGCCCCAGCAGGACCCCACCCCTGCATAGCCGCAGGCACTCCTTGCAGGTAGGGCCCTGCTCTCTCATTCCCGAGTCTGCTGGACACTTCCTGGCAGGTGGTCGTTGGCATCTTCTGGAATGAGCAGTGAAACAGTGCTGGCTGCCCAAGCCTGTGCCCTATAGCTCAGCCCTGTCATTGAATGTATGTCTCCGGCCAAGAAAAGCGGATTTTATATGCTGGATTACAGAGCAGATAAGCTTCATCCCTTACGGCTGGGCCTGCCTTTCTTCTTGAATCTGCACTCAGCCTTCCCTGTGTGCTGAGAATAAAAAAGAGGAGCAGGACATCAGGGTGTCGTGGGGGGTGCTTTGGGGAGCCTCAGTGGCAGGGATCAACGTCCTGAGAGGTATTTCTACACACCGAGCAGAGCGTGCAGGACTGCAGTCCCTGCCGGGGGTGCCGCTTATGTAACGCACACCCATCTGTTGCCAGAATTTACCGGGGGCAGAAAGCGCAGACAAATGCCGCTGCAGGTTGGTTTGATTTAATATTCTCCAGAGAATGCTATTACTGTGTGTTTTAGAGGAGATAAAATGAGAGTTTATAGGAAATATAGCTCGGCCTGGTAGACACGGCTTGTTAATACAGTGTTTTGTGTATGGGAATCCAAGGGAGAAAAGTTAAATGGGGGGGAGCGATTCCAACCAAGGCTTATTTAGAACATAAGAAAAGAAGGTGCAGGGGCGCCTGGGTGGCACAGCGGTTAAGCGTCTGCCTTCAGCTCAGGGCGTGATCCTGGCGTTATGGGATCAAGCCCCACATCAGGCTCCTCTGCTATGAGCCTGCTTCTTCCTCTCCCACTCCTCCTGCTTGTGTTCCCTCTCTCGCTGGCTGTCTCTATCTCTGTCAAATAAATAAAATCTTTAAAAAAAAAAAAAAAGAAGGTGCTAGAAAAAGGGAAGTCTCTTTTATTAGAAAATACGCTGCCTGCCCATGAAGTTGGGTTCCCTTCCCTGGGTTCCCTTCCCCCCTCATTAGGCGATGTGGTGAGTGTGGGCTGGCCCAGGGGGAGGGACTTCAGGGGAAGTGAGGACGCAGGCTAGAATCCGTCCATGCAGGCAAACAAAAGACAGCACGCAGATGTCTATACTCGGCCCAGCTGCCGTTTACCCAGGGCTGCGTCCACGCAGGCAGGCGTGAGGCACCCAGTAGGCGCTCGGTCAACATTTGATACATGAACAAATAACTCAACAAACGAATCCTCTCAACCCCAAGAATCCTGCAAGGTGACGTCAGTCCCCACCTTGTAGACGGAGAGGCTGGAGCTTAGAATAGTGAGCTCCTTGGGGGCAGAGAGACTGCATCTTTTTTGCCAGCCCTGCTTGGAAATGGTTGCCTGGAGTGCCGTCTTGAGAAGGATCTGGACCCTTCCTTCTGGTTCATAAAGAGAAGGGTATGTGATGGATCAGCAATGTCTGCCTCGGGCTCAGGAGGAGGCTGCGATCATACGTCTGTCACATTTTTTTGGTACTCCTCAGATGGCGTGACTTGCCCAGCGAATGACTTGCAGGGGACACAGCTGGGAAGGGAACGTGGGGGATGTGGGTTTTTCTCGGCAGCACTTTCCCTGCAGAGCTACATCTGTTGGGAGGAAGGAGCCAATAGTCTCCCTAGTAGAGTATGTAGTAACCCGTCCAAGAAGTGGGCTCTCGGCAGCTCCCCGTGGTCTGTGCTTTCCTTCAGAGCAAGCCTGAGTTATCTGGTACTGGTGGCACCCTTCGGTAAAAACAGACATATTATCACCATCTTCACCCCCAACGTAACCACTCAGATGCCACCTCCAGCCTGGTCACAGCAGTGGGGGAGGCAGGACAGACACCCAGGGGTATTGTTCATATACAGAAATGCTGCTCATTAAATAGTTTATGAATGAATGGATGAATGAATGAATGAATGAGTGAATGTTAGATTTCCCCGGTGGTGTATCTCTGCGATATTCCGTAGTGGTTTAAGCTGGCGCTGCCCCATAGAACTTTCTGTGATAACTCTAATGCTCTCTATCTGCCCGGTCTGGTTCACCAGCCACAAGCCACAGGTGGCTGTTGAGAACTTGCAGTGTGGCTGGCACACTGGAGAAACTGCATTTTATTTCATTGGCTCATTTTTCATTGAGCTGTAATTGACATGTAAGATTGTATTCTTAGATGTTTTAGGTTGCACGATCTGATCTCCATAATAAGTTTAGTTAACCTCCATCAGCGCACATAGTTACAGAACATTTTTTTCCTTACGATGAAAACTTTTAAGATCGCCTTTCTTGGAAGCTTCCAAATATGCAATACAGTAATTGTTAACTACAGATATGATGCTATACAGGACATCCCCAGGACTATTCATCCCAGAACTGGAAGTTTGCACCTTTTGACCGCCTCCGCCCATTGCACCCACCTCCCGCTTCCTGCCTCTGGCAACCCCCAGTCTGTTCTCCGGATCTGTGAGTTCAGGTTTTTTTAAGTTGCACATGTAAGTGGGATCGTACAATATTTATATTTCCCTGTCTGACTTATTTCACTTAGTGTAAGGCACTCAGGGTCTGTCCATGTCTTTGCGAATGTCAAGATCTCCTCCTTTCTGATGGCAGAGTGATAGTCCATCGTGTGTCGTACCATATCTTTATCCGTTTATCCATTCATCTGTAGACACTTGGGTTACAGTGTCTTGGCTATTGTAAATATAATGCTGCAGTGAACACGGGGGTGCAGATATCTTTTTGAGATAATGATTTCTGTTCATAAGCACAAATCCCCAGTTGCAGAATTGCTGGATCGCACGGTAGTTCTCCCTTTCATTTTTTGCGGAACGTCAGTACCGTTTTCCAGAGTCGCTGCTCCACTTTTAGCCCCGCCAGTGCGCCCACGGTTCCCTTTTCTCTGCATTCTTGCCAACGCTTCTTATGAGAAACTGCATCTCACATTTCATTTAATGTTAACTTCAGTAGCCACATGGGGTTGGTGACTGTGTATTGGACACACAGGTCTTGGTGTTCACGGTGCCAGGGTGAGCGCACAGAGGAGGCCCTGTCCACACAGCCCTGTGCCTTCTCACGGGGAAGGGAAATAAACAAGGGCACAAATGAATAATGTTAATTTCAGGTAGTGCCAAGTGTTCTGAAGGCGATACAGTAAGGCAATGGGAGAGAGGCCCGGGGGCAAGGAGGCAGGGACGCTTTGAGTGGTGAGAGGCCTCCCATGAGGGGGCCAGAGCCCGAGCAAAGGCCCCAAGGCAGGAACATGCTTAGCACTTCTAGGACATAGTTTAGGTGGTGGCTGGGAATGGTGAACAAAGGTGAGTGTGAGGGGAGGGCGCAGAGATAAGTGGGAACCAGGTCAGGGGTGGCCTCTCTGGTTCAGATCTTATTCCTGGAAAGGGATGGTTAGAGCAAAGGCATCTGAACCAGTCACATCTCTGTCCCTCGGTTTCTTCATCCATAAAATGGGGTAGTTATTGTTCAGCTGAATACATGGGAAGTGCTCTGAATGATTCCTGGCCCTCGTGAGCTCTATACATGTGTCCGCAGTCATTGTTGGAGGGTTTTGAGCAGGGGGTGATATAATCTGACCGAGGAATTAAGAAGATCACTCTGGCTGCTGTTTGGAAAATGGATTAGAGGGAACAGGAAGCCCCCAAAGGAGGCTTCTAGCATAGCGTAGCTAAGGGTCATTCATGGTGACTGGGTGAGGGTCTCAGTGCTTAGGGGGTGTACCACAGGGAGACCCACTTCATCCCAGGACAGTGTTTGCATTTCAACAAGGCCTCTGTTTGGGGAAGAAGGGAGAATTTTCAAAGAAACGGAAAACGAGAGAGATGAGTTCAATAACACACACCCCTCACCTACTTCTACAGTAATCGACACCTGCCATTCTGGTTTCATCTACCCCCTACTACATATGATTGTAGCTCTCCTACCATTTCACTCATAAATTCTTCAGTGTGCATCTCTAACAGATAAGGAGTTTGTTTTTATGTAACCCCAATGCCATTATCCTGCCTGGCGGTAATGACTTACTATGCGCTAAACATCATCAAATATCCAGTCCATATTCAAATACCCCTAATTGTCTCAAAATTGTTGGTTTGTTTGGATCAGGATATAAACCAAGACCAAACATGACAACGGCTTCGAATTCAAAGGGGCAACCTTCATTTGGTTGGCTGAGTCAGCTTGGCCTAGTGGCTGTGCCCCGTGGCAGGGTCTGGGGAGCACGATGGCATCTTAGCAGGGTGACTGGTGGGAAGGGGACCGACCCAGGTGCATGAGAGTCTTTCTGAGGTGTTGACCTCAGGCTTGGTCTGGTCCTCTGGCAATCACCAAAGGGTGCTGACATCTGTGAGCAGAGTCCACACTCAGGAGGTTAGGGGCATGGTAACCTTGAGAGCCCCAGGAGTCCCGGGTTTGAAGCAGACCCCCAGCCAGCAGGGGAGGGAGACGCAAGCAGAGAATTCAGCCTTTGGAGAGGGGGCCCAACAAGGTGTTCAGGATCCAAGTGGCAGGTTGGGATTCAGGGCCAGACATCTCCCATGAGGAATGAGAGCGCAGATGCCGAACCAGGACAGAAGCTGAGGCCCGTGCACTGGGTTGCGTGGACTACAGCGGGACAAGGAGCTGGGCTGGACAGATGTCTGAGTAAGGGAGGGCTGCTCACCCACATGCAGATGCCGGTCTAGATAATCCCAGACCCCCTCAGGAGTGGGGCTCCCCCTCGCCTGCCTTCTGCCCACCTTGGCCAGTAGTGATTCAGTAACTGAACCTACTGATTGAAGTTCTCCATCCCAGGGCTAGTGTATCAATCAGGATTCTCTTGGTAGCAAAGGACAGAAAACCTGCTTAAAACTGGCATAAACACAAAAGGGAGTTTGTTGGCTCATGTAACAGGAGAGTATGGGGTGGCTGGCTTCAGGCATGGTAGGATCCAGGAGTTCACATGATGTCATCCAGAATCTGCCTCCCTCCTTCATGCCTCTCTACTTTCCTCTGTGTTGGCTTCCAAGGGGCGGCACCTAATGACATCAGACTCCTGATTTTAGTAGCCCTTGCAGAAAGAGATTGTCCTCATGAAAGCCCCGGGTCTAGGACCCAGCAGCCAGGCAACCTGGGGTGGGGCTCACATTATCCCTCTGAAGGGAGGTTGGGGGAAGGATGGATGCCCCGTGGAAAATTGAGGTGCTGTCTCCATGAGAAGGGAACATAGGAAATGATATCTAAACTAGGTATTTTTTCTTTTTCTCAAAGAACACAGAAGTCACATTCTGTCGAACTAATTCATTAGCTCCCAGATCTAAACCTTCCCCCAAGCTTAACTTCTGAAGCTTCCATCCTGGCCCCCAGACACTTGTCTTTGGCATTTCTGCCCAGCAAGGCACTGACACTCCAACCCCACCCACCCAAGCCCAGGCAAGTCTGCCCCAGCCTACAGCAGCATCTCACTCCCACCTCTGCGTCCTCCTCTCTTCCCCCTGCCCCTCACTGCCAGTCATCCCTAAGTCCTGCTATTTCCATTGCCAAAACCTGTCTCCTTCCAGACCCAGCTGCTCCTTCCCCCCCCTCCTGTCCGCTGACCCCCGAGCGGAACGCATCCCATCTCCCCGCTCCCCTCACTCAGCCGCTCGGCCCCCTGTCTCATCAGCAGAGGCTTATCGATCCCCCACACTCGGCTGTTGTGCTGGGACCAAGAATCAGACATGCTGTCTGCCCCTGCCAGCTCACAC